>NW_008336848.1:1711294-1749824 GCF_000622305.1 Nannospalax galili | reverse complement strand
TTTTTTCTTCAGGAGTTCCCACAGAGGCCCAAGTCAGATGAGGATCAGATGCTCTCAGCCTTTTTCCTAAGGGCTGGATCCCTCCGGGAAAGATTTTGGCCTCAGGAATTTGGGGGTTGGACTGGCCTGGGAGCAGGGCCCAGGAAAGATGCTGGTTTAGGGCCGCTGGTGGCCACGCCACCCAGAGATGCAAAGGGAGATGGAGGTGGGAAAAGGCCCCAAGGGCTCTTGGGGCCTGCACTGAGGAAATGGGTTGGTCTGGATGCAAAGGATCTGGAAACTGAAATGTCAGCCCTGGTTTCCAGGAAAGAGGCTGGTGGGTTGTACAGCCCAGGGAAGCAAAGGGAGGTGAGGGCAGGACCAGGCTCAGAGGGCTCCCAGGGACCCGGAGAAGGAACTGGGTCCATCTGGATGCAAGGGATCAGGAAGCAGTGGTGGCACCCGCCCAAGAGATCAGCCCTGGCCACCAGGAAAGAGGCTGATTGCCTCTGCAGCCCAGGGAAGCAGAGGGAGGTGAGGGTGGGACCAAGCCCAGAGAGCTCCCAGGTAACGGAGAAGGAACTGGGTTGGTCTGGATGCAAAGGATCAGGAAGCAGTGGTGGTTCCCCTGGTGTATGGGGCACCAAGACAATGAATGGAACAGTACCCAGGCTAGTAGGAGAGATTGGCGGTGGAGATGAGAAAGTGAATGGGGGCGGGGGGGGTGGAGTCAAGGTGTGGAGGGCGTGATCGATCCAGACTTGCCCAGGAGAGAGGGAACTTATTTTATGTGTGTGTTTTAAATAAGAATTCAGAGGATGGGGAGCAGTGCTGGGAAAAAAAAATCCACTGTCTCCCAGTTGGCTAGTTCCTCCAAGGGGCAGGGCCTGCCATGGAGGGTAGACTACTGAGGGGCTGCTGGGAGTCATCTTGGGATGGAAGCTAGGACGGGAGTGGGGAACAGGCAGGAGGTACTCAAGAAAAGAATGGGCTGACACTTACAGATCAGGGGTGAGATTGCTGGTCTCTGAGGCCTGAGCAATTGCTATAGGTGACTATCGGTGTGATGCGGGAACGGTCTGATATGGTGGGCTCTGACCGGTGCGCAGGGCTAGGCATGGGTGCTCATTCCTTTGTAAGTTACTCCCCCCCCAGGACAATAAAAATTACACATAAAGATATGTTATATGGTTTGTCTGATAGCGCAAACGACCCAGAGAGAAATCTGATGACAAACACTATCTCCTGAATGAACATGATGTGACCCTTGCACTCATGAAATTGCAGCAGCTGTGACTACCTGCACAAGATTAGGCCTGTCAGCATTCTATCATGGATGGGGGACCAGGTTGAGAGGCCCTGCCTATACCTGGGGATCTATTGGTAATCAATGGTTGCCAAGGGAGCAAAACCATTTTCTTTAGAGTGGTATAGCCAGTGGTAGTTACCAGTGCTCCAATAAATAACTCCCACCCATGCCAACAACTCTAAACTCAACAGGTCAGAAAAATAAAAAGAGCTGAGAGCAGAAGGAGCTTACTGGGAAGAAGGGTTCAGCAGGACTAGAGGGAGATTGGGCTAGATGATGGCTCAGAGCTTGAGAACACTTGTTGCTCATACAAAGGACATGAGTTCAGTTCCTAGCACCCATATAAGCAGCTCACAACCACTTGTAGCTCCAGTTCCAGGGGATCTGACACACTCTTCTGACCTCCATGGCCACCTATACAAACAAATGTTTGTATATATTACATATATACATAAATGATAAAATAAATCTTAAAAATCATATTCATGCATGCAATTGTCAAACTTAAAGTTATAATGGCTTTTCTTTATTTTTCTAGACTTTTATACTTTTAGCCTTTAGGTATGCTTCTAGAATATTTTTTTTGTTTATTTTTCTGCCAACAAAGGACAGTTAGATTGCATCACTCACTTGAATTTTGGTAACAGCTCTACTCAATATAAAAGAAACAAGGAAGAAGGCAAAGTCTTTCAGAAACCACAGGAAAGTAAGTTAGAGATAAAAGCATGCTTGGATTTTCTTAGTCTTCTAGGTGAAGATGTTTTGAGGAAATGCTTCTAGGAATCAGATTCTTAAGCATCTCAAATTTAACTTCATTGTTAAAAAATTGAAATAAAAACAAACAACTGCAAATGATATTTTTTCAGTTTTAATAGTTTTTTCAGTAATTTGACAGTCTTGAAGAGAATGCCAAATGCATCAGGCTCATCACCACAAAAAAGATGTAGGGGTAACTGTCTTCTTTTTCTCCATGGGGAAGCACACCTGTTTATCTCCTTTCCTTGTCATTTAGTGAGGACTATTACCCGGGCTGTCTTTCACATATACAGGGTGTTATTCTTAGGATTGCTACTGTATGTCATAAACCAGAGTCTCAAACTTTCCACTGTAATAATTTTTAGCTTGTTGGGGTTGCTACAACAAAATGCCACACATTGACTGGCTTATACAACCAAATGCTACTTTCTCACAGCTTAGGAGATTTAAGTCCAACATCAAGGTGTTGGCATTTTTGGTTTCTTCTGGAGGGCTTTTTCCTGGGCTTCCAGGGGAAGCCTGCCTTCTAGCCATATCTTCACATCTTTCCTCTGAACAGTCACATCTATGATGTTTCTCTGCATGTAGAAATTTCATCTTCTTGTAAAGATACAAGTAGTATTAGACTCAGACCCATCTGTGACCTCAGTTAGTTTAACTGAATCATCTCTTTAAAGGCCTGGTCTCCAAATACACTACATTATAAGATACTTTGGAGATTTCAGCTTTGCAGTGACATAGCTCAGCCTATCACAAGTCTTTGTTGTTGTGGGCCTTCCTATGTGTTGTCAGATGTGATGGAAACAGCATACAGGCACTGGATAGTTACTTTTCTGCTGCTGTGATAAAACACCATGACCAAGGGAACTTATAGAAGGAAGAGTTTATTTGAGCTTACAATTCCAGGAGAATTACAGTCCATCATAATGGAAAGGCATGGTGCCAGGGGGTGGCTGGGGCAGGAGCAGAAAGCAGCGTGCTCACATATTCAAGCAGGCACAAGAAAACAACAGCAACTCAAGATGCAGCAAGGCTTACTCTCCAGTTGTGATAAACATACCTTTAAATACTGGGAGATATCCCCTGGGGTAGGTAGTAAAACCATCATGCCCTAGAAACAACTTTCAAAGATATTTTGTAACTTCTTTACTTTCGGTCACACATTTCATGATGATTATGTAAAATCATCCAATGACTGAGATGAAGGTTGAATCTAAATCCCAAAAGAATCTCCTTTCCAATATATAACATGACCTAAACATTCAATGATCAAGAAACTTTAAGTGAATTTTGGAGCAAAATTAACTTTATACTTATGAGAAGTCAGGTGGGATGTTCTATCTTATCTGATTGATTATTCACCTATCTATCAATCAATCATCTATCTATCATCTATCATCACCATCATCTATCTATTATCTCTTTTTCTTCATCATCATCACTGTCATCAAGTCTAATCCAACTATAGTTGGATTTTATTCCAAGTTTTTCTCTTTCCATATTTGTATTGTAATGCCTTTTAAATATTTTATTTTTATTTAATGTGTATGTTTGTATTGCTTGCGTGTAGGTAAGTGTACCCATGTTGTGCAATGCCCGCAGAGGACAGAAGAGGCTGTCGGATCTCCTGGAACTGGAGTTATGGACAGTTGTTATTTATCATTTTTATTTTATGTGTACGTGTGTATTGCCTACATGTAGGTAAGTGCACCTGTGTAATGCAATGCCTGCAGAGGACAGAAGCGGCTGTTGGAGCCCCTGGAGCTAGAGTTATGGACAGTTGTTAGCTGCCATGTGGGTGCTGGGATTCAAACCCGGGTCTTCTGCAAGAGCAACCTGTGTTCTTAACCACTGAGCCATCTTTCCAGCCCCTGTAATGCCTTTTAGACAATGAGAAACCTAGCTTGCATTCCTTTCCATTGTGCGCATGTGTGTGCATGTGTGTGTGTGTGTGTGTGTGTGTGTGTGTGTGTGTTTGACAATTTGTAAATGTTAGCACGTAAATATAACCCTCATGTGCATGTCTTCGCCTGGGCTCTTTGCCTGTGAGGGCAGCCTTCTCATCCTGACAAGCTTTCTGTTCTGTGCTGGAGACCCCGGCATGGATGTCTTCCTCACTGCTTTGTGATGTCCTGAGTTGGACAGCCCTCCCAGAAGGATGATTGACACATCCTACTTGAGGTTTGGCATCTCATGCTGAATTACCTGATTCATAGACACTTTTTCACTTCTTGAAAACTCTGACATTCTACATTAAGCAACTCTGTTAACCTCTACTTAGAATCTTGCACCTTATGTCAGCTCTGTTCCTGCCATCATACATTTAAGCTCTCCTGACCTCCTGGACTTGGATCACTGCTGATGGGCTTATACTGTCTATGGGTAACCTTTTTGCCCATACAGTCTGGGACATCCTACTCCCCATCCTCTGGCATGGATATCTACCTTGCTCAGCCTGGAGCTGAGTTTTGGTAGAAGATAGAGGCAAAAGACTCCTAAAGAAGTCAAATGATATGAAGAGATGGTCTGGGCATATCTGTTCAAAGTAAGCATCACCTTCTTTCTTTCTAGGCCAACTTATTCTATCTGTGGTACCACTTTCCTACTTCTAAACTTTTTGTTGAAAATTATCATCAGTGAGCATCTGCTAAATACTAATTAGGAAGGAATTTTTGTAAAACTTTTCCTTAGCCCTGGGGGTTTCCTCACTCACTATCCCACTGCCTTAAAACCCATTTTATTTGGAATTGTAAAGGTTTGGGATCATGTAATGAGAGAGGACTCCTTACTAAAATGTCATAGAATACCAGCTTCTCCAGTGTCTGGGGCTCAGAAAGGCCACCTTTTGTGTTGGACAGGGATTATATCCTGGCATCAAAAATCTGTTTAAATCTTGGAAATCAAACATAGATTTCTTCTCCAAGAACTGTCATTAATTCATTATTTCATTAGAAAGGGCCTGGAGTTTAATTTCTTTTTGGTAAAGTGAGACAACATTTCCCATTGTCCAAAATAAGCAGAGGTCAGTGAAATAAAGTTTTAAACCAAGAAATGCTGTACTTCCCAGGTGAAAACTTTCATCTCAGTATCCAGTATTGATTTATTTCTAAAATGTTATTAACTTTATTAGAAACACTCCAAAGGGCAAAATACTTTTATTACGGTGGAAATTAAAAGTATAAAAAATATTGGCTTAAAAATGTAGCTAACTAGACCATTTAAAAGACAATCATTCATGCCATTGACATTTGAAATAAAATAATCATGAAAAAATGAATGTTTTTGTTATTTTTGATGGGAAAGTACAGAGGTTGGCTCCTTGATTGTAGAGTTTAATAAAGTTAATAAGAGTTTGGAGAAAGATTGACCAACTACCTCTGGAATACTTTTGATTCATTATTTTTTCAGGCCCATTTCATTCTCTCTTTCTTCAAATAAAATATCAAAGTTTTTAAACTTACAAATTTATGGCTATCATTTTATCATAAACTTAGTTTTATTCCCAACAAATCACTTGGCTCAATTTCTTCTGTATTTTATGGACTTAAATGACTTGGGCTGGATCACATTCAGATAAACTTATCAATTGTAGTTGGCCTGGCAAAACTAAAGGATCAGGTGGGAAATAGTCTGGACAAGGTGTCCTGAGATTGGGGTTCATGCTCTCATTCTATGGAATCTTAGTTAAATTGTTTTTGTCTGTGGCCCCAGTGGCTCTGGTCAAATGGAAGATGAATATATATGGTATCTGTCTGCCTCAGATTGCTTCTTGTAGCATCAAAGAAATGTGATGACAATGCTTGAAGCTATACACTGCTGCATAATAGAAGACACTGTTTTAGACTGAACTGCCTCTACGGCTAGCTACACATCAAGCAAATTTTCTTTATTTCTCCATTTACTTCAAACGGCTCCTTCTTTCATAGCTCCGGCACTATTCCTCCAGCCCACCTATCCTGGAGATTTTATGGATCTAGTCTATATTTATGCTGCTTTTTCTCACTTTCTCCATTGTTTCTTCAAGCCTGTATATTTCGTCTTTTATGTCATAGCTCAGCATTACTGATTAATCCTGCCATCATTTTATCAATATATCAACCCTGCTTCTTCTTTATACACCTGCTAGGCAAACATTCTACCACTGAGTTATACCTTAGCCCCCTACCATCCTTCTTTTGCAAAAACACTTCATTGTCACACATCCATGCTCATTTGTTTCCTTATTATGAATGGGATTCCTGCCATTTGTGACAATGTGGATGAACTTGGAAGATAAGGTGTTAAAAGAAATGCAACAGATACAGAAAAAAGAACTCCATGATCTTAGTTGTAATGTGAAATCTAAAAATAGTTAAATCCATTGAAGCAGAGAGTAGAAAGATTGTTACCACAAGTATTGAGGGTCAGAAATGGGAAGGTATTGATCAAGGGGCAGAAAATCTCAGGTATGTAGAGTGAATAATTTATAGAGATATAATGTTCAACGTGGTGACCATACAATTACAAATTCCTTATTGTATACTTGAAATTTCCAAGACACTAGATCTTAAGAGCTGTCAACAAAAGATAGCCATATGAAGAGATAGGTATCTTAATTAACTTCATAAAAATAAATTATGTATATGCATATATAATTTTAAGTAAAACAATTTTCATCTTTCCCCAAAAGAGAAAAAGAAAAAGATACCTACATTCTTTGAAATATAAACTATTTATTATTATTATTTGAAAATTATTACAAAAGGATTTGATGATTTCTGCTCTAGAGGTCAGTGCTAGAATGGAATAAAACTAATAAATTCCTGATTTTTCTTTGTGTGTATATGTGTGTGTGTGTGTGTGTGTGTGTGTGTGTGTGTTGTATGTGTATGTGGCATGTATGAGTGCATCACATAAGGACATCAAGTGATTTGCTCTATCACTTGCCACCTTTTCCCCTTGAAGCAGGGTTTTTTTCATGGAACCTGGAGTTAGGGTGGCATCCCACAAGTCCTAGAGATCCTCTTGTCTGCTCCCCTCATTCCCAGTGCTGGGGTTGTAGGTACACATGAGGCCAACACTTGGCTTTTAACATGGGTGCTGGGCATTGAAACTCAGAGCCTCATGTTTGTGCAGTCTTTCTCACTGAGCCATTTTCCAGTCCCTTGAAAGAATTAAAAAAAATATTTTATTATTTTTATTTATGTGTATGTGTCTATTGCCTGCATGTAGGTAAGTACACCCATGTTGTGCAATTCCCATGGAGAACAGAAAAGGCTGTCGAATCCCCTGGAACTGGAGTTACAGGCAGTTGTTAGCTGCCATATTGGTGCTGAGATTCACACCCAGGTCTTCTGCAAGAACAGCCAATGTCCTTAACCACTGAGCGATATCTCCAGCCCTGAGGTTCATTCTTTTAACAGACAAAATAAGGGAGTCATCTGTTTTTGTCATCTTTGCTTCTGATGACAGTGACAATTATATTTATTCTTTACATTTTTCTTATGAAAACTCAAGGCAAAAACCCAGCATAGAACCGTGGAAACAGGGAGCAGGCCCCAATCTTAGCCAAACTATTGAACAGCTGATTACTGCTGGCTGAGGGAAAACTGATCTTCTTTAAGCGAGTGACTCTAGTCTGACTGGACCCCAGTGGATGAACTTGTACTGAGGGATGCCTGGGGACACTTAACTTGACTCTATAGGCCTTAACATAAGTGACAGAATGCATGAAATTCAGTGGGAAGGTTATAGGAGGCGCCAATGGGGAAGAGGGTATAAAGGTGATTAAGATGTTATCCATGAAATATACAAAAATTAAAAAAAATTCAAAATGTTCAGCCTTTCTCCACTCAATATTAAAAGAACAAAGTGCGATACCAGACAAAGTCCAACAGGTGGCTGTATTTCTCAAAGTTTGAAAATCAGCTGTGTTTCCTGTGACACGCAAATACTCATATTAGCTTGTAGCTATCACTCATTAATCACTTGATTCTGGGGTCACTGATTTTATAACAAAGGACTAAGCAATAGAGGAGAAGAGAGGTCATCACATAACCAGAGATTATTTTATTGATGTTATCCAAATCAGTGCTTTTATTGCTTACTCAATACATTCATGATGAATATTCATCCATATTGTGAGCCTGGCTAAGCACTCTGGTGTCCTCTAAACTTGTGTGTATGGGTCAGCGGGGAGATCTGAAGCTAAATACACTGTACAATAGCTGAGTGAATCTGGAAGTTATTTGGCCCCTTGAAATAATTTAATCAGTAAAAAGAAGTTAATATTTCTACTTCATGCAATCATAGATCATTTTGTACAAGTTTTTGGTTAAGGTCCTTAATTTATATTAATGGATTCATGCAATCATAGATCATTTTGTACAAGTTTTTGGTTAAGGTCCTTAATTTATATTAATGGATTTTTGAATTTTATTTTATTATTTTTTTGATAAATAATTTATTGACAATTTCATACATGCATATAAGGTGTTTTGATCAAATCCATGCCTACTTCCTCCCCTCCAACTCCTCCCATATCTCCCCATCACTTTTTTCTGAGAAGTTCATGTACTCTTTCTTCTTCTTTTATTTATTTATTTTTTTTAAATGGGGCTTTTGACTACTCTAACATTTCCCCCTCTGAAGAGGTAACCTTAAAACCTTTTAAGGATTAGATAAAAGCTCCCAAATATTTTCGACATTTTTGGCCTTTGGAACAGAGTATGTTGCTAACAGGCCCAAGGACATTGTGAGTTTTAGCCAAGAAACTGGCAACTTTTCTTTGGGGTCTTTTTACCCTCACTGCCTAGCTAATTCCTACCTCCTGTTCTTATCACACCATCCCCTGACGAGGTTACCCAAATTGCCAATAGGGAATCGGGACGCATACCACTTTGGCTCCTTCCTTGCCGAACAGGAATGCAGGATGAAGCAATTGGAGTACCTATTCCTGGGTCTATCTAAAAGACTCCAAAATTGCATAACTCTTATCTCTAGGGGGGAAAAGAAAGTCCTTGAATCTTGAATAGGATATGTGAAGGAGAAGTAAAGGCAAGAGTAATTAGCATTACAAGTTCTAGACAGGGAACTAGAAAAAAGTCAGAACATGGCAATTTTCAAATGTTCATATGAGAGTCCGTGGAATTTCTTGACAAGGGCTTCCAAAAGCATCCCTCTATTGGGTTCCTCCTCATTTTTCTTTTGTCTTCCAAGGCTGGACTCTAGAGAAATGGATTCAGGATTTGCTTTCAGGTATTTTGATAGCTGTTGAAGTGGTTAGAAATAGTGTCAGGTCCCTCTCAAGGGCTTCTAGATAGGGGGAGAAAACAAATTTATCTATCATTTTAGAACAATAGCTGGTTGTCTCCCTTAGCTACAGGTGGAGATCAAGATTTGAAGTCTTACATCTGAGTGACTTTCTGGTTAGGAACAAAATCATCAATTTAGAAATAATTGTCTAAATAACTTTATATAGACTTAAGCCTAATGTCTGGGAACTGTAATCCCTTGAACTCTTAAAGAAATATACTGATGACTTTACTCTTTGGTTATACTTTCCTTTTGGGTGTTTAAGACCATACAGTTTGCCCAAATAAATCAATTTATTTTTACACTTAAGGTCGTTTGAGGATCTGTTCCTCAGGGGCACATGGGCTTAGGAGGGGCCGCTGGCTTCCTTTTTTTTTTTTTTTTAACCAGTTCTGTCTATGTGAAGATAATTCAAAGGTCCTGTTCGACCATGTCTGACTTCACTTGGAAGTATGAATGAGATGTTTCCTCTGAGTTAATCCTCTTCTTTGTAGACTGGGCACTGAATCAAGTACATCTGGTGGGGTCTCCCTGGCCTCCCTGAACAAGAGGACAGGTGACTTACCACAGTTACAGGACATTTTGAGAGATGTTCCATAGTCCCCTGGAGCTTAGTCAACCTTGGAGGGCAAGGGGCAAAAACTGTCCTTTAAGTCCCTGCGACCACATTAGTATAGGCCTCAAACTATGGCAGTTATACATCCAATAAGATTAGCTCCACCAGTCTGGTACTTTTAATTATCATGTGCTATGTTGATAAGGCTTGGGTAAAAAACCAAATATTCTCAGATAAAGCTTGACTAGATATATAATTTGTTCCTTAAACTAGTTGACTGAACTATAACCATAGAAAATTTAAGATTGCTTATATATTGTTTTTGTCTCATCCTTTATATATCATAAGAAACCTACACAGACCTTCATCACTTGCTTAGGCTTTCTCATTTTTTCTGTCTATTTTGGAAAATATCTCCATTCCTGTATCCTTTTAACATCTTTTACGTTCTGATTTTCTTTTCTTCTTCTTCTTCTTTTTTTTTTTTTTTAAAAAAAATCATTATGAGAAATAGTAGTAGCATTAACATATAAATTTTCCATCTGTTTTGAGAATTCTTTTCCTGGGCATGCTAAGCAGTGCTTATTCCCATTCAAGTTTCTAGTGTCAAGCCAATGTTTAATTAAAGTTTTACTGGGGAGCAATGAATTTATTGAGCTTACTTACTGAAATAACTCAGGAGTTGCTGAGGTGTATGTATGATCTGAGGGTATGCACACTGGAAAACCTTTACCCAGCACGCATCATGTCTTCTCTTCCTAGCCTTCCCCAGATTGTATACTTTAGCCCACCCCAAATCCAGGAGGCCATGTGTGACTAGGGCCAAATTACATACAGTTGGCTGGGAAGAGGGGCTAGATACTCCAGTGAGGGTCCTATGACCCTGCTTGGCCCTCTTTTAATGAATGAGCACAACCATCAACAAGCCCAGTTGTGATAATGTTTACAGATCAGGCTCAGCTGAAGTCGTGATGATGGTAATTGTTTTGTGCACAAATCCAGGAGGCCATGTGTGACTAGGGCCAAATTACATACAGTTGGCTGGGAAGAGGGGCTAGATACTCCAGTGAGGGTCCTATGACCCTGCTTGGCCCTCTTTTAATGAATGAGCACAACCATCAACAAGCCCAGTTGTGATAATGTTTACAGATCAGGCTCAGCTGAAGTCGTGATGATGGTAATTGTTTTGTGCAGAAGTGATTGCTGTATAGCATCATCTTATTAAAAGGACCTGTAATTTAAAAGGATTTCGTGCTTGGATCCACATATGAGGGAGAACATACATCATTTGTTTTTCTGAATCGGTGTTACTTCACTTAGTATAACAGTTTCTAGATCCATCCATTTACCTGCAAATTTCATTATTTCATCTTTCTTTACTGCTGAATAGGACTCCATTGTAAATATGCCACATTTTTGTTAACCACTCATCAGGTGAGGGGCACTCAAGTTGCTTCCATCTCTTAGCTATTGTGAAAATAGCAGCAACAAACATGGTTGTACAAGTGTCTCTACAGTAGGATGAGTCCTTTGGATATATGTCAAGGAGTGGTATAACCAGGTCATATGGTAGGTTCATTTTTAGTTTTTTAAGAGTTCTCCATATTGTTTTCCATAGAAGTTGAATGAGTGTGCAATCCCACCAGCACTGAATGAGCATTCCCCTTTCTCCACATCCTCACCAGCATTTGGTATCATTTGTTCTCTTGATCCTAACCAGTCTGATTGGGGTAAGGTGATGCCTTAGGGTGGTTTTAATTTGCATTTCCCTAATTGCTAACAATGTTGGACACTTTTGAGATGTTTCTTAGCCAACTTTATTTCTTCCTTTGAGACCTCTCTGTTTAGATCTTTAGCTCACTTTTTAATTGTGTCATTTGGTTTCTCGATTGTTTGTTTTTTGAATTCTTTATATATTCTGGATGTTAAACCTTTGTCAGATGTGTCACTGTGAAGATTTTTTCCCATTCTGTGGGTTTTCTCTTTTTTTTTATTGTTTCTTTTGCTGTACAGAAGCTTTTTAGTTTAGTGAAGGCCCACTTGTTGATTGCTGACCTTAATTCCTGAGCAACTTGTCTGATTTAGAAAATCCTTTCCCACACATGTATCTTGTTAGTTATTGCCAATATTTTCTTCTAATAGTTTCAGGGTTTCCAGTTTCACATTATGGTCTTTGATCCATTTGGAGTTGACTTTTGTGCAATGTGAAAGATAAGGATCAAGTTTCACTCTTGTACAGGTGGAGATCCACTTTTGCCATCAATATTTGTTGAAGGTGTTGCTTTTCCTCCATTGTGTGTTCTTGGTACCTTTGTCAAATATCAGGTGCCTGAGATTAGATGTACCCAGGTTTGGATCTTCAATGATGTTCCATTGATTTATCTGTCTATTTTTGTCCCAGTACCATTCTGTTTTTATTACTACAGCTCTGTAGTATACTTTGAGGTCTGGTATAGTAATCCCCCCAGCGTTGCTCTTTGTGCTGAGGGTTGTTTTGGCTCTCTGGAGTCTTATGTGCTTTCATACAAATTTAAGGATTTTTTTTTCCCAATTCTGTGAAGTATGTCATGGGGATTTTGATTGGGATTGCACTGAATCTACATATTGCTTTTGGTAGGATAGTCATTTTCACAATATTAATTCTTCTAATCCACGAGCATGGGACGTCCTTCTATCTCCTGGTGTCTTCCTCAGTCTTTTTTTTAATGATTTAAAATTTTCTTTGTAGAGACCTTTGGTGTCTTTGGTCAGATTTTTCCAAGATATTTTATTAATTTTTCAGCAATTGTGAATGGAAGCATTTCCCTGTATTCTTTCTCCAATTACTTGGTATTGGTATATAGAAAGGCTACTGATTTTTGTAGATTCATTTTATAACCTGTCACTATACTGAAAGTGTTGATCAGTTCTAGGAGTTTTCTGTTGGAACTTTTGGGATCTCTTAGGTATGGTATCATATCATCTGCAAAAGTGATAGTTTGACCTCTCCTTTTCCAATTAGTGCTCCTTTAGTTTCCTTGTCCTGTTTTATTGCTCGAGCCAGAGTTTCAATCACTACTGTTGAAGAGGAATGGAGACATCACCTGTCTGGTTCCTGATTTTAATGGGAATTCTTCCAGTTTTTCTCCATTTAGAATGATGTTGGCTGTGGGTTTGTTGTATACAGCTTTACTTATGTTGAAGTATGCTCCATCCAGTCCAATTCCCTCTAGGACTTGAACAGAAATGCATGCTGAATTTTGTCAAAAGCCTTTTCTGCATCTATTGAGATGACAATGTGTTTTTTGTCTTTGAGTCAGTTTAAATGGTTAATGATGTTTATTGACTTGTGTATATTGAACCATCCCTGCATCTCCGGGATAAAACCTACTTGATCATGGTGAATGATCTTTTTGATGTGTGTCTTTATGTGGTTTGCAAGTGTTTTGTTGAGAATTTTTGCATCTATGTTCATTAAGGATATGGGTCTATAGTTTTCATTTTTGGTCGTTTCTTTACCCGATTTGGGTATTAGAGTGATGCTGGCTTCATAGAAGGAATTTGATTGTTCTCCCTCTGTTTCTATCATTTTGTATACTTTACATAGTATTGGTTAGAGGTCCTATTTAAATGCCTGGTAGAATTCTGCTGTAAATCTATCTGGGCATGGGCTTTGTTTTTAGTTGGGAGTCTTTGTATTACTGTTTTGATTTAGTAGTGTATAGGTTTTTATAAAATTCCCTTATAATGGTCTGGATCCTTTGGGTGTCTGTTGTGATGTTTCCTCTTTCATCTCTGATTTTGTTGATTTGGATTTGCTCTTTCTTTCTTTTGGTTAGGGATAAGGGTCTGTCTATCTTTCTTAGCTTTTCAAAGAACCAACTCTTAGAGTCATTGATACCTTTATAGTTTTCTTTGTTTCTATTTCATTAATTTCTGCTCTGATTTTTGTTATTTCTTCTCTTCTGCTGGGTTTGGGTTTCATTTGTTCTTGCATTTCCAGTGTCTTGAGTTGCAGTGTTAAGTCATTTATTTGGGTTCTTTCTAATTTTTTAATGTGGGCACTTAGAGCTATAAAATTCCTTCTTAGGACAGCTTTTAAAGAGTTCCAGAGGTTTTGTTGTGTTGTATTGCCTTTTTTGTTGAATTCCAGGAATTCTTTTATCACTTTCTTAATTCTTCCTTTGACCCACTGATTATTTAGGAGTGTGTTGTTTAATCACCATGAGTTTTTGTAGTGACTAGGGCTTTGTCTGGTGTTGATTTTAAGCTTTATTGCATTGTGGTCTGATAGACTGCATGGAATAATTTCAATTTTTTTGTATTTCTTGAGGTTTGTTTTGTGGCCCAGTTTGTGGTCAATTTTTGAAAAAGTTCCATGGGGTGCTGATTAGACAGTGAATTCTTTGGTGAGTAGGTGGAATATTTGACAGATGTCTGTTTGGTCCATTTGATGTATGGTATCATTTAATTCTGATGTCTCTCTGTTTACTCTTTGTCTAGTTGACCTGTCTAATGGAGAGAGTGGGGTACTGAAGTCCCCTACTATTACTAAGTTGGGGTTAATCTGTGTCTTAAAGTCCTGTAGTCTTCTTTTTATGAATTTGGGTGCACCAGAGTTTGGTGCATATATATTAAGGATTGTAATATCTTCTTGGTTAACTGTTCCTTTGATCAGAATGAAGTCACCTTCCTTATTTATTCTGATTAGTTTTACTTTGGAGTCTATTTTGTTAGATATTAGAATTGCAAACCCTGCTTTTTTCTTAGTGCCATTTGCTTGGAATATTCTTTTCTATCCTTTTGCCCTAAGTAGTGCCTGTCCTTGAAGGTGAGATGGGTTACTTGCAGACAGCAGAGAGATGGAATTTGTTTCTTAATCTATTTACTTAGCTTTGTCTTTTGACTGGGGAGTTCAGTACATTGATATTTAAGGTTACTATTGAAAGATGTGTATTGTTGCTATCATTTTGATTGCCGTTTGTGTTCTCTAATTTTGTGTTTCCTCAATTATACCTTTATTTATTTTCTTTTGTAGCCCCTGGGGTATAGTTGTTTCTCTCTCCACTCTCTGTATTGCTTCAAGTATTCTTTGAAAGGCTGGTTTTGTGGACATGTAGTCTTTTCAGGCTGTTCATGTCATGGAAGCTTTTTCTATCCCCCTCAACTATAATGGACATTTTTTGCTGGGTAAAGTATTCTGGTTTGGCATCTATTGTCATATAGAACTGGAAATACTTTGGTCTGGGCTCTTCTGGCTTTCAAGTTTGCATTGATAAGTCAGGTGTAATTCTGATGGGCTTTCCTTTGAATGTGACTTGTTTTTCATTTGTTACTTTTAATATTCTTTCTTTGTTTTGTACATTTAGTGTTTTTACTATGATATGTCATGGGGAGCTTCTTTTCTGATTCTGTCTTTTTGGTGTTCTATGTGCTTCCTATATTTGTATGGGGATGTCTCTCCTTAATTTTGGGAAATTCTCTTCTACAATCCTGTTTAATATCTGGTCCATACCATTATCCTGAAATTCTTCTCCTTCCTCTATTCCTATGATCCATAGATTTGGTCTTTTCATGGTGTTGCACATCTCATGCATATTCCATTCCTGTGCTTTAAAAAAGAAATCCATAATCTGTTCCTTGGGTGGTCCAGTTCTTCAACTTTATCCTCCAGTGTTGATGTTCTGTTTTCCATTTCATTCATTCTGGTGGTGAGGCTTTCCCCTGTTGTTTCAAGTTGGCTTATTGAGATTTGTACTTCCTTCCTCCTTTCTGCTAGAGTTTTCTTCAGTGTTTCTCTTTTGTGAATTCATTCAGAATTTTATCCCTATTTTCTTTTAGTTCTTTGAAATGTTTGTTTGTGTGTTCTTTAAATTTGTTGAATTCCTTGATCATGTTTATGGTTGTTCTTTTAAATTCAGTTTCCTGGGTTTTCTCCAGGGGGTTCTCCTTGTAGAACTCTTCTACAGGACTGGTGGAGTTTGGTGGCGACACAGTGTTTTGGCTTTCTGTTTTATTATCATTTTATTGTGATTTTGGCATGTGAATTTCTTTTGTTGTTTATGGTTCTGATATGAGAATTAAGTTGAAGTATGCTTGTATTTGTATTATCTGGGTACCTAGATCCCTTCTTTGTTGGTTATGTAAAGCTGTTTCAAACAGGGTTTAGGTTCTTTCAAGTTTAATTTCGAGGGAACTGATGGCTTCAGATCAGCTATTCAGGAGTACTCACAGAAGCCCAATTCATGTTCCAGTCATGTACACTCAGGCTTCCTTCACCACGTGGAGTCAGGATCCAGGTTCTCTCAGGCAGTCCACTTGTGTTCCAGCCCCTATGCCAGAGGGAGGCCAGAACGCCGCACTCTTTGGCAGCCTGCTGAGTTCAGTGCCACTATGTTCATGGAGGCTGAAATCCACCCTCTCAGGCTGTCTTCTTGAATCTCTGCCTTAGCCTATCAAAGCCAGATCTGCCCTGGGGCCTTGGGAGGGGCTTCATGAAAACCCAGGTAGGGGGATGGATATGGCGCAATTAGGAGAAGCTCACCACCACATGGAGGCAGGATCTGGAGGCTCTCAGGAAGTCCCCTGTATTCTCACCCCATCTGTCAGAGAGAGGCCAGAGGGAGGCCAGAACTGAGCACTCTCTGACAGTCTGTTGAAGTCAGATATATTAATGTCTTATACTAAGTAGTATTTCTTCCCCTCTAAAATTTTAACATAAAAAAAATTCATTCTATCATTAGATGCCTTAATTGGGAGTGGCAGCACATGCCTTTGATCTCAACACCTGCACTGAGGAGGTGGAGGCAGGAGAATCAGAAGTTCAAAGTCATGTTCAGCTACATAGCAAGTGTGAGGGCAGGATAGGATACAAACAACCCTGCCTCGTAAAACAAAAAGAAAAGAGGAAGAAGAGGAGGAAGAGACATCAATGTGTAGATATTGATATTGACTTTAAGTAATTACTGTGTGGCTGCATTAATCTCATTCTTGAAGTGTTCTTTGGAGTTTGTTCTTGTTTCCTTAATACTAGCATAGAACATTTTAAGTCAGGTAATTCCCTTTTTTTCCCTAAGTATTTTTTCCTGAATATTCCTGACTTGTTTCTGTCTCCTATCATGTTGTTGTCCACATGGAATCTATGTGTACTTCAAATCATTATTTTGAAATACTTGGTTCAAGTTAGTATGGTTAGTATGGTTTCTGTCACACATCTCTTCCCCCCTCTTTCTTTCCTTTTTACTTTCTTTCTCTCTTTCTTTCTGTGGTGTGGCAGATTGAGCCCAAAGCCTCACATATACTAGGCAAGTGCTCTGCCACTGAGCTATAACATGAACTTCGGCATAGTCTTTCAAATATTCTTATAAAATATTTTTATTCCTCATCTATTAGCTTTTGTATTATAGCCTAAGGTGTAATCAATTAACTTCAGAAATGCATATACTATACGTAAAACATTGTGCTAAAAGTTTTAGAATATGTAATCCTAACCCCAGGGATATCACAATAAAACTTGAGATATTTGAGGAGAGAAATCTCTATGTTGCAAGTCAGAATAATCTATTTTTTTACTCATGCTGTTATCAGATATCCACTTCTTGTATCACTGTCTCTCTGTAGAAAAATAAGGATTAGTGAGTAGACTGGAAAAATGTGGGGAAAGGCAAACTCTTTGCCTATCTCTAATACATGCCTGTGCTTTCAGATCAACCACATCAAGTTACTGTACAAGCTTTCATGTCCCTCCATGCCCTCGTGTATTAAAGATCCACCCAGAAACACAATCCTGTCATTAATCCTCTGGGGAAAATATTTCTCTATTTTTTTTAGTCTTCAGAAAAAAGTAACAGAATACTGGGGTCCATTATGATTATTTTAACTCAGGCAGAATTTGAAAAAGTGCAAGGAACTAAAATAATCAAGAGTTTGCATTGATTAGAGGAGGTTCATAGAAAAGATCATAACTCCTCATTGTTAAAAGTTGGAATGTAAGTTTCTATATTCCTAGAGACTGGTAAGAGCAAATGAGATGTTAATTATTCATTGAATGTTTTCTCATTAATGTTTTTCAGAAGAAGGGTAATGATTTATTAATTTTTCAATGCATCAATTCAAGAAACATTTATTTATTACCTCTGTGTGTGCATGTGTGTGTGTGTGTATGTGTGCACACAGGCATATTTGTGTTTACAAGTACTCCTGTTTGTGCAAATGTGTGTGTACATGTGCTTGTACATATATGAGGCCAGAGAGCAACATGGGCTACTTTTCTTCAGACTCTATCCACACCATTTTGTTACTCCAACATTCAGGAGCTTCATTTGTGGGCCCATGCTCCATCTTTTTAAAAAATCAATTCTAATTAAATTTTAGCAAATTTAATAAAATATATTTTGATCATATTTAGATGCCTTCCCTTGTCTGCACCCTCTTATTAGTTCCCACTGATTTTATGAATATGCACACATATATATGCCTGTAGAGTCAGGTTTGTGTCCCCAAAAGCCCTTCAATGTAGTTCATCTACTGTGATCTGGTCAACACACTAAGAATCTCACCCTTAAATGAGATTGTATCTCCCTTTCCAGTCATCACCCATTGCTAGTAGTTCCTCAGGTAGGGTTAGGGTTTCTTACCCACTTCCCAACACTGATGCTTTAATTTTGTCTGATTTGAGCTTATATAGGACTTGTCCATGCTGTCAGCATTTTCGTGAGTTCATTTTAATAACTAACCAGCTGTTTGGAAAACTATTTACTTGTGGTCATTCACCTCCTCTGGCTCTTACAATCTTTCCACCCCCTCTTCCACAGTGATCCCTGAGCCTCGAGAGGCAGACATTTGACATAGGTGTCCTATTCAGAGATAAGCAGTCTGTAGTCTTTTATTCTCTGCATGTTCACCAGCTGTGGTTCTCTGTGTTAATCACCATTTGATGCATAAGGAATCTTCTCTGATGAGAGATTAGAGATGCATTAATCTATGGGTTTAACAATAAGTCATTAGAAACTATTTTAAACTATTTCTATATCAGAATAGTGTATTGGACTTTCTCCCATGGCCTGTGGATTGTCTAGCCTCAGGTCCCTAGACCTGATATCAATGCCAGGTATGGGCTCCATTCATATTTAAGTAGACCTTAAATCCAATTATAAAGTAGTTGGTTACTTCTATAATATTCATGTCACTATTGCACCAACGTGTGTATCTTCCAGGCCAGTTTTTGTTGTAGCTCACAGTATTCATAGCTTGGTAAGGTTCTTGCTTTGATTTTATAAATTTTCTCTTCAGGTAGTTTGCATAGGCCCTTGAGCATTATGAGAGTCCATGGTCCATCTTTGAAACCAGTGATGTGACCATGTATTTCTGTGACCATAGCTGGAAAAGGTTCCACACTTTAAAGGACTCAGGCGATTAGATTGGGCTTATCTGGAATCCAGCTTAATCCCCCAGCCCCGAAAGTTAATTGTACTTGACAAGACACTTTTGTCTTCTAATTCTGGGCATCGTGGATGGGCAGTTTTGTGGCTGACTTTGCCTATTACATGGGACTTACAGACTAGTACATGAATAGCAAACCAGGACAATGGAACAGGCAGGCAACTTAAATGAATAAGATAGACTGGATAAAGGCAGTGATAAGCTAAGGCATTCTTGTTGATTGATAGCTCAAAAGAATACCTGACTCCATGTGGAAAAACTAAAAATCTGGATTATGTGAATTCTACCAATTTTTAAATGTGAACACCTACTTTGGATTTTCTCCTCAGAAGCAGAGCCTGAGTTGGACACTGGCATCTAAGTATTTTTTGAGTAAGTGCTCCAGGGACATTGGACAGGGAATGGGAGACTCAAGCCATGAAAGAAAAGGCAGCAAGCAGGGTACAATCTCACACAAAAGTATTGTAACCTGACCCCACAGGCAAACTCTTGAGCAGGTGGCATTTCATAATGCCCACTGTGGGAAGTCAGAGCTTTCATAAACGTACTGGCCATCCATTGGCTAAGAGTTCCCTCACAGGCATGTAAACCGCCTAGTATCAAATGGATGATCATAAATGAAAGTTCCCGTGTCATTTTATTGTTTGACCTGGTTCTTATTTGCCCATAGACATAAGAATAATATTTATCTGTATGCTTGTGTAATAAACCTTGTTCTTTTCTGTCTATAAATTTGTATTGTTTGCCAATTATTAATCATATATATTTATGGGGTTCAAGATGATATTTTGACACATGTACACATTTGTACTCATTATGACATATGTACACATTGTGGAGAGATTGTATTAAACTAATTAGTATATTTATTACCTTGCATATATGTTTTAGTTGTGAAGAATAGTTAAAATATATTGTTTAAGCAATTTTAAAATATAAATTATTTCAACTGTGTTATTCTGTGTGGACTTTAAATCTTGAAAACTTACTCCTTCTGTCTAATGGAAACATTCCTCCTTTGAACAACATCTCTCTATTCCTCTGAATCCTCATTCCCCTACCTGCAGCCTCTGGTAATCACCATTTTGCTTTCTACAACTGCAAGCTCAACTTTTTTAGATGACACACAACCATGTCATACCTCTGGGTCTGGTTAATTCAATTTATTAGCACAATATCCTCCAGGTCCATTAGTTATTACAAAAGAAATGACGTCCTTTTTCTAAAATACTGAGTACTATTCATTTCCTTTGTCCATTCATGGCGTCGTGGAAAATTAGGTTGAGTCCATATTTTGACTATGAGTCATGCTCCAGTGAACATAGGTGTGCAGATTCAACATTTTGATTCAAATTCTTTTGGATACATGCCCAGGCATGGGAGCGATGGATCCTATGGTAATTCTATTTTCAGAGGTGTTTTTTTTTTTTTTTTTCAGGAACCTTCATACTGCACCTCCACAATGATTATGCCACTCTACATTTCCACCTAAAATGTGCCAACACTATTTTTCTCTGCGTCCTTGACAGCACTTTTTATTTCATGTTTTGTTATAGTTATTATAACAGAAGTGAGATATGACAGTCTGTGGTGGTTTGAATGAGAACGTCCCCCACAAGCTCCAAGTATTTGAGTATTTTTGTCCCAGTTGATGGCTGTTTTGAGAGGTCTTAGAAAGTGTGGCCATGCTAGAGGAAGCACATTACTGGGGGAAAGCTTAGAAAATTCTTAAGCCTTTCGGGATCTTGAGTTGCTCTCTGCTACCCATGCCTGTTTTAAGATGTGAGCGCTTAGCTTCTACTCCTACTCCAGCCATCTCTGCCACCATGCCTCCCTGCCTTGATGGACCCTTGTTCCTTTGAAATCTCAAGCTAAATAAACTCTTCTTTTTATAAGTTCCCTTGCTCATGGTGTTTCCATCACAGCAATAGAAAAGTAATTAATACACAGACCTAATTCTAAATTCCCAATTTAATCTAGGAGACCATATGTGGAAAACTATGATAATGACTTATAGGTAAGCAAAAGGTTTGCCATTTAGTCATTTGAACTCATATTTACTGTTGTAGAAAAGCTACAGAAGTAGACAGGGCATTTTTGGTGAGAATATTTTGAGACTCTTCTATGTTCCTTTCTTGAAAACCTTATCATTTTCCTGAGACTATTTAATACTTGATATTTTTTCAGGTTTTAAAAATAATCTTCATTTTTCAAGTTAACATATGTGGTACAGGAAAGAAAACACAAGTATGAAAAAACCAAGTTATCCAGTACAAGCAGTTCAGCTGGACACATCCCTCTACAGCCTGTGTATGTATGCACAGTTCCATTTCAGGCAATTGAAATTTTACATGTGTCTTGCCTTCCGCACATGTGAGTATCCACTAATGTAAAAGAAAACCCAAGTTATGTAGGTATTTTGATAACTTAGAAAACACCATACCAACTCAATCTCTTGGACAAAACGCAATCCTGTCTTTCCTTGGGAACAAAAATTTCACAGAAGGCAAACATGGCAATAGAGGCAATAGACTTGTAGATAAAAACATTGGCAGAGTTACAGTTAAAATTCCACATTCCTTTAATGCTCAATTTAAAAAGAAACATAAAGCAATAGACTATGCTAAATATATTGTTTCTAAGAGAGTTTATTACCAGATCTATGCACTGTAATATGAACAAGAAGGTGTGTTCCCACTGAATAAATTTTTTTTCCTATAGTGAAGCCAGAAGATGCATGTGTACTAATGGCTCTCAGCAAAACACAAATCTGATTGCACCTGTGTACATCTCTGCCTGTAGCCTTCCTTCTGCCTCTCTGCTGACAAAACATGACTTGACTTACATAGCCCGGAGTTAGTGTCACAATTCTCTGTCCAATAGATATCTTTTATGTTGAATGTAACATATTTATAAGTTCGCTAATTCAGTAGCTATACTTTTTGCCATCCATTGTTACCTCATAGCATCTATAAAGCTAAGATGTTGTAGAATGACCTTTGTGCACAATCAACAGAAATACTTTACTGAAAGTGCACACAGACATATGGTTATAATAAAAAATTATTGTATAGATGTGGAGATATCAGCAAAGAGCCCTCCCTTCACCCTTCCTCTTCCTACTCTGCACCAGCCCAGTGATTTAAATTTAGGATGATGAGGTGCATTAATAAAGGCCACTCTCAGAAGACAGTTCTTCCTGAAAACTAACTGAACACTTATAGATTATTTTATATTTCTAATACACTTGGGTTCATCAAGACTTCAACACCTAGTAATATTAACTGAAAAGTACATATAGAGTAATAGACAATCTGAACTAAACGATGAGAGCAGAACCCTCTCTGCTGCCACTCCAATAAAGGCCTTTAATGGTCTTAGAAGGTGAGCAGAAGCCTCAATGGGAGCAGAATGGTTAACAGTCATGGGATCAGGCCTTCCATTTGAGAGAAATTTTATGCATGTGTATTCAATTGGAAATGCCCACGAAAATTTTACTGATCATTTGTAGATGATCTGTGTATATAATATGAAAAAGCAGCTCTCACGTTTTTATCCCTCTTTGAAAAGGAAACTCTTGCTCCATCAAGACATTCTGATGTGAAGTTTCTGATATGATAAAATAAAAGTAGAAACCCTCATGTCTATGCCCATAAAAAATAAGTCAGAGGAACGTCTTCTGTTGGTGACAGCATCTGCTTCAAGACTTCAGTTTAACAGTGCTATTTTCTAAAGTGACAATTCCCATAAAGTAATAACAACAATACTACCCTCAAAGGGCATTGTGACTAGATGCTTCCAAAAAGGATTTAAGTTTCCCACTATATATACATTAGCATTAAGTAAACTTCACACACCTAACAAAGGCTGTAATTGGAGATTGTCTTCTAAATAAAAACATTCTCTCCTCAAACCTGTCCCATTACCACCAACTCAGCGGTCAGGTTTATACCAGTGTATTACTTTGAGGAGACGTTTGAAAAGAAATCATTGTCAAAAATGAATAATTACCTTTGCATTTTCCCTTTCCTAAACCAGCACAATATTTCACTATGAATTTTAAGAAATGAATATCTATCTTTAATATACTTTGTGCATTTCATTTATAAATATCTAGAAAGGCTAGACATTTTAAATAAGGACTTTATTTTGTCTGCCATATTCATAGAAATGTTAAATAAACTACACATGGGTCTCAATGATTATATCTGAGTGTCTTCTAATCAGAGTTTTTTGGTCTAAAACCCTTCATTTTTTTGTAACCTCTTCTTCTTTCCCATATCATGTGTAATATAAACCTGTGCCACTGACATGTGAGGTTACAATTTTACTTCCAAAGTCTTTTCCAGAAAATAGCCTTTCTATGTATTTAAACACAAAGTACACACATGTATTGGCTTACTAACTCTCCTTTTGGCATATATTGTTGCCCTTTTTAATACTTAGAGATTATAAAATATTAAACACTTAGGACTTATAGTTTAGCAAAGTTACATGAATGTACATAGCATATGTGGATACTGGAGAAGCGAAAGTTTACTAGTACATACTAACAAAATCTCTATTTTCCTCCCTCCTACGTCCCTCCGCCACCAAACAAGTATAGTCAGTACACTGTACTCAGAGGTGGTTTAACAATTCCATTTCCAAACAGTATTTTCAAAGTTTTCCAAAGCTATTTTCACAAAGTATTGGTTTACTACTTCTACTTTTGAAGAAAAGCAAACACTTGTAAGTATCTAGAAAGACTGGTTGCTTCATATAGTAAATAAAACTGCATATATACCAATGGTTATAATCTAAGCAGTCTTCTAACTTAGGCTATGTGAGCTTTGAACTATTTTTTCCACACTTCCTACTCTTTACCTTCAACTGGTAGACAAGTCCAGGAATACGCAATGTTTAGAAATGGCTGAAAAATTGTATCCAAAAATCATTTGCAGCTTTTCTATGAATGTTAACACAATGTCTACAAATTGTGCTAGGTTTACTAACTACAGTGTCATTCACTGGGTAGGTAGCCTCTTTAACATGTAAAGACTAGCTGATGAACATTCTGGACTTATTTTTCCATGACATATATAGAAAAATAAAATGTACAAAACATATAGATAATGACATTTGGTGAGGTCTAAGTCTAAACCCATGAGCATATTACCTTTTGCAATTGTGTCCTTCTCTCCTCCTCAAACCTCTGAACAAGTACAGACCATACTGCTCACAGAAGTGCTTTCACAATTCCATTCACAAAAAAGCATCTCGTGTAAATTTTAGCAAAAAGATATTTAAAAAGTGATATTTTTCTATCTCTACACTTAATATATCTTGAATACTTATAAATATTTAGATAAACAAGATGTTTTGAGGAAGAACTCAATTCTTTCACTGTGTATACAACAAGCTTCAGTAAGCTGCATACATGTAACAACAGTAATTTGAAAGTGTCTTTGAAATATGAGCATTCAGGCCTAGAAGGTTTCTCTCTGTCAACCCGGTAGCCTATACTGCTCAAAGTTTTCTGAAGGCAACCTTTCTTAGGAATTTTCAAACAAAATATACAAAATCTATCAGTACACTAATGCTACCTTTGTTATACATTGGCAACCCCTTTACCATCTGGAGACAGGATGCTGGCAGTTCAGACTACTTTGTTCTTTATGTACCACTATTTACATAGAGTAAAACACAACTGGACAATGGTCTCCATTCCTCACTGTGAGAGCACTGGCCTAGCACTCTGCAGGTCCTTCTGGGAATCAGGCAAAAACAGGAGTACAGATTGAGAAGAGTTGGCTATTTTCCCTCAAAATAACATCTCATACACTTTTTTTGTGTGTGTTTCTTTTTGAGACAGGGTCTCCCTGTAGCTCCAGCTGACCTGGAACTCACTATGTAGACCAGGCTGGCCTCGAACTCAAAAAGATCTGCCTGCCTCTGCCTCCCAAGTGCTGGGATTAAAGGCTTGCACCACCACGCCCGGCCCATTTCATACAATTTCTGACAAAATTATATTTATAGAATGTGTTATTTCACTATTACTGGTGAAAACTGTCAGGCACTTCAGGACATTTAAAGACATATTTGAATAAAAGTACTTAGCATTGTGAGCTGCATACAGTTATGAGGAACAAAAAGCATGCACACTACAGTGGTATAATACAAAAATGTCTTCTCCATGTGACCAGTCTGCCATCAGGCCACTTCCTCTTCTTCTACTCCAAGTCCTTTAACCCAAGGAACAAACAGCCTAAGGCTGGTTTGGGCAGTGAGGCCCAGACCCGATTGCTGGGTCCCTCCAAAACCCCAAGGGCTGTTGCCAACACTCTTGGTGGTAGAGCTGCCATTCTCTCACACCATGTCTGCTGCCACCCAGAGGTGTCACATTCTGTGTCACCTGGCTGAGGTTTTCCCTTGGCCTTGTGTGGTTTGGCTCAGAGAACCTGGTAGTCCAGGCTTGGAAACACACAAGGCCTTGGGCACAAGCAGAGGAGGGCTTCACAACGGCTTGGAGGCCAGGATCTCCTAACCATGAGAATGATACAGCAAGGACTCTGGGTATCCGCAGGGCCAAGGTCAGTCCTCTGGCCAGCTCATCTGTCCCTGGCCAGTTCACCAGGGCCTTGGGCAAGGGGTACACAAGCAGAAGGCCCCAGCAAGTGAGCAGGCTGCATTCTCTCACTTGGTCTCCTAACTTCATTTAATCTTTGCTACTCAAAAGCATTGCCATTGTGTCTTTGCTATTGTTTCATAAAGTACTCTGGCTTCTTTTGGAAACAGGATTTTTGGGGAATTCTGATACAACAGAGATGCTAGTTTTTGTTCTATCTGCCAAAGCACTAGAAGTAATGAGGTGTATTAAAAAATCATCATGTTAACACCAACAGATAAATTGGCCTTCTTTTCAGACAAGAAACAACTAAGTTGATTAGTTTTAAAACTAAGAATATTTATGGCTCCTTTGCCACCTCTTTCTATGTGCTATGCAAAGGAATTTTGACTTTGAACAAATTTGGTCAACACTGTTATAAAGTTAGTATGTGCATTTTGGGATGCCTTAAAGAGAATGGAACTGGCATCAGAAAGTACTAATAGTACAACTGAAAAACTGAGAAGCCAACATTTTAATTTTCTTTCATTGTTCACAGAGCTGAATGGAGTTGGAGAGACAGAGAAATGAACTCTTTATCATGCCCTGGAGAGCGTGTGGTGTCAGTCTGGGGAACATCTCATGAGTATTACAAAAGGAAGATTATATGACAATGCATTGAAGGCTTTGGCTCAGTTCCGAATGCCTAGGCTTAGTCTAGTCATAATTATATTCTCACAATAGTCTAGATGCTGTAACCACTATCAGTTGCCCAAATAAACAATAAATTCCATATGGACACATTTATAGAATTCATGTCAAGCACTGAATACTATTGAAGGCTAACTTATAAAAAGTCAGAAATGTGTATCTATTAAACTCTCAGAACTTTTCCATAAGATCAGTCCTTAGATTTATCTTTATAGACTATTGCTCAGTAAATCACATGTGCCATTTACTAATGTATCTTCTTTTACACTTCATTGTTGCATTCCAATGCACTAGATGGAGGTCTCAGGGGTTGCCCACTCTACTGAGCAGCCATAACAGATATAGTGGAGGTGAATTAGCCAAAAGAGCACATAGGGTGCAGGTATTTGTTCAAAAGAGGGCGTGGGATCAAAAAGTTGGAAGTAGGGAAGCTTTGTTATAACTTTTGCTAGCACATGACAACACATGAGAAACCTAGCCTCTGGACATCTATTTCTTCATCTCCAAAATGAAGAGTTTAGTTTTAGACAACTTTTGAAGTTTTTTCCAACTCTAACATTTGCCTCATTCTCTGTTCCTCCATCGAGACGGGCTGGAGACAGGTCAGGATAACGTCACTGTCTCCTCTCTTGCTCAGCTGATTTATCTCACACTTGTGTGGCCATGTCTCATCTTAGCTGGTGTCCTGGAATAGCTGGACCTTGTAATCGTAGCTGGTGTCCTGGAATAGCTGGACCTTGTAAAGGGAGGCATTGGACTTTCTCCTACTCAGTCAAGCTGTTTGTTCTGTCCACCAATACCATAAAATCATATTTCTGTTTCCATTCCAGGATCTTTGCTTTAACTTCTAGACAATGATGAAAATTATTCTCAAGATACCATCAAAATTTCTTTTTTCTGGCCACTTTCATCTGGTGTGGTCTTGGTAAGGAACAGGAAGAATTCGATAAGTTGGTCTCTAGAGGACATGGGCTACATGACTTTTTCTACCTCTAGCAGCTGGATGGACCCTACTAAGGAGAATTTCTCAAAGGCTCTTTACTGGGATTGGAGGTTGGAGAACACTTTCACTTTTGAAAATAGGAACATTCTTGTTTTCTAAGTAACAACTCTTTTTGGACTACAGAGCTTGTTTAACAGTTATATTGTATTCACAGTAACTGTAGCCCTATTTGAGGTTTCTAAAATTTGGTTCTGGGTTTTTGATAAATAGCATATAAGTTATTTTAGCACCTAATATTGTTTCTTAGGGAAAGGATTATTCACTTTACGGAGGAAGGGAAGATAGACGAGAGAGAAGAAAATGAGCCTCTTCACTTTATTCCCCGATCCTTGTGTGTGTGTGTGTGTGTGTGTGTGTGTGTGTTGTCTGTGTGTGATACACTAGTGGTGGAGTGTGTCTAGTTCCCTCTGAAAGCTATTGGAAACACTTATTTGTGTTCAAAGAACCACATACAGTGAAGATTCTAGCACAGCCTGGCTTTTATAGCTTTCATAGCTTTGTCTTTGCCTCCAGACACTTTTTGTTTAGGGTGAGGTGTCTTGAAAGATGTTTGAGTTGATCAGTCCTAATAATATGGCACAATTACTTGGGACACATCTCCTGTTAATTGTTCAGTTCTAGTACTTATAGATGCAAAAACAGTTAAGCAAATAAAATCATTTCGTTTTAGCATTGTGTGGTGGGTATGCCCACACTAAAGTGATTTAAAGAGTTGAAAAACTGACTTAAAAGATTTCTTATCTTATGATCTTTGAGTCTAAGCACTATTGTTATTTTGTGTTGGCTAGTTCTTTGTGTGTGTGTGTACACATCCATATACTTGTCCTGTATATTATAGAATGTTTAGCAGCTTCTGGACTTTATCCACTAGATGCCAACAGAACTTTCCATTCTTCACTTGTAAGGACCCCAAATATTTCTAGACATTGCCAAATGTCCATAGGGGATATGATCTTCCTTGGTTGAGACCACTGCCCAATCTTAGATAAATTTTGGCTTTGCACTGACCTATTACATATGTAGAAGTAAGTTGATCTGCCCAAAAGCAATTGAGTGTAAGCCAGCTTCATTAAAAAAGTAAGCCTGTCAATTTGTTATGAAATACTCCTGAATTTCTATCATTAGACTGATTCATTTGAGTTAACTGCTAAGATTAGAACAAGTGAGGGAAACTGCTCTTTCACCAAATTACCATACTTAATTAATTAAAAAGTTATTTAAAGGAATGTTATTAAAATTCTAACTATATTTATTTTTAAATAATACCTCTCTATATGCTTTAGAAATCAGTAAAGTTGGTAAACAGGGGAACTTGTATTTCTGAGAAGTAGTTTTTAGGAAGAATCAGCTTAGAGTTCTACCATATCTATCTTCTTGGAAAAGAACCCATCCCCTACCCCCAGTTACCAGAAAGAGCGCTTAGTAGACATGTTGGTATCATTTCATTTTGTTGGTCAAGAAAACTGAAGGTCTTATCTTGGTTCATGTTTTTTTTTTTTTTTTCACAGTCTTTTTGAGAAAGGATCTCCCTGTAGCCCCAGCTGGACTGGAACTCTCTATGTAGATCAGGCTGGCCTCAAACTCACAGAGATTCACTTGCCTCTGCCTCCCACGTGCAGGGATTAAAGGCATGTGCCACCATGCCTGGCTTCTTGGTCCATGTTTTATGAATGGATTAAGCAAGCACATACATCAGAAGCATTTTTGGGTTTTCACAACTCCCATATTTACTTTAAAGTGATAACTTGGCCTTTAAATAGAAGTACTAGATAGCACTTTCTCAGATGGAGCCATTCTTGTTGAACCTTACTGTCATCTTACAGAATAGGAATGATGGAGTTTGTACCACATATCTATTTCAATGAAGGTTGGTGGGAAACCTTGGGGGCATAAAGCTGAGTCTAAAAGAGCTATAGACAGGTGTGTCCCAAGAGGCCTGATTCTTCCAAGGGGCAGGGCCTGCTGTGGAAAATTGACTGTGGAGAGTTAGCAACAGAGGGAGGAGTGTTGGGGGCCATCTTGGGACAGAAGCAGTGTACAGAAAAGATGGCCCCGGTGTCTCACCCACATGGATGCGAGAGGGGGCATTTACCAACCTGGGGTGAGACTGAGGGCCCATGATGAATGGGCAAAAGCTAATGGAGACTGTGGGCAGGCAAAGAAGTGATCTAGAATGGTGGGCCAACCTGCGCAGAGCTGGGTTCCTGGTGTCAGGTGCCCATTTATTGTAAGTCGCCCCTCTCCCCCTACCCAATATATAAACTATGAAAAATTCAGATAAAAATGTGCTATATTGTTTGTCTAATAGTGCCAGGGACAAGGGACCCTAGAAAACTTGGTAGACCAATTGGTGCAAGTTGGCAGGATGATGGCACTAAGAATGACAAATTATGAGAGGTTGGAAAAAGCTAGAAAGCTAATGGTGGCAATGATGTGCATTTTACAGTGGATTATAAAATATGTAATAAAAAGAGGCCAGGCATGCAGAAGTGTGGGCCACAGCTGTCTTGTAAATATGGAGAAACAGCCCAATTGCTGATATATGAAGATTTGTTAAAGGTTATAGAAAAACTAGAAAAACTGTTGCAGACAGTGGACACTAGCAGAGAACAAAGAGAGGAGGTGTGGCCACTTGAAGTACTGGCAGACCCAGTTGCAGAGCTTGAAAGAGAAAAAAAAATCAAAACAACACCACCAAAAACGGGACATTTAAGCTTGTGTGAGGTCCAAGGACTCAGAGGAAAAGACAGATAATAGTAAAAAAGGAGATGACCTTAAAATAAAAGTAGCTAAAGCTGCCCCTCAGATTCAACCATTGATAAAAAAGAAAGCTAACAGTGCTGTAGCTAGGAAATACTCCACACTTGAACTGTTAAAACGAGGAAAAACTTACAAGCAGGCCCCTAGCCATGTGGCTTGTGACAGTGTGGGACATGGGAGCAAATGATGTCAGTCTAAGTCCTTCAGAAGTTTTACAGCTGATTTATATAACCCCCCATCTATCCTTGTGATATAGGCTGTTCAACCTAGGCCAGTGCAAGGGGGGAATGGTCCTTAATGGGATGGCTGATGGAAGGCATTATAGATACATGGTCATCACCAAGTGAAACTCTGATAATTAACAAAGGCTGGAAGACTATAAAGGAAGGACAGGAATTAATGAGAGAAATAGGTATGAGAAAAGCAATATATGATACCCAGTTCACTGGGCCAGATGAGACTGTGTTCACCAGAGATATAAAGGAAAGCTTAATTCAACTGGGACCTCGAAAATGGTATGGCGCTTTAATGGTTTTGCTAAGCCCTTCAATGGGAAAGGATGTTTGTGAAGTGAGAGGGGCTTTATCAGATCTAAATGATTCTAACTAGCACCTAAAGCATGTCTGTAGAATAACAGACCACCCTAAAAGAGATACAAAAGAGACCAGACACAAAAAATGGTCTGTTTGGGTTACTCGAAGACAAATGTGGCAAGACTTATGTGAAGCCCAAATTCCCAGAGAAAAACTTGATAGAAAACCAAATTTGGCACTAAAGAGTTTCTGGAAGGGTTTAAAACAAGAAGAGCAGCTTACAAAAGGCATTCAAAGGATAAAAACTGTCCCAGGTAAAAAATCTGCAAAGATTAAATAAGGTGTATTTCTCTTCTGATAAATGCTATACAAGGGGTGGGAGCAGTTTTTCCCACCAAGGCCTCCCCCAGCAGCCAGGTATAGTCAATGGAGAGATAACAGATATGGCTACTGTCAGGAGGCAGACCCAGGGTCTGCCTGACTCAGGGAACCAATAGGTGCAAAGGGGACAGGAGAAACCTGCTGCCTCCTTGGTCCAGTGTAGGGTCAAGCAACTGGAGCCAACACCTGTAACTGTATCAAGAATAAAAGAATACAAAGAGACTCCATGTAAAATCTCTCGTGTGAAATGACTTCAAAGGGATAACTAAAAATAGTAAAGAAGATACCAAATTAATGCCTCCGTACCTATGCTATGGTACCTAACAAGGATCTATGGATAAAACAATTAATATGAATGGATAAAAACTTTCCATGCTGTATTAGACCTTGTCTATGATTGATTTAATATATGATGTTAACCTCCTTCCAGTGTTTTACAGATGTGAAATCCATTTGAAAGATATCTGAAGAAACGAAGGCCAGCTATAGCTGTAAGATTCTTGGGAGTTTTATGGTTGGATAAGATAAAAATAGAGGCTCCCAAACTATACAACTGTTAAGAAAACCTACAGTATCAGGGGTGGGTTGCTTCTCTATGAGCAGTTGGTCAAAGAGAGATCCTAGAAGTCCTCAAATTCACCAAGGCTATTGCCACTAATGTCAATTGTATACTAGAAAGTTCAGTAAGGCCATGTTGCTGAAGACACTGCATGATGTGAGCACAGGAGGAGAAGAGCCGGAGCTGAGACTAAGCCAAAAAACTCCATGCCACTGGATGGATGACGTTCATAGTGCCAGAAGGCACTACGCAGATGGTTGGGAAAAAAAGGATCCCTATGATTCTACTCAACAATGGACCCTGCCTGCTGCATACTATGGAGATGCCAAGTGATGTCTGAAAGTGCAATAATGGCTTGACCAACATAAGTATAACTGACAAACTTCTAATTGGATAAGGCCCTCTCCTAGGGGTGGAATACACATCTGGTGTTGTAGATCAGGCCATATCCCTGTTTGGAAAAAGGCTACAAGCCCTAGCAGGGAAGGCATTACAAGTATACAATTTAATGAATATAGTACACCTACTGGGATATCTTCTAGGCATTTGTATTTACATTCATGTTTGTTTAGATGTATCTACTTCCTTCCACTTGTCTATATAGTAGAAGAAACACCACTGAAATAGATCAATGGCCATGACTTGAAGATGGATAATCAGGAGGCCCCAGAAGTCACTATCTCACCATGATTACAAGAGAGATCACCCTACATCTGTCATCCCTTCCAAGGCTCAGGGACCTTAGTGGAAGATTGGTTGATCCCTTCCAAGGCTCAGGGACCTTAGTGGAAGATTGGTTGAGAGATCATAAAAGTGGAGGAAAAGGGTGGAGTGTGTCTCAGGGGGCCTGGTTCCTGCAAAGGGTGGAGCCTGCTGCAGAGAATTGACTGCGGAGAGTTAGCCATGGAGGGAGGAGCATTGGGGGCCATCTTGGGACAGAAGTGGTGCCTGGAAAAGATGGCCCCAGTGTCTCACCTGCGCGGATGCAAGAGAGGACATTTACCGACCTGGGATGAGACTGCAGCCCACGATGTGTGGGAGAAAGCTAACAGGAGACTGTGGGTGGGCACAGAAGTGATCTGGAATGGCGGCCAAGCCATGCAGAGCTGGGTTCCCAGTGTTGGATGTTCCTTTCTTTGTAAGTCACTCCTCTCCCCGCTACCCAAGATATAAACTATGAAAAATTCAGATAAAGACGTGCCATATTGTCGAACAGCACTAGGGGCAAAGGACCCTAGAAACCTCTGGTGACAATGGGTTAATGGAAATCAGAGGTACCAGCCCATAGTCAGGGTGACAGAAGTGGTAGGAGAGGAAATATTTCAAGAGAAGGTATTATAAATAGATGCAGGTCAAATATTTACTAATAATTTTTTTCACTTTGAACTGAGGTAAGGCTAATTGGTGACTGTTTTGGGATGTCTGGAAATGTGCTGGTTTTATAGTTTAGCTCAGCAGCATGCTACTGGTTGAGAAGTATCACAGCAAATATGCTTTTGCTTTACCATCCATACCGGACATGATTGATTTACCAACTTTCCTTGATTAACTTAGATTTGGTTTTAGAAACTCATTCTGGCATTTTTAGCAACCATTACTGAATGATTGTAGTTGGTATATGAACTCAAAAGATTCTCTAGTTGGGGCTGGGGAGATGGCTTAGGGGTTAAGAGCACTGGCCATTCTTGCAGAGGACTTGGGTTCATTTCCCAGCACCCACACAGTGACTAACAATTGTCTGTAAGTCTAGTGCTAGGGAATCCAGTGCTTTAGTCTGGCTTCCCCAGGTATTGCATACTTGTAGTGTGCATCATCACATGTATTCAGGCAAACCATATTTATATATAAAATAAAAATAAATCAAAAGCATTTGTTTTAAAGGTTCACTTATCTCATGATTAATACTAAGATACACACCTATGATTACTGATGTTGCCCCTAAGAAATCTCTGTTGTATAGTATTCACAAAAATCTGTTAAACCCAGAGCATTTCTTTGCTGTCAGGGCCACTTTTTGCCACATACCTTACAGGACACTTAGCTGGAGATTAACTGGCTCCAAAATGCTTCACTGATGTAGCACACTATGCTATTTTTTTCATGGTATTTGAAAAATCACAAGTCTTTCATTTGAGAACTTTAAGCACTCAATAAAATTGTTCATGTGATTGTTCTCCAGCTTCCCAAATCATCACTGGTGACAAATGTTATTCAGAAAGGACTGTTCTGTTCAACTTAGTCCTTATTTTAATGAGACTTGAAAACTTTCATCTTTAATGAGAATTTAGGATGTTTACCTTTAGGGGAAGGATGTGGAATTTCATACTCAGCTTTGGAGTTGTCCTACTAGGCTAAATGCTTAGTGAAGCAAAAAAAAAAAAAAAGTTTGCATTTACAAAGGCTGGGCATAGACTTGGAAAAAATATCCCACATAAGCTTCAATGACACTGAAATTTCTTTCAGAATAACATTTTTAACTGCAGCCAAAGTAGATAGATGCATGCATTACTTATTATTTTATTCCATATTTCCTTAATTTCTTCAGAATTTTTTCCTGAAACATGTCAACTAACTTACCTAATTTTGTGATCTTTTAAAAAGACCAGTATCTCATTCTGTGTAGATATTCATTAACACACATATATGAAATATTAAAATATTTGTGTCTTCTCTGATATGAACTATGCAGTATTCTCATTAGGTTTATGTGTACCAATAAATCACTTGTTTATTTATTTATTTTTGAGAAGGGTATATATAGCCTGGAATTTGCTGTGTTCAAGGATATCTTATCCTCCTGCTGAGATTTCAGGCATATGCCATAATACCTATTTTTATGTGGTGCTGGAGATTGAACCCAGGGCTTCATGTATGCTAAGCAAACACTCTACCAACTGGGCTCCATCTGCAGGCCTTTCTAATTAACTGAGGCTAACAAAGTGTCTTAAACTTTAGTGAGAACTAGGAACTGAGATAGAGACGTGAGTGTTAACTTGGGAGTTTGTGGCAATTTCCCCTTGTTGGTAGATTTGAAAGTAACCTCACTTCTCTTTCATTAAAGTAAAAAGAGGCTAGTGCTTATTTCTTAATTTAGAGACCATTAAACTAGATCTTTTGTATCTTCTGTGTACATTTTATTGGAATAACCTCAGATTCTACTATCTAGGTATATTTCCAAACAATGTTAAGCTGAAGGTCAATCAAAATCTATTTTCCCCCAAGAGCTACTGTTCCTTCTTTTCTGAACTTGCACAATTTTATTTTTCTACTAAGTACTATTTACTTCATTCTCATAAAACTTCATGTCATATCTTCAAGCCCAGAGAGAATGTTTTGAATTCTTGTCTTGTTGATGTAGATCTCCAAAATAGTGGTCTTTTAAAGATTTTGTAAGCATGCTTTTGTCTTCATAGGAATCGCTGATAAACATGTGGAATAGGACAAGGCCAAATGCAAGCCCCGGAGCACATTATCTTTGCAGTCAGGCACAAATCCCACAGACTCTGCCAATACCTCGTTTATATTTCTTCACTTTATCTATAAGCTTCTTTTGAAAGATTTTTATCAAATGCTTTAAGACATTCTCTTTTATCTAAAAATTTTGTTCTTTAAAATTGTAAATGAAATTAATTTGGAGTAACTTCAGCTTAGAAATGGGAATAGACAATCAAATTATTAAAATGGAGCAAACATCGTAAGATTCTCTTTAAGAAAAAGTAGTCACTGTACCTGAGATTGTCTGGGAGATGGAGAGACAGAAAAAGGGGACATTGGAGAGAAAGCATTGGAATAGTCAAAGAAATAGGTAATGAAAGCCCAACTGAGGTATGCACAGTAAAAAATGGAAAGAGGGAAGGAATTCTGATGTTTACTGGAAGGAAAACATAAAAAGAGTTTTTGTTTGTTTTTGCTTTGAGGTTAATCCAGGATGACTCAAGATGAAGAACTTGGAAGGGAAGCTAACCTTCTAACATGCAGACCATGCAAAGAAATAATTTGACTAGTTTCCATTGACATTTTATAGCATAATATCTCACGTGCCATTTAATATAAAACAAGATGCATTATTATCAGTGTTAAATACATTTGAAATAAAAGTCCACTGTAAGAAAGTATGTTTGATTTATGATATGTCACTTCATGGCTTTCTTCCTGGTCTCTCTTTGTTTTCCTACCCCAGCGCTCTAAAGAGCTAAATGAATGAGTCTACTGCTGAGCATATGGCAGTGGCAGCATGCTTGTCAAGTGTGTGCAAGGCCCAGCACTGCAATAAAAAATGAAATTCTACACCTGTAAATATATGGTAATCAAAGGCTCACAAGAGGGTGAGACCAGAGGGATAGATGACAAAAGAGATGATCATACAGGAAGAGAAACAGTGGTCTGAAAATCAGACCTTTATAGTTAAGAAAGTAGAGGAAGAGATGGAGGAAATAAAGTTTAATTGGCCACTGAAGAAGAAACAAATAAAATTCAGAGAAAACCAGGATAATGGTTACAGTAGAAGGGACTTGTCAAACATGAAAACCGCTTCTCAAATGAGGTGTTTGTATTTGTTTAGAATCATAGTATTGGTAATTTTGTAGATTAGAGGAGAAAACTAAAATAGGATAAGGAATAGTCTGTAAAAAATAGAATTGGTGTAGAGATCTAAGCACATGGATGGGCAGGACAACAGCACTGCACTGCCTGTACTTCTTGTGGGAGAGACAGGAAAATGAAACCAGAAGGAAGAGGCTTGTATGGAGAAGGAGCTTGACAATGGTCTGGCTTTTCTGCAGTTTTAATTACAAGGAAAAGGAATGGGTCAAGATGAAAAGTTGAGATTCAAAGGAGAAGAGGAAATCTTATCTTTATAGAGGAGGAAGACCCTCAGGACTGAGTGAAAAGAAGAAATATAAATCAAGGGGAAATGAGCAAGATAGAGAATGCACAGCTCTCAGAATTTCTCAAGAGTAGATCCACTGATTTGAAGTTTATGTTACATACTTTTCTGAATAGCCCAATTTATGGTTTGTATAAGTTCATCCTCTCTACAGACTTTGAGAACCATACTGTAAATAGGTATGACCCTGGAGCACATAAGATTCCCATGTACTTAGACCATTTACTCTAGGATCCTGAATATGGAATGAGTTAAGGAGCACTGAGAAGGCTTCCTAACTCTGAATGTTTGTCCATTACGGTAAGAAAGCATTTTCATTTTAAAGAATTTATCCTTTGCTTTAACTGTCTTTAAAATTATAAATGTTTCTTAGGGTTTTGAGCTTTTAAGGCTGACTATACATTGTTTCACTTTAATAATTACTTTTATTCATTTAAAAATTAGCATTTAGGATTGTATTTCCCATAAAATCTTTTCTCCCTTTTCCCCTTTCTCACTTTCTTTTCTTCTCCTCTTTTGTCTTTCTTTCCCATTCTTCCTTTGTTCCACAAATAATGAGCCCTTCTGATATGTCAGGGAGTACGTGAACCTTCACATGTGTCGTATTCTAAAGTGGCTCATGGATATCAGTCCAATGACAGAGTAGTGGAATAATTCCATGATGGAGGCACTGATCCATTCTTTCATTCTCAGGGGTTCTACTGGAGGAAGAAAAATGACTGATGAGCTTTGGCACATAAACACCAGTCAAAGAACAGTGGTGTGGGATGAAGATCCTATCAGGAAGCCCTGGCAGAGGGCAGCTGTCATAAGGTAGGTGAACACTGGACCTAAGGAAGATTCCTTGGTTTGTCCTGAATACAGGGATCTTGAGTATCAGGAAGGCAGTAAATCACAATACCTAATTCTTGAGGCTTAGTGTTTTTGTTGTCCACCAATGAGGAATCAGTATTCAATCCTATGTAAACCAGGGGCTAGACCAAATGTTTCCATAAATTATTTCTCTACTTTCAAACAATAGTATCATAAAATTATCAAGTTGATTTTGGAAGCCAGAATAGCTCACATAAATCTGTTTTAACTGAGGAGGTTTAGATCTAATCTCAATTAATAATGAACTTCAAATGGGATGCTGTCTTCCTCCAGCAGTAACACAAATAAATATAGATAATTTATATTTTGACTCATTTTCAAGGCTCTTGCTGTTAAGACACTGGAATTATTGTTAATGGCAAAACACAAAAGGGAAAAGAGAAAGAGGGGACTGGGAGAATGAATTTAAACCCAACTTTTTTTTTTTTACTAAATATTTCCCTTCTGTTCAATTTTATTATTTTTCACAGAGCTATTAAATGTCGTATTTAGAGTAAATGCCATTAAAAAATCCAGAGGCAAATTAGAAAAATAACATCTGAATTCAATAAGAAGATATCTGCTTAGAATAACACAAGCTGTTGGAAAAGAATCTCTATACCCCTGCCTCCTCTACATGTTCCAAACACCCTCTTCCAATCCTTCCTCTTATTTCTTCAACAAAGAGACTTGTATTTAACCAATGAGAGACAACCATCTCTATTGGCCTAGAATTTTATTAGCTGCTCTAGCTATGAAGAAAGAATGCTTTGTTTTTTTTTTCAAAGTTGTCCAACTTAGGACATGATGTGAACCATCTCTCAAATTGGTGATTTGAGAAATTGCACATGATATTTAGCAGTTACATTCTTTCTAAATGTCAGTTACATGCCCGCCAATGCTCAGATTATTGACCTAAAGTGCCCTAATTTTAATCTGTTTAAGGG
>NW_008336848.1:1707391-1711035 GCF_000622305.1 Nannospalax galili | reverse complement strand
GATTAATATTGACTATGATTTTCAGGTTTTTTTCAAGGGATTACTGCCAAGTTCAGATGGTCTGATTAATGATGAAAGTCAGGTCACTATATTATTATTGACCCTTAGGAAATAATGACCTAATTATGCCACACATTTTTACTGGTTTAGAAATGTCCTATAGTACTTATTTACTGTTACAGGACAGATTAGTTTACAATTTCATTTTAATAATGATTCTACCTACAGGGTTTAATTCCTTTCTAAGACCATCTCCTCATAAGATCAACTTTAGAAAAATAGACAAATGGGACAATATCTAGCAATAACATCATCTATTAGAATACAGTTAATGTCATTTAAGATCTATAGACAAATGATAAAAATGACATCTGACATTATTCAAATACCCATTTAGAATTATATGAACCAATGGAAAGAGAATTCTCTGCATTGATACTTCTATATAGCACCAACTCTGTCCCCCATCTCATTTTTCCTTTAATTCCCAACAAAATCTAATGATAATGTACTGATCCCATGAAAAACCACTGTGTCACTGGCTTGGTTGAATGAGTTTAGTAACTGGAGGGTGATTGGGGTGTGGTAGGATGGGGCAATAGTGTAGAAGGTGTGCCTATAGTTTGACAGCTTCCACACTAGCAACCCCTAAGATAGCTGAAAATCACTGAAATATCTACATATAACTTTGTAGGATTATGCTTTCCTCACTGAGCATGCATGGACCACCACAAAATTACTATTAAATATATTTTAATAATTACGTTAATGTTTACTAAGAATCATTTGTATATATTTCTTTTAGTTTTTAGTTCCAGGAAAATTTGTATTTTCCAATAAAAACACAAAAACTAAAAATATTAATAATAAAATAAATAAAGAAAATAGCATGGTGAGTGGTGAGAAAGTCATGAAAGATGAAGACTAGTTGCACAATGTTTTTCTTTGTGCCTTGGATCTCAGCAAGCTTGGGTGAATATTTTGTATTAAATTGCAACACTTGGGACCTCAGCAGACAGCCTGAGAGGACCTGATTCAACCTCCATATGATTAGGGTCTGAGATCTCAGCAGACCCAAGTCCCCAAATTGGCCTCCCTTTAGGGTACTTCTGAAATTTTGTTCTGAGTTCCTGCTAGTAGGGGTCCAAACCTTAGGAGGAAGCCTGAGTGTACCTGACTGGAACCAGACTTGGGCATCTGTGGGAGCTTCTGAGTAGCTGATCTGAAGCCATCAGTTCCCTCCAAATAAAACCTGAGAAAACCTGAAACCTGGACCAACCAGTTTTATATGACCAATAAAGAAATGGTTATATATATAACAGTAAGCCTAAACCACTTTCCCTCCTCTCACTAGTCTAAAGACTGCTAGAGTATGCCAGGTCCTGTCAGCATGACATGACAAACAAGACAGAAACCTATCCTTTGTGCAGTCCCAAAGAAGCTTGGTCTGTTTTCTTTCTCACCAGAGAGAATCTGGAAGGTAGAAATTTTCATCCACTCACTCTAGGCTGAGCCAAGGGATAGGTTATGGTGATTACCAGCCAAAAGATGTTTGTCCTCACTATTTCCTACAAAAATACTCTACATTAACCCATACCCTTGAAATGATCAAAACAAAAGCAGTCTTCTTAAAAGTCCCCAGATAAGGTGAGATATTACAAACAGAAGCAAACTTCAACTTAATTTTCATACCAGAATCACAAACAACAAAAGAGATTCACATGCTGAAATCCCAACGAAAGAATAATACAATGGAAAGCCAAAACACAATACACCAACCAAACTCCACCAGTCCTGTAGAAGAATTCTACAAGAAGAAATCCCTAGAGATAACTCAGGACACAGAATTTAAAAGAACAATCATAAGCATGATCAAGGAATTCAATGAATTTAAAGAACACACAAACAAATCAAAGAACTAAAAAAGATAGGGACAAACTTCTGAATGAATTCACAAAAGAGATAGAAATATTGAAGAAAACTCAGGAAGAAATGAAGAAGGAAGTGAAAAACTCAATAAGTCAGGGGAAAGCCTCACTGCTAGAATGAATGAAATAGAAAACAGAATATCAACACTGGAGTATAAATTTGAAGAAGTGGACTACTCAAGAAAAGATTATGAAAAAATTTTAAAAAACAGGAATGGAATATGCAACAGATATGGGACACCATGAATAGACCAAATCTATGTATCATGGGCATAGAGGAAGGAGAAGAATTTCAGGTTAATGGTATTGACCAGATCTTAAACAGGATTGTAGAAGAAAATTTCCCCAAATTAAGGAAAGACATACCCATACAAAGAAGCACATAGAACAACAAATAGGACCAGAAAAGAAACTCCCCACAGCATAACATAGTAAATATAGTAAATGTACAGAACAAAGAGAGAATACTGAAAGAAGCAAAAGAAAAACAAACAAACAAGTCATATATAAAGGAAAGCCCATCCAAATTACAGCTAACTTATCAATGCAAATTAAGAAAGCCAGAACAGCCTGGACCAAGGTATTTCCAGTTCTAAATTACAATAGATGCCAACCCAGAATTCTTTACCCAGCACAAATGTGTATTACAGTTGAGGGGGAAAGAAAATCATCCATGACATGAACAGCCTGAAAGAATACATGTCCACCAAACCAGCCCTTCAAAGAATACTTGAAGCAATACAGAGAGGAGAAAGGAACAACTATACCCAAGGGGCAATGAAAGAAAATAAATAAAGGTATAATCGAGGAAACACAAAATTAGACAGAGAATGCAAAGAGCAATCAAAATCACGGCAACCAATACACATCTTTTAACAATAATTTTAAATATTAATGGACTGAACTCCCCAGTCAAAAGACACAGGCTAAGTGAATGATTTAAGAAACAAAATCTGCTCTCCAATCCACAGGCCTCTCTCTCCCAGGGGTAAGTCAATCGCACCCTCCACACCTTGACTCCCCCAGCATCATTCACCCTCCCATCTCCCCTGCCGGTCTCTCCTCCTAGTCTGGGTCTTGTCCCATTCCTTCTCTTGGTGCCCCAGACACCTGGGGAACCACCATTGCATCCTGATCCTTTGCATCCAGACCAACTCAGTTCCTTCTCGAGTCACCAGGAGCACTGATTCTGGGCCTGGCCCTGCCATCACCTCCGTCTGCTTCCCTGAGCCTGCACGACCCACGAGCTTCTTTCCTGGACACCGAGGCTGACCTTTCCTCTTTCCAATCCTTTGCATCCAGACCAACCCAGTTCCTCAGTGCAGTCCCCAGGAGCCCTTGGGGCCATGTCCCATCCCCATCTTCCTTTGCATCTCTGGGTGGCATGGCCACCAGCTGCCCTAGACAGCATCTTTTCTGGGCCTGGTTCCCAGGCCAGCCCAACCCCCAAATTCCTGAGGCCAAAATCTATCCTGGAGGGAGCCAGACCTTAGGAGAAATCCTGAGAGCATCTGATCCTCATCTGACTTGAGCCTCTGTGGGAACTCCTGAAGACAAAAGCAATCTGGCCACTCCAATATAAAATCAAAAGAGAGAACTGGAAGCTTAGAGGAACCAGCTTTTCATGCCCAAAAAGTAAACCGCAAAGTAAACCATAAAGTTCACAAAAAGCAGACCTAAACTTGAAGGCTTGAGTCTCACACAAGAATCAGAAAC
>NW_008336848.1:1681212-1707124 GCF_000622305.1 Nannospalax galili | reverse complement strand
AAGCCTTACCAATAGGATGGATGAAATGGAAAACAGAATATCAAGACTGGAAGATAAAGTGGATGAATTAGACCACTCAAGCAAAGATCAAGAGAAATTTAAGATAATACAAGAATGGAATATGCAGGAATTGTGTGACACCATAAAAAGACCAAACTTACAAATCATAGGCATACGGGAAGGAGAAGAATCCCAAGATAATGGCATGGACCAGATCTTCAACAGAATCGTGGAAGAAAATTTCCCAAAATTAAAAAAAGACATGCCCATACAAATACAAGAAGCATATAGAACACCAAACAGACAGGACAAGAAAAGAAACTCTCCACAGGACATCATAGTAAAAACACTAAACGTACAAAATAAAGAGATAATACTAAAAGCTGCAGAAGTGAAACAACAAGTCACATACAAAGAAAAACCCATTAGGATTACAGCTGATTTTCAGTGCAAACCATGAAAGCCAGAAGAGCCTGGACCAAAGTATTCCCAGTGTTAAATGACCACAGATGCCAACCCAGATTACTATATCCAGCCAAAATGTCCATTATAGTCAAAGGGGAAAGAAAACTCTTCCATGAAATAAATAGTCTGAAAGAATTTATGTCTACAAAACCAGAGCTTCAGAGAGTTCTGGAAGCAATACAAAGAGCTGAAGAAAGGAATGGCTACACCCAAGGGGTTGCAGAAAGAAATTCAATGAAGGTATAACTGTAGGAAAGTACAGCTATATCAAGAATGTAAACAGAAATAAAAATGACAGTATTCAATACTCATCTTTCATTAATAACTTTAAATATTAACGGACTGAAGTCCCCAGTCAAAAGACACAGACTAGGTGAATGGATTAAGAAACAAAACCTATCTTTTTGTTGTCTGCAAGAAATTCATCTCACTTTCAAAGACAGGCACTATCTTAAGGTGAAAAGATGGGAAAAAAAATATACCAAGTGAATGGTGCTAAGAAAAAAGCAGGCATTGCTATTATATCAGTTTCTAAACTGATATTAGTTTTACTTTTTAAAGTAAAACTAATCAGAAGAGAGAAAGAGGGCCACTTCATTCTGATCAAAAGAGCAATAAATCAAGAAGATATTACTATCATGAACACATATTCACCAAACTCTGGTGTACCCAATTTCATAAACACAATACTACAGGACTATAAGACCCAGATTAATCCTAACTCATCAATAGTAGGGGACTTCAATACCACACTATCTCCATTAGATAGGTCAACAGGGCAGGGAGTTATTAGAGAGACATCTGAATTAAACAATACCATATATCAAATGGACATAACAGAGATCTACCGAGTATTCCACCAAAGCACCAAAGGACATGCTTTCTCTTCACCACCCCATGGAACCTTCTCCAAAATCGACCATATACTGGGGCACAAAAAAACCTCAACAAGTACAAAAAGATTGAAATAATTCCATGCATTCTATCAGACCGCAATGCAGTAAAGCTTACAATCAACACGCCAGAAGCCCCAATCACCAATGAACACATGGAGATTAAACAACACACACCTGAATGATGAATGGGTCAAAAGAGAAATTAAGAAAGAAATAAAAGTATTCTTGGAATTAAATGAAAAGGACAATAGAACATGACAAAACCTCTGGGACATGCTGAAAACTGTTCTTAGAGGGAAGTTTATAGCTCTAAGTGTCTACATCAAAAAAATCGAAAAGAATACAAATAAATGACTTAATATTGCCACTCAACACACTTGAAAAGCAACAGCAAACAAAACCCAAACCCAGCAGACAAGAAGAAATAACAAAAATCAGGGCAGAAATTAATGAAATTGAAACAAAGGAAACAATACAAAGAATCAACAGTTCCAAGAGTGGTTCTTTGAAAAGATAAACAAGATTGTCAGACCATTAGCCCAGTTAGCCCAAAGAAAGAAAGAGCACCTCAAAATCAACAAAATCAGAGATTAAAGAGGAAACATTACAACAGACACCAGAAAGATACAGAACATTACAAGGGAATACTTTAAAAACCTGTATGCTACTAAATTTGAAAACCTAAAACAAATGGATGAGTATCTAAAAGCATGGGAATCACCAAAACTAAACCAAGAAGAGATTAACAGCTTAAACAGACCCATAACACAAAAAGAAATTGAAACAGTAATACAAAACCTTCCAACTAAAAAAAGCCCAGGACCAGATGGATTTACTCAGAATTCTATCAGACATTTAAAGACGATCTACATCCAATACTACTTAATTTATTCTAAAAATAGAAATGGAGGGAAAATTTCCAAATTCCTTCTATGAAGCCAGCATCACTCTCATACCAAAGCCTGGTAAGGATACAACCAAAAAAGAAAACTATAGACCCATATCCTTAATGAACATAGATGCAAAAATTCTCAACAAGATACTTGAAACCGCATACAGACACACATTAAAAAGATCATCTACCATGATCAAGTCGGCTTTATCCCAGAGATGCAGGGATTGTTTGATATACATAAGTCAATAAATGTCATATATCATATAAATGGGCTCAAAGACAAGAACCACATGGTCATCTCAAGAGATGCAGAGAAGTCCTTTGAAAAAATTCAACATGCATATATGTTCAAAGTCCTAGAGAGAATTGGACTGGAGTGAACATACCTCTACATCATTAAACCCATATATAACAAACCCACAGCCAACACCATTCTAAATGGAGAAAAACTGGAAGCATTCACATTGAAATCAGGAACCAGACAAGGCTGTCCACTATCTCCACTTCTCTTTAACATAGTGTTTGAAACTCTTGCAAGGGCAATAAGACAGAGCAGGAAATTAAAGTAGTTATAATTGGAAAAGAAGAGATAAAATTATCCCTTTTGCAGATGATATGATATTATATCTAAGAGGTGCCAAAAATTCCACCAGAAAGCTCCTAGAAATTATTAACATGTTCAGTAAAGTGGCAGGTTACAAAATTAACCTACAAAGCCTGTAGCCTTTCTATATACCAATAACAAGCAATCAGAGAAAGAGCATATCGAAACACTCCCCTTCACAATCACTGCAAAAATAAAATAAAATAAAGTAAAATATTTCGGGATAAACCTGACCAAAGACACTTAAGAGCTCTACAATGAAAATTTTAAATATGTAAAGAAAGAGATTGAGGACAACATCAGAAGATGGAAGGACCTCCCATGCTCATGGACTGGAAGAATTACAATTGTAAAAATGACCATCCTACCAAAAGTCATTTATAGATTCAATGCAATCCCAATCGAAATCCCCATGACATTTTTCACAGAATTGGAAAAAAACATCCTAAGATTCATATGGAAGCACAAAAGACCTTGGCTATCAAAGCAACCCTGAGCACTAAGAGCAATGTTGGGGGAATTATTACACCAGAGTTTAAGCTGTATTACAGAGCTATAGTCATAAAAACAACATGGTCCTGGCACAAAAATAAACCCATAGATCAATGGAACAAAATTGAAGACCCAAATATCAGTAAATGCAATATCAGCCACCTGATATTTGACATAGGGGCCAAGAATATTCATTTGAGGAAAGACAGCATGTTTCACAAATGTTGCTGGCAAAACTGGATCTCCACCTGTAGAAAAATGAAAGTAAACCCCTATCTTTCACCCTGCAGAGAAGTCAATTCCAAATGCATCAAAGACCTTAATGTAAATCCTGAAACTCTGAAACCATTAGAAGAAAACATTGGGAAAAATGTAGAAGATATAGGTGTAGGAAAGGATTTTCTAAAGTGGACATCAACTGCTCAGAAACAAGGGCAAGAATTAACAAATGGGACCTCATGAAACTCAAAAGCTTCTGTACATCAAATGAGGCAACCAGGGAAGCAATCAGAAAACCCACAGAATGGGAGAAAATCTTCACCAGTGACACATACAACAGAGGTTTAATATCCAGAATATATAACAACTCAAAAAACAGAGAATCAAGACAAGAAGCAACCCAATTAAAAGATGGTCTAAGGAGCTGAACAGAGATTTCTCAAATGAGGTTGCAAAAATGGCTATGAAACAGAGAGATCTCTGAGTTAAAGGATACCATACATCAAAGGAACCTAACAGACTTCTTTAAATATTCTACCCCAGTACCAAAGAAGACACTTTCTACTCAGTACCCCATGGAACTTTTTCAAAAATTGACCACCTATTGGTGTAAAATATCCAGAAATCTAAAATCTAAAAGAAATGTATGGATATGTAAAACCATGGGAACCACCAAAGTTAAACCAAGAGGAGATCAATAGTTTAAACAAAACAATAACATATAGGGAAATCAAAACAGTAATACAAAACCTCCCAACTGAAAAAAGCCTAGGCCCAGATGGATTTACGGCAGAATTCTACCAGACATTTAAAGTAGATCTCCAACCAATACTACTTAAATCATTCAAAATGGTAGAAACAGAGGAAGAACTTGAAAATTCCTTCTATGAAGCCAGCATCACCCTAATACCCAAACCAGGTAAAGACACAACAAAAAATAAATGTATAGACCCATATCCAAAATGAACATAGATGTAAAAATTCTCAACACAATACTTGAAAACAGCATATAGATGTACATCAAAAAGTTCATTCACCATGATCAAGTATGCTTTATTCCAGAGATGCAGGGATGGTTCAATATATGTAAATCAATAAACGTTATCAATTATATAAATGGACTCAAAGACAAAAACCACATTCTCATCTCAACAGAAAAGGATTTTGACAAAATTCAGCATGCATTCATGATAAAAGTTCTAAAGGGAATTGGACTGGTGGGAACATACCTCAACATAATTAAAACTATATACAACAAACCCACAGCCATCATCATTTTAAATGAAGAAAAACTCAAGCATTCCCATTAAAATAAGGAACCAGACAAGGATGTCCACTATCTCCACTCCTATACAACATAGTGCTTGAAACTCTTGCTATAGCAATAAGAGAAGGAAATTAAAGGAGTACTAATTAGAAAAGAGGAGGTCAAACTATCCATTTTTGCAGACAATATGATGCTATATCTAAGAGATCACAAAAATTCCACCAGAACACTCCTAGAACTGATCAACACTTTTAGTATAGTGGCAGGTTACAAAATTAATCTACAAAAATAAGTAGCTATTCTATATACCAATAACAAGCAATTGGAGGACGAATACAAGAAAATGCTCCCATTCACAACTGCTGCTGCTGCAGCAAAAATGTATCTTGGAATAAATCTGACCAAAGACATCAAAGATCTCTACCATGAAAATTTTTTTAACTTTTACAAAAACTTTATTGAGAATTTCATACATGCATATAAGGTGTTTTGATGAAATCCATGCCCACTCCCTCCCCTCCAACATTCCCCCCTCTGAAGATGTAACCCTAAAATATTTTTAATCTTTAAAGAAGAGATTGAGGAAAACACCAGCAGATGGAAGGACCTCCCATGCTCTGGAATTGGAAGAATAAATATTGTGAAAATGGCCATCCTATCAAAAGAAATACACAGATTCAATGCAATCCCAATCAAATCCCCATCATATACTTCACAGAATTAGAAAAAAAAAACCATCCTTAAATTCGTATGGAAACCCAAAACACCCTGGATAGCCAAAGCAACTCTTTGAACAAAGAGCAATGCTGGGGGGATTTACTATACCAGATCTCAAGGTATACTACAGAGCCATAGTCATAAAAACAGTGTGGTACTGGTACAAAAAAACAGATACATAGATCAATGGAATATCATTGAAAACCCAAACCTGAGTACATCCAATTTCGGCCACCTGATATTTGACAAAGGTGCCAAGAACACACAATGGAGGAAAAACAACATCTTCAACAAATGGTGATAGTAAAACTTGTTCTCCACTTGTAGAAGTATGAAAGCAGATCCTTATCTTTCACCTTGCATAAAAGTCAACTCCAAATGGATCAAAGACCTCAGTGTGAAACTGGAAACCCTGAAACTATTAGAATAAAATATTGGCAGTAACCTACACGCTATAGATGTAGGAAAGGATTTTCTAAATTAGAGTTTGCTCAGGAATTAAGGTCAGCAATCAACCACTGGGACCTCATTAAACTAAAAAAACTTACATAAAGCAAAAGAAACAATCAAAAAAATGAAGAGAAAACCCACAGAGTGGGAAAAAAATATTCACCAGTGACACATCAGTGGTTTAACATCCAGAATATATAAAGAACTCAAAAAACAAAGAAGCGAGAAAGCAATGACCCATTAAAAGATAGGCTAAAGATCTAAACAGAGAGTTCTCAGTGGAAGAAATGAAGATGGCTAAGAAACATCTTAAAAAGTGTTCAATATTGTTATTAATTAGGGAAATGTAAATTAAAACCACCCTAAGATTTCACTTTACCCCAATCAGACTGGCTAGGATCAAGTGAACAAATGATACCAAATGCCGGCAAAGATGTGGAGAAAGGGGAACACTCATTCACTTCTGGTGGTATTGCAAACTCATGCAACCCCTATGGAAACAGTGTGGAGAACTCTTAAGAAACTAAAAATGAACCTACCATATGACCTAGTTACACTACTCCTTGTCATATACCCAAAGGACTTGTCCTATTGTAGAGACACTTGTACAACCATGTTTGTTGCTGCTCTTTTCACAATAGCTAAGAGATGGAAGCAACCTAAATGCCCCTCAACTGACAAGTGGTTAACAAAATGTGGTACATTTACACAGTGGAGTTCTATTCAGCAGTAAAGAAAGATAAAATAATGAATTTTGCAGGAAAATGGATGGATCTAGAAACTGTTTTACTAAGTGAAGTAACACAGACTCAGGAAAAATTCAGGTCACTCATGCACCTCAGCAATCCCTCAGTCACCTCTGTGAGTAAGCTCAGTAAATTCATTGGTTCCCCAAGAAAACTTTAATCAAACATTGGTTTGACAGTAGAACCTTAGAATGGGAAAAACAAAAGATGTATGTTCTCCCCCATTTGTGGATCCTAGCACCAAATCTTTTGAAGTGAGTTCCTATCTGGATGCAACTGCAGGGAACAAGAATATGGAGGGGAAACAGGGCAGTAAAGGGAAAGAAGGAACATGAGAGAGAAGACTAGTAGGATAAAGGTGGTACTAAGGGAGAGATATGTACAAAAGAGAATAGTTAAAGGGGAAGTGGGGAAGGAGGGCTATACAAAGAACTATGGGAATAAAGGGAAAAAATTCTCCAGATACACAGTAAAAAAAAAGCCTTAAGCACAGAAGGATCCCCATGGGGATGGAAGAAAGTCCTTCCAGACCACTCTCTAAACTACATAAGGTAAAAAGGATTTTAACTGTCTTATGTTTTCTATAAAGTTTACCCAGGAACTTACAAAGCACAGTGTGTACACAAGCAATATTACCTTATTACATTATCTCATGTATGTAATTTAGATTCCATGTTCTTTTAATAAGATGATTAAAAGCAATCTCTTCTGCATCAAATAACTGCCATTGTCATGACTTCAGCTGTGCCAGCTTGCTAAACATCATCACAATTGGGCTTGTTGATGGTTATGTTCCTTCATTAAAGGAGGGGTAAGCAGGGTCATTGGACCCTCACCAGAGTATCCAGCCACTCTTCCCAGCCAACTGTATGTAATTTGGTCCTAATCACACATGGCTCCTGGATTTGGGGATGACTAAAGTATATAATCTGGAGAAGGCTAGGAAGAGAAGGCTTGACACATGCTCTGTAAAGGCTTTCCAGTGTGAATGCTTTCAGGTCACTCATGCACCTCAGCAACCCCTCAGTATCTCTGTGAGTAATCTCAGTAAATTCATTGGTTTCCCAGAAAAACTTTAATCAAACATTGGTTTGACACTAGAACCTTAGAAGGGGAAAATGTTGCTTGGTATCTCCAGGAAAAGAATTCTCACAACAGATGGGAAATTTATTTGTTAATGTTATTATGTATCATAATTATTTAAAAATGAAAATGAGAGTTAAAAGATGTTAAAAGGATATGGGAATGGAGATATTTTCCAAAATAGACAGAAAAAATGAGAAAGCCTAAGCAAGTGATCATGGTCTATGTAGGCTTGTTATGATATATAAAGGAGGAGACTAAAAATGTCAAAAATATTTTGGAGCTATTATCTAATCCTTAAAAGATTTTAGGGTTACCTCTTCAGAAATGAGACTGTTGGAGTGGCCAAAAGCCCTGTTAAAAATAAATCAAAGAAGAAGAAAGAGTATATGAAGTTATCAGAAAAAAGAGATGGGGAGATATGGGGGGAGTTGGAGGGGAGGGAGTGGGCATGGATTTGATCAAAACACCTTATATGCATGTATGAAATTCTCAATTAATTATTTAGTTTTAAAAAAGTGTGAGACTAAACTAACATACATATAATCTTAAAATTCCTAACATCATAGTTTAGTCAACTACTTTAAGGAACAAAGTATATGTCTAGTTAAGGTTTATCTGAGAACATCTGGTTTTTGCCAAGGCTTTATCTACATAGAACATGGTAATTAAAAGTACCAGACTGCTGGAACTAACCTTCTTGGATGTTTAACAGCCATACTTTGAAGCTTATACTAATCTGGTCAGAGGGACTTAAAGGACAGTTTTTGCTCCTTGCCCTCCAAGGTCAACTAAGCTCCCGGGGACTATGGAACATCTCTCAAAATGTCCTGTAACTGTGGTGAGTCACCTGTCCTCTTCTTCAGGGAGACTATGGAGACCCCACCAGATGGACTTGATTCAGTGTTCAGTCTACAAAGAAGAGGGTCAACACAGAAGAAACATTTTCTCCATGCTTCCAAGTGAAGCCAGCCACAGTTGAGTAGGACCTTTGACTTATCTTCACATAGATGGAACTGGTAAAAGAGAGCCCAGGTGACCCCTGAGGAACAGTTCCTCAAATGAACTTAAGAGTAAAAATAAATTTGTTTATTTGGACCAACTGTATGATCTTAAACACCCAAAAGGACAGTATAACCAATGATTAATGTGATCACTATATTTCTTTAAGAGTTCAAGGGTTTACACTTACCAGATGTGAGGCTTAAGTCCATATAAAATTACACAATTATTTCTCATTGATGCTTTTGTTTCTAATCAGAAAGTGCCGCTCAGATTAAGACTTCAAATCTTGTTTTGCAATACTGTAGCTAAGGGAGACAACCCACTATTGTTCTAAAATGATGGCTAAATTTGTTTTGTCCCCCTATCTAGAAGCCTTTGAGAGGGAACTGACACTAATTCTAGCCACTCCAACCAACACTGATTCTAGCAATCAAAGTGCCTGAAAACAAATCCTGAGTTCATCACTCTCGAGTCCATCCTTGGCAGACAAAAGAAAAATGAGGAGGAGCTCAATAGAGGGATGCTTTTAGAAGCTCTTGTCAAGAAATTCCAATGGACTTTGATATGAACTCTTAAAATTTGCTCTGTTCTGACTTTTTTCTGATTCCCTGTGTAGAACTTGTAATGCTAATTACTCTTGCCTTTACTTCTCCTTCACATCTCTTAGGCAACTGTCCAGAACTTTCTTTTCTCCCTACAGCTAAGAGTTATGCAATTTGGGAGTCTTTTAGGTAGACCCACTTGAAGAGGTACCCCAATTGCCTCACCTTGTGTCCCTGTTCGGCATGGAAAAAGCCAGGGCAGTCTGTGTCCCAATTCCCTATAGGCAATTTGGGTAACCTCTTCACAGGATGGTGTGGTAAGAATAGGAGGTAGGAATTGGCTAGACACTTAGGGTAGAAAGACCCCAAAGGAATGTAGCCAGTTTCTTGGCTAAAAGTCAAAATGTCCTTGGTTCTCTTAGCAACACTCCCTATTCCAAAGGCCAAAAAATATAAAAATATTTGTATTTGGGAGCTCTTATCTAATCCCTAAAAACATTTTAGAGTTACCTCTTCAGAGGGTAGAATGTTAGAATAGCAAAAATCCCCATAAATAATAATAATAATAATAATAATAATAATAATAATAATAATAATAAACTTCACCCACCCAGGGCTCAGGGACCATTGCAGAAGAGCAAGTAGAAAGATTGTAAGAGCCAGGGAGGAGGGGGAAGACCATATGGAAATAGAGTCCTACAACCTCCTGGCACCCTGCTTATATGATTCTCTTTCAATGGTGTCAGCATACACAAGTCCCATGCCAACTCAGGCAGACAAAAACCCTGCACAGAACTGGGGAAATGAACAGCAGACCCCAATCTTAGGTGAAAAAGCATTGGCAACTGATTACTGCTAGGTGAGGAAGAGATGGTCCTCCTAAAACAAGAGAATCTAGATAGGCTGATGAGTCCTCAGTGGATGGACTTGCACTGGGAAACATCTGGGGACACAGACTTGACCCATTGGGCCTTAACATGAATTACAGAGTATATGGGTTCTAGTGGGGTGTCTATGGGAGGGTGCCAGTGGGGACGGGGGTATTAAGATGATTAAGATTGTCTGAGATATTCTGTATAAAATACACAAAAATCAATAAAACAAATTTAAAAAATTGTAACACTTCCCTTTCTTTTACGTTTCTTGTAAGAAAGGTCTTTCTTTCAAATGTTCCCATTATTGGACACTTAATATTTAGTTCTGAATTTGTCTTTATTTTTAAGCTGTCTCAACTTTTACGTAAAGGGATCATAAATAATTTGACTGAAAATAAAACAGCTTCTATTCCATTGAAGACTGCTATATCTCTAAGTTTTTCTGATAGTTTCCTTCATGACTTGTATTTAATTATTCATAAACTTTATTTTTTTAAATTCTTTCTTCTCATCTTTAACCTTTTCTACTTACAACATTTTAAAATTTCCTCATTATAGAATCTTTTACCTCTGATTTTTCTATTCTTTTTATTTATAAATAAGCATTGTCCACTGCTGTGTTCTAGTTGGCATATATTCATGATTTAATGACAATCAAGATAAATGAAAGACTGACAGCAAATACTATGTGTGAAATGAATTCTGCGACATAAATGCACAAGATGCTTCTGTGATCTAAGGCAGGGTTTCTTAACTTCAGCACTCACGTTCAGTGTAAGATAATTCTATGTTGGGGAGTCCTGTCTCATCTACTTGAGTAAGCAGCATCTAGCACATTGGCCACTCAGTATATGCTGCTGGCACTTTCCAGTGTAACAAACAGAAATGTCTGTGGACATTACCAAATATTCTCTGGGGTACAAAATTGTCCCCTACTTGAGTACTCTGGTGAGTTGGGGTGAACTAGAGTTGTTTAGTATGGCAACATTTGCCTGTGAGAAGGTCGTGTAGATGAAGAGTTGAAGCAAGAATCAGAATTAGTATGAATTAGTGTTTTAGATGGAATGAACTAGGGATCTTTTGAAGACAAGGGAACTCTTGGTATTCTAAGAAGAGAATCCACCACCTGAAAAATCCTGAGGTAGGACTGAAACTGTGATAATCTGGAAGCTGAAAAGAGGCCAGGATGGATGAGTGTTTATAGCGTGATACTGCCAAATTTGAGAGGAATACCTCTTCTGTTGGGCTATGTAGATTACACTGAAAACAAAACACATCCTGGAACAGAAAGTTTTAGCAGGAAAATGAAAGGATAGTGAATTGAACCTGGATAATGGAAAGCGTTAGGATTAAGGAGAAGACTGGGACAGTAACAGTATTTTTGGTGAATGAAGGTGAACACTGGCATGTATGTTGATGACAGAAATGTCAAATATAATGGGTACATGGTTAGTTGGCTAATGATATAAGCCTTAAGATCAAGGAGTGGTGTGTGTGTGTGTGTGTGTGTGTGTGTGTGTGTGTGTGTGTATTAGCGCTCTGTGATTTAACCAGTCTCTTGTGAAAGAGTAATGGTCTTGGAAGACCTTTGTGGAATGATACCACCTATCCCGCTGAACACTGAAACTCTAAGGAATAGATGGGAGTGGACAGAAGGCTTAGCCTCCACTTGAGAGAATCTTGGAGTATCTTATAGGAGACAAGAAAGGAGAGGGGGTATCTGCTACAGAAGGTGAGACAATATGGAAAGTTTCTCCTCTTAAAGTTTTTGAAGGTGCTGTGGAAGGCTGGAAAAGGAGGAATTGAGTCTGGTGAGGGGAAACACATTACTGAAGGAATCACAGCCTGTCCAAGTATAGATGTGTGGGATGCTGATATCATAAAACCTTCTGCACCACACTTTTACAATGCAATTCTTTAACTTCTCTCTCCCACTCTTCATCCAGAAGGCTGATAAACAAGCATACAGTTACCAGATAGGCTCTCCCCCAAATCTCATATTACACAAGAATTTACCTCTGCCTCTCCTGGCCTTAGTATTCTATTCCTGTGCTCTCCCTGACCTCCATGCTCCAAATCTGATTTTTGTTCTTCAACTCTTATTTATTTTTAAAGGTCTAGCAAACATTCTCCTTCTGAGGCTACTCGCTACTTTGAAGATTATTGTGCTTATCAGTGATAGTGCTCTTCTTAATGGGCTCTTAATTTAAAACTGATTTGGGTTTCTTTTGTACTGGATCCTTAAATATTGTTAACTTCTATGAGTATGAAACTAAATTAAATCTAAAATTTAGTTATAAATATCTTGAGGGAACTGGAGAGATGGTTCAGTGGTTAAGAGCACTGGTTGATCTTGTAGAGGATCTGGGTTTGTTTACCAACACCCACACAGCAGTCTACAGTCATCTATAACTCCAGTTCCAGGGGTTCCAACACCTTCTTCTGGCTCCATAGGCATTATGCGCACTGGTGCACTTACATATATGCAGGCAAAACATTCATACACATTAAACAAAGATAAAAGTAAAATATTCTGAGATCTTGGATAACTTTATCTCTTGTTACTCTCCAAAAGACAGGACTTACACAAAAATCAACTAACTATGTGTTTAATGAATTGATTAAACATACGTTACTTTCCCAGGAGCAATGCAAGGGAGCACTGGAGTCACAATTATGTGGTGTGTGGGTTCAGGGTGTAAGGTTGCCTGTGTACTCACAGTTTTGCTCAGCTCATCCAGAATATAGTGTCTTTAGCAGATGACTGGCGTAGACACACGTTTGAAACTTCAAGTTAGCTTTAGCACCAAGGATGCTAGAGCAGCTGCCTAAGGAAGGAGTGGGAAGGATATTACCCAGCCAGACCATCTAAGAATGTATATAAATACACTGTGGTCAGAGGAAAGAACAGGAGGGTGAGAGATTTCAAAAGAAGGTGACAATTATTCAAAAATTTTGCTTTGGGTTTATATTGTGTGGTTTAGACTGTGAAATGTAAGGAACATTACAGAGAGCACCAACAAACTTAACTACCAATGAAGAGACTTTTTCTTCTTTTGTCACAAGAAGAATTATGCCTTTCCCCTAATTTTATATTTCTAGACCTTAGCTGACAGGAATATAGATGAGGTACAGAAAGGGATTTGTTTTAGTCTTAGAAAAGCAAGTGAGAATGATGTTGTGTAACCATTTGACCACTTCAAGCACTACCGAACAAAAATTTGGCAAACTCTGTCTTAGAAATAACATTTTTGTTAACTATAGTCCCCATTGGTACAGAGAATGATAAACCAGTTTTCCCACCCTGTTTTTGTTTGTTCTTTGGCAATCGAGAGTTTTTTTCATCCTCTTCCATGTAGAGTAGGGGCAGGAGATCTGCAAACCAGGCCCAAATAGCACTCTGAGAAGGCCCTAATAATGAAATCACAATCTCTCTATGTCACTTTGTTCTGCTCCCACTCCAGTTCACTTTCACCTTTAAAAATAACATTGATCTAACAGGGGGTTCTCTAAAGATGAAGGAAAAATAGCTGAGAGGTATTATTTTTAAATGTCCGACATTCTTAGCCATCAAGGAATGTAAATTAAAACTACTTTTAAATTTCATCTTACCCCAGTCAGAATAGCTAAAATTAAAAAAAAAAAATGATGACAAAGACAAATGCTGACATGAATGTGGAGGAAGGGGAATATTATTCACTGCTAGTGGGAGTGCAAAGTGGGGCAGCCAATATAGAAATCAGCGTGGAGGTTTTCCAAAAAGTTAGAAAGAGATCTATCACAAGATCCAGCTACATCACTCACGGGCAGATACCCAAAGAACTATATACCCTATTACAGAGATAGCTGCCTATCTCCATCCTTTGTTGCTCTAGTCACAATAGCCAGGAAATAGAAAGAGCCTAGATGTCCTTCAACTGATATATGTATAATGAAAATGTGGTACATTTATACAACGCAATATATCATTTAGCTATTAAAAACTGAAACTATGAAGTTTGCAGGTAAATGGATGGAGGTGGAAACAATCATTCTGAATGCGATAACCCACACAGAGAAAGATGAATGTCACATGTTTTCTCTAATTTGTGGATGTTAGCTTTCAATCTTTAGATATGTGTGTTTCATTAGGAATACCCATAGAAGTCAGGAAATTATTAAGGGGTTAGTTGGGTTGGGTGCCGGGGGGGGGGGACTTTGAAAGGAAGCAAGATTGATGTAGTGGTATAAACGGGTAAAGGGGAATTATGCAACAGGAAGGGTTAAACGAGGTGAGGGATAGGAGGGCTTGGTAGAGAAGGGTATATGGGGAGGTGTAACTAATGCTAAAGACCTGAAAAAAATCATAAGAAAACCTACTATTGTAGAAACCTAAAATATATACATACACACATGTATAAAGAGTTTAAATGGAGTTACCCTATAATGGGGAAACAATATCACTATTAGACACCACAGTCTAACAAGTAAAAACCCAAGTACCAGGCAAGCATTACCTCTTTTAGACTTGTTGGCCACTGAGATCCCATAGAACCTAAACATTACAGGATATCACGACATTGCTCTTGGTTACACTCCTGAACTTGATGGTAAGACCCTATTGCTGAAGACACCACATATTTCTTTTTATTGAATGTTTGCAATTTTCATATAATATAATTTTATTATATTTAGGTTTCTCCCCATCTCCACCTTCCCTTGTTGTCCCCTGCCCAATTTAAGCCCTCTAGAGTCTGATTGAAGATACCACTAGAGTCATAGTACACCAAGAGATCAAGCTGGTACTGACCTCAAAGTTTCATCTCTACTGACTCCCTTTTATAGAGCTGGAAGGTGCTAGTCATGCTACCAGAGGAGAAAAGCAATCATCAATCTTATCCAGTTATAAACCCTGGGAACTATAATAACAACTGGCCTGGCAAGACATGTGAACTGATGCAATAATGGCAGGAAGGTCATGTGAACCATTTCTGATTGGAAATAAGGCCTGCTCTACAGGATGAAACCCATACCAGGAAGCTTTATCAGGGCAAGAACCCTAGGCCCTAGGTAAGAGCCTCCTCATTTTATTCTGCTAAATGGACATAGTATTAAACCAATTCCTAATGGCATATTATTATACCCAGAGATTAGTGCATCTCTCAACCCTCATCAGAAAAGCTTCTGGTAGTAGATGGCGATTAATACAGTGAATCACAACTGGTCAAGAAGCAGAGAAGAAGAGACTTTTGAATGCTCAGTCTTAAAGGGGACACCTGTATCGTACCCTCTCCTTCCATAGCTCAGGGAGTGCAGAAAGAATCTACGGGCCAGAGGCAGTGGATGACTACAAGGAAACAGTATTTTTCAGACACAACAAAGCAGATATACATATAAATTCACAGTGGTTGTGACAGTATTAATAAGACCTACACAAGATCAAGTCAGAGAAAATGCCAGCATGGAGATTTTCACTTCATGATGTCCCACCCCTCACTGAAGAGCTATTGATAATTGATAGCCTCTGGAAGAGGGACAGTCAGTTTTAAGAGTGTGCCCTTTGGTAGGTAGATCACATTTCAGTGGATAGACATACACTCAAGTGTATTTGGGCAACATGAATTAGATTTCATGGGTTTAAAACAAAAGAACTAACAAAGTTGGGTGGGTAGTGAGCAGGAGTGGACACTGGAGAATTTGGAGGAGGGGGTGCAAATATGATTAAAATACATTGGATGAAAATTTTCAAAGAGCTAATAATAAAAGCTACAATAAAGACTTTTGTTCATATTTCCAGCTCATTCCTTTGCCCCCTCCTCTACCACTGGCCTTGATCTAAAAGATTCACTGCGTTTGCCTCTCAAGTACTAGGACTAAAGGCCTGAACCACCATAGCCAGCCTGTTCTGCAAATCTTTAAGAAAGAAGATCATTTCCTGGAGCTATTCTAGTCACTATTTGGTTTGCCCTTCCGCAATTCCTCACATAGTACACAATGGACAGGCTAGCAGGTAGCTGCCCAAGACCTCTTGCTGATCACCAAATTTACACCAGTGAGTGAAGACATATTTCACCTGGTTATTGTGAAAGACAAGTGTCAAGTGAAGTTAACTGCAGAGTTGGGCGTGTGACCTGGTTTCAATGTCAGTTGACTTTATTGCTAGTAGATTATATTAATATTTCCTACAGATTACAACTATAGATATTCGTATTCCCAAACATTCACTGTGCAAGTTAGTCACAAGAAACTTGGATGAATGCTTATAATGCACATCAAGTTTAGTGTCCTATATAGATGACTTTTGAAGTTCTTTGTAACTAGATTATGAGATGGTTGAGGGAGGAAGATATGTGAGGCAATGATTATATATTTATTTACTTTTCCATACAAAAGGACCATAGTAACTTCTTTAGTATTTTGGACAAGAGAGTGATGAATTCAATCCCCAGGAACTACATGGTAGAAGGAGAGAACTGAGTACTGCAAGTTGTCCTCTGACCTCCACATGTGTGCTGTGGCACATGTGTACACACACACACACACACACAAATTTTAAATGCAATAAAAGATTAAAATTAATTTGGTCAATGAGATAAGGCAGTTCATTCCTGTGGTCAAGTGATCGCCTTTAAGACCTTATCCTGCTCTTTTGTTATGTTAGCCGTCATGGAGGTCCTCCTAGGCAAGCTTTCTTTGAATGTCTTCCCTTATGTCTGTTCTGTATAGAACTTTTACTTCTTTGTCCCTAAAAAAAAATATTGTTGTCTAGTCCTTGTTCTTATGATAAACCACAATTTAAAAAATATTAATCAATTATTGATTTAATTTTTAACCCACTGAATCCAGTTAGTGCTGCCTATATGCACAAGGGCATGGGATCATCCACTGGGCATGGGGAGCCTACCAGTGGCCACACTCTTAAAGAAAAGTGATTCTCTCTTCTCCAGAAGCCATCAACAACTGCCAATAGCTCCTTAGATGTGGGTGTGGACTCAGGAACTCCTCACAACTCCATGCTGGAATTTTTAATTGGCTTGATCTTGTAGGTCATGTGTAGGTAACCACAGCTGCTGTGACTTCATGTGTATAACAGGCAAGTCATGTACAGAGGGGATTGTTTCATACCTCTTGTCTCCACTCTCCAGCTCTTATATTCTTTCTGCCCCCTCTTCTCTGATATTCCTTGGCCTTGGAGTAGTGGTGAAAGAGATGGTAGTTGGTGATATATGTGGTAGTTGATATAGATCCTCCTTTTATGCTGACATTCACAGTCATGTGTTATCAGCACTTTGAATGGTGATGTGTCTCTGAATTATACACTACCCACTGTAGACAGAAGCTTTTCTGAGCAAGATTGAGAGCAGCACAAATCTATGGATATATATATATATATATTTATATATATGTATATTTAGAAGACAGTTTGACAATAATGACTATTATAGCAACAACATCAGTAAGTTCTTCCCTAGGGCCTATGATTTCCCTAGCCATGGGTTTTAACCATAAACCCAGACAACTTTATACTCCAACTATTTTTAGGGGTCCATAAAGGTTATTTTTCAAAAAACCTGCAAGTCAGCTACGGTTAACATATTAGCATGGAACATCAGTACTTTCCTGTAAGCCCATGTCAGTTGTCTGCAAAAATCCATAGATTTTCATGACTGACTATGCTGGCATTGCTCACAATCAGAATTCCTGTGGGACTGCTGATGGTGCTATCACACCATGCTCCTATGGAGCTAATTTAAAGCTGAGAGCCAAAAATGTCTTTTTCAAGATCAGTGGAGACATTATTATACATATATTTTAAAACTGTTCAAAGGATTATAGTACCCAACCAGGATCAAGAGTTATTGTTGTAAGCATTTAGGGATGGGAAATTCTGATTTTCTATTGATGTAGGCATATCCACTCCCCCTCCTCTGAGAATTTAGGCATCATTATCACTTTCCTTGTTTGACAGGTAAAGGTTAACTTGATACAGTCATTGCAAATTGTTATCCCCCATAATATGTGCTGAGTATTGAAAGCAGTTAGAGGTTATCTTCCGCTAGGCACAGTTGCTGCTATTCAGAGACATTGCTTCCAGGTGGGTTTCTAGCTGAAACGTCTCGGTTTCCTATAGATGGGGTTAATCAAAATCTCAACAGAGTTTTCTTCCTAATTCTCTGTTTTGTTTTCTTTTAAATTTGGCAAGTGTATATATTCAAAATGGAATTAATAAAACATTAGAGCAAGAGTTAACATTTAAAACAAAAACCTAGATATATTTTGGCTCTCCATTTGTTAACCTTCAGTTATTGTTAATTACTGCTTAATATAGTTATGGTGTCTTCCTGGTCATGCACAATTAACTAACTTGCTTGCTCAATGTGAGTTATGGCTCAATCTCAGATATCATTTTTTTCCAGTTTTTGAAAGCTCCTAACAGCCATGTAATACTTTTATAGAAAATGTATTTTTTTTGTTTTTTCAGTTTCTTAGCACTTTATCCCTATCTGATTTCAGCTGGAGAAAGCAGAAAACCACAGAGAAAAGTTATATAACTTTTGACCTCAGTGAAACTAGTCAGTGTTTCCTGTCTTAGAAAACGGTCTTAATTTGAGTACCCCAGGTGTTGCTCCCTCTCGTCTGGGGTTTGCTCTGCACTTGTGTGTCAGATCTGACCTAGGGCTAGAAGTATACCCTGCTTCCTACCTGAAACCGAAATTACAGAAGTCTTGGTTTACTAACTTGCCATAATTAAACCCATGCTCCAACTCTTGCACAATATAATTCAACTACAGCATGGTTTTTACAAAGCCCAACAGAAGTGGTCTAATTTTTTTCTCTTACAAACAGCATATTGTGTCATAAAGTTTCTTGCTATTCTTACATATAGAAAGATATTTTCTTAAGAATTATGATTTCTTTTATCTCATTCTTTGGATCTACTTGAAATATTTAATAGTATACTTATTGATATGATCTAGAGATTAATTAGCTGCACATAAAAATTAATTGACAAAGGACATGTCAAGAATTTTCCATGGTATTGTGTCAGTAAAAATTGGTAAATGTTCATATAAGTAATGGAATATTGTTCAGTATATCCACAAAGAAAGTATATCTTCCAAGAAAGATTACAGTATAAAAACTTCATTCTAATTACACATGTAATGAAGCAAAGTGTATAAGTTTTAAATATTTTATTTATTATTTTCATTTTATGTGTATGTATGTATTGCCTGCATATAGGTAAGTGCACCTGTGTTGTGCTCATGGAGGACAGAAAAGGCTGTCAGATCCCCTGCAACTGGAGTTATGGACAGTGGTTAGCTGTCATGTGGGTGCTGGGATTTGAACCCAGGTCTTCTGCAAAAACAACCAGGGTTCTTAACTGCTGAGTCATCTCTCCAGCCCCATGTGTATAAGTTTTAAAATCAGGAATTAGCATTGCCTGCTGTACTTTTACACAATAAACCAAAAGCTACTTTTACCTTGTGACTTCCCGTCTTGAGTCATTATAGGATGATTTCCTTCATGCAACAAAGGTTGAAATGAAACAAAGGCTACAAGTGACATAGTACACATAACATGCTGCCCACCTTTTAAATGTTTCCTTACTTTCATTGAAAGTGGCTTGACTGGAAAGCATTGGGACTAGAAGGAGGTTATGTATTCTACATTACTAATCCACACAGTGGCAGAAAGTTCACAAGGCCTTGTGCTTTTCTGACCCTCTGATAATGCCCCTTCAGAAGCCCTTACTTACCTTTTCCCATATTGCTTGGGAGGGAACTGAGGCACACAGAGCCCAGGGTCACAGCACTGGCAAGTAGCAAAGTTGGGATTCAAGTCTAAGCTCTGCTCCCCATGTGCCCTATTGCCATCCATGTGTGAGAAGGTGACACTAATGTGGACACATGGAGGGAGTTCACAGGACAGCTGCAGTTGGGCATGTCCAGCCACTCTGAACTGTTGTTCTTTGCCTGCTAGGTTTTTTGGAATTGTGGATAACCTCCTACTCATCACTTCCAGTCCTCTGGTGGTGTGTTCTTGGCTTCCTGCAGAGTGCTGGTCAGACTGTCAACTACATATGACCTTAGGTGACCTCTGAGGACTCCATCTGAACTATTTATTCTATTTTTAATGCCAAGTCCTTTCCTGATGAGAACATTTTGCACGTGATGGTGCCAGTTGTTCTTCTTGTGGATCACTCTCCCCTAAACCACATTTGTGCTTCTGGAGTGTGTGCCCTCTGCCCTCTGAGGTCCCAGAGCTGACAAAACTGACAGAATACCTTCTATTTGGGTTTTGCATAGTTTATGTCATTCGGGAAAGGGTGGCTTACAAAGGCATGAATTCTCATGGGCTCTTTCTTTCCCATATTTGAAACATGTGCCATCAATATGCCCTGCCTGTGCTCTCCGCCAGCTTTTTGCGCCAGTGTCCCCAAGGTTTGCAGCTCCATTTCCAAAATGGCAATGGCTCCTCCCTTTTTCCCAGTGCACTCAGCATTTCTCAGCATCTCTCAGCATCAGTCTCTAGTCCTGCCCACATTCAGTTCTAGCTTTTCAGAGAACACCTACCCAACAATGCTCACATGGGTATATGCACACATGCCCTTTACAACACTAGCATTTCGGACTGTGGCACAAGCTGTCCTTGATTCTGTTAAAATAACATGTTTAACATGTTTAACATCTTAACATTATTGCTAAGATCCTGCTCCTCATTGTCTGATTATCAATCAGCACATGGCCCTGTCTGCAGGCTCCCTCTGACACTCAGCCCTCAGCATATCAGAGGGCCTAAAAGTCAATACATGACCACACAAGCTACTACAGGACCTTGGGAAATGGAATCACCCAGAATTCTCACACTTAGTCATATTCTGTCATCATCCATGGAGAACGTCCCTGAATTCATGACTTCCAGGAAAATGACACTCTGTTAACAAATTTTACCAATGAGACATCATTCACTATCAGGGCAGTGGGTCCACAGTTACCTGCAGTGGAGTCACAGGGCCATACTAACACACTATATTCTAGAATCACAGTTGGTAAACTGTGTCAGACTAATAAAGTTCACTGGAGTCATGAAATTCAAGACTATAGAATGATACAACATCAAAGACCCTATTCCAAAGAGAGTGCAAACCTTGTCAAGGCCTTTCAGCATTATGAAATTGAAGCTTTTCAAAATGATGAGATTCTGTTTCCTTCGAACACAGTAGCTATCTTGGCAAAACTACCAATGCATTATTTTGTCATCTTCAGAAAATGGACAAACACTTTTTGGAAGCATCAACTTGCTATTATGAAGAACATTACGATTTGAAGTCCAAGACTGACAAACGTATTTAGTTGGTATCCAAAAGGCATTTATATACAAACACATCATTTCCTTTGTGTTAAAGGTTGCTATCAATGTCTTTAATCCTCATCCTCAAGACAGGACTACTGTGCCATAGTGTCAGTCCATGCAAGACATAGGGTAGCTACCTCACAAGGGCAGCTTTTAGACTCTATCAGCTCTTTCTAAAGAATTTGTACTCTGAGGCTTGGGGATAAAACCAGCTTTGCCTTCCTGTATTTTCTGCCTTCCAGTTTGAGAGCAAACATGGCTTGCATGGAAGAGAAAAAACAACCCATTTTCCATCTGCAGCTCTGATCTGACTAGATTTGAGTTGACGTAAAGAGATGAGATTGGAGTAGGGGAAATAAGATGACACCACGTTCCTGAGAACAAGACACAGTGCTAATTGTGCACATGGCTTGATGGCAGGAACTACACTGGCCACTGCTTGTGCCTGGAGTCAGCCTTACAGTAGATGAACCAGGGCTCACAAGTCTTCATGGGTTTTTGGTAATGCCCTTGGGCTTGCATTACAACGAGGGAGGCAGGTGTTATGGGAGGCGGGTGAAAGAAGCAGCTTTCAGCGTTTTGTGCTTCAGAAGACTCCCAGCAGGAACAGAGAGAAGGGTCGGAGCTTCACTGTAACGGGATTCTACCACGCTCTTCAAAAACAGAGTGGCCAAGTTGCGTGACAAGGGCTTTCTGGCAGCCTGCCTGGTCGGTACCAGCACCCACACCTGCACAATGGGTCAGAGGGACAAACAGTATTGGTCTTTCATTACCCTTTTCTTAGTACTGGTTTTTGTAAAAGACCAGAACGGTTACATAGTCATTATAACTGAGCTTAAATACTGTTGTAAATTGTTTTATAAAAGTGATTTTAAAATATTTTGTGCTATAACTCACCTTGAACTTGCACGAAAAGGAGCAGCCTCATATTTTCACCAAGTTCCCACCAATTTTCTTTTTTTAAAAAAATATTTTATTATTATTTCAATTTATATGAATGTATTGCCCCAACCTATAAATCTGACCTAACCATCTCTATTAGGTAAAAACTTTGGAATGCACTTGTTTTTTTTAATATTTTCTTTATTATTTTTATTTTATGTGTATGAGTGCATTGCCTGCATGTATATGAGTGCACCCATGTAGTGCAATGCCACGGAGGTCAGAAGAGGGTTTCAGATTCCCCTGGAACTGGAGTTAAGGATGGTTCATAGTCACCATGTGGGTGCTGGGAATTGAACCTGGGTCCTCTGCAAGAGAAGTCAGTGCTCTCAATAGCTGAGCCATCTCTCCAGCCCCCCCCACCAATTTTCTATACAGCTTTATTTCTTGTGTGCTTCAGATATTTTCATCAAATATTAACATATACCTCTTAGAATTATTTCTGAGAGTTCACTATATGCAAACCTAGGTGTTCTGGGGATGTAGGTAAATGAAACAATCCCTCACCACAAGTAGATTGTGTTTCATAGTATGAGAATAAGACATGTCTACTTTTAGCTATAGCTAAAACTTAGGGGAAATATTTTAATAGAGTAACAAAAAATAGACCTCAGACTTGTTTGAAAGAAGAAGAAACATCTGGTTTGGGAAGTAAGGCAAATCTAATAGAAGTGATATTTGATTCATTCATCTATTTGTTTAAGAACTATAGGCACCGATAAGATTTTAGGAGCTGGACAGGGAAAGAAATTTTCCATAAGATGGAGGAAAGCTTTCTAAGGAAAGTAAATAATATGAAGTGTTCCTGAAGGAAAGTTCATTTTAATGATTAATATGTTTTGATGTGTCAGGAATTAGAGATATATTTTAATCACAGATTTGAGGTCTGATTTAGGAAGGTCTTGAATTTCAGAACCAAAAGCTTTCATTTCACTCAGTTCATAAAAACTCATTTCAGCTGGGTGTGGTGGCGCACGCCTTTAACCCCAGCACTTGGGAGGCAGAGGCAGATGGATGGATCTCTATGAGTTCAAGCCTAGCCTGTCCATAGTGAATCCAGGACAGCTGGGGCTTCATGGAGACCCTGTCTCAAAAAGACCAAAAAACAAAACAAAACAAAACAAAACAAAACAAAACAAAAAAACTCCCTCATTTCAGATTGTTGTATAAGAGAGATACGTGTCTTGGAAAAAAGCAGCAGTAAAGTTTATGGATTAGTTTGAAAAGTGAAGATAGGTAAAATCAGGGAGACTGAGACTGTTGCCTTAGAAGATGAGAGATTGAAAACCTGAGCAACAATGAGAAGAACAGAATGAGGAGTTGTGAGAGTCATGCAAAGAAATGAAGTTGCCTTTACAGATCACACATAAAAGACATTGTCCTTACTTTATAGTCACATTGTCCTTACTTTGTGGGCACATTATAAATGACATCACCACACATACCTGACAATGTTAAGAAGTAATTCACTATAAGCAAATTTTTCATAAAATTATTAACTATAAAATACCATTTTTTAATTTTTAAATTATTTTTATTTTATGTGTGTGAGTGTGTTGCCTGTGTATATGTGAGTGCACCCCTGTCATGAAATGTCGCAGAGGTCAGAAGAGGGCTTCGAATTCCCCTGGAACTGGAGTTAGGGACTGTCCATAGCCGCCATGTGGGTGCTGGGAATCCAACCCGGGTCCTCTGCAAAAGCAGTCAGTGCTCTTAACCTCTGAGTCATCTCTCCATCCCCCAAATACCATTATTTTTAATGAATATTTTGTATTCTCTCTCCCAAATGCATTGCATATTTCATATCTTAGGTTGAAAATTTTTAGTTTACTTTTATTTTATGTGTATGAGAGTTTTGCCTGAATGTATATAAGACACCTTTATGCAACACCCATGGAGGCCAGAGAGGGCATCAGATCCCCTGGAACTAGAATTAACTGCTGAGCCATCTCTCTGGCCCCTTTATCTTAGATTTTTTTAAAAATTATTTTTATGGTTCAGGGACATTCAACTAGTTTTTATTGTGACAATTTAAAAAATTTATTAATGTATACTTTACATGTAAATAAAATCTACCTTTTAAAATGTATGATTTGATGATTTGGGGGCTGTAACTACAACCGCAATTAAGATTTAAATATTTGAGCCACCCCAGGAGTTCCTTATACACATTAATATTTCACGTCTCTTACTCCCTGCCTCTGGCAATCACTGACCTGTTTTTATTATTTTTTAAAACTTTTTTTCCAGTAGTTTCATTCCACTGTTAAAATCTACTACAATTTATTTACCTATCCACCAGGTGATGGACATTTATGTTGTTCACAGTTTGTGGGTATTATGCTCAAGGGCTGTTTTTGTGGATATAATTACTGACTTATTTGGGGGTAATTACCTATGGGTAAGGACTGGTAGGTGTATGGAAGATTTATTTAAGTTTATTAGAAACTACCAAACTGTTTTCCAAATAACTGAACCATTTTGCATTTTTATGAATATTGCATTCTAACAGTTCCATATCTCCAGCAACAAGTTGTTTTGTTATTATGCTAATTTTAGTCATTTTATTAAATGTATAATGGTTATCTCATGGATTTTATTTGCATAGCCCTAATGACTACATTATATTTCTTATTCTTATTGGCATCTGTCATCTGCATGCTTTTTTTTTCTCTAAATGTTTAAATACATTTTTCCATTTTTATTGAGCTAACTTTTGAAATATGTTTTGTGTACATAGTCTGGATACAAATTCTTCATAAAATGTGTGTTTTGCAAATATTTTCTTCAAAGCTGTTTGACTTATCTTTTAATTTCCTTTGTAGTGAAATTTGAAAAACATTATTTAAAAATAAATGAAGAAACCAGCAAATATAAACATTGAGTGACATATAGATCATTAAAACAACTTACTATGGTGGAGAGAAGATCAAAGACTACAGTAAACTGTATAATTAACACAGTTCTGTATTGAAATGATGTTTAAAACTGTATTTTTCAATCAAGAGAAACAGTATTCTGAGTAATGTTAAGAGAAGTTCTCAAGGTAGTATGATGGTGGTTAAACCTCAGTGTCAGAAACGTGAAAGCTTCCTTCTTCCCACTCCCTTACCCTCAAGAATCCATCATACTAGATTTGCAAGATTAAACTGGTTACTACATTACCTATTGTGGTCTCCAAGGAGGGATGAAATAGTGCCCCATTAAAAGAGAAATTCCTGAGTCAAAATCTGGAAAACAGGGTCACAGAGAATCTCTATGGCACTATAGTCCATACTCCATCTCCACCTAGCCTCATACGGCCTCAATAAGTAGCATGCCTGAGGGGTTTATAAATTCCTGGTCTGTCTGATGGACCTCTCTCTCTCTCTCTCTCT
>NW_008336848.1:1673376-1681153 GCF_000622305.1 Nannospalax galili | reverse complement strand
ATATAGTGATAAAACTTTAGATGTTTGGCTTTCAAACCCTTTTTAATAATGAGTTTTATAAAAAAGTGGGATCTTCCTGAAAAAGAAAAGTTGATTTCCATGCAAATAAATCAGTGTCTTGTTTAACAGAATAAGAAGGAAGTACATCTTTAGTAGTAGGATCCTATATGTAGATACATCTAGGAAATAACCAACACTAAAAATGTGTTTGTATTTTATATGAAAAGTAAAAGATGATATAAGGTACAAACTGTTCTCCTGAGCATCTGAGTGGATATTTTCCTAAAATTTCCTCGGTTCTGCAGCAGTTCAGTGTGCTGGCCCTCCGCAGAGTAAAATCACTAATTTTTTCTCTTGCCCAGGTAATTCACAATGAAATATATTCAGTTACGGGGTAAAGAGCATCCTCTGAACTTTCCAGACCTCTCCAGGGATCTGTCTGAAATAACAACCTGTCACATAAAACAAAGGTATTCTCTTCATTTGAGAGGAATTTAAATTTCATAAAAAAATAAGCCTTTCTTAAAGTCTTGTGGTCTGAATTTTTGCCTGTGGTACATATTGGTTTTAAAACTGTCTCAGTTTTATTATATGTAAAAAACAATCTTCCAAGGAAAATAATAAATATATTTCTAATTTTGTACTTGTGGAATCATTCCACTGGAAAAAATTACACAAAACCCAGGGACAGGTATCCAAATCCAGCTGGATGTCCAGCGCAGTGGGGTGGCACTCAGCATAAATGTTTTTACTGCAGAATCTGAAGTTCTTTAATTTTATTCCTTCTAAATTTTACTAGAGACATATCTGTTTTTGCCAACCTCTCTTGTTGGAGAGATTTATTTAAATTTTTTTGTTCAGGATTATTTTTGTCAGCCCACTGTAGAGAGTTTGAAGTAATTTAAAAAAAGGTGTTTTTAACCCATTTATGTAGATGACCAATTCTCTCTATAAAGCTATAGATTTCTCTGAAAATATGAAGAAAACTATGATTTATCTCTCCAGAATTTTTTTATGATAGGTGCGTATTATCTGAAAATGCTTTATTTCTCCACAGAGTGCAGAGTAGACAAACCACTTAGTGCTTTCCAGGTCAGCAGCACTGACGCTCCTCAAGTGTGTTGATTTTTAATTCATTGTTTCTTTGCTCTAAATCTATCTCTCTTTGTCTTTCTTTGTGCTTTGATGGCTGGGTTTCACAGAGTTGTTCATTCTCTGGCTTGTACTGTGCTAGTCTTTACTGATGGAGGAGCTTAAGGGTGCTTCAAAGCACAACAGACGAAGAGTTTCCCTTTCTGCTTCTGGTGTGGTAGGTATTTTCTTCCATGGTATGGCCAACTGTGTTTTTGAAGTCCAATGGCATTGATTCTGTAGGGATTTTTTTTTTTTCATATCCCAGCAAATAGCCTCATGAATAGCTCCAGCCTGGTGGCACCCAGCAGACACCTGCAGGCCACAGCTCCAGCACCTTCAAGTTTGTTTCATAGCTTGTTGGGCTGTGCTTATCTATGTTGTTACTTTGTTGCTTAGATGGTCCAGAACTCTCTCTCTGGCCCAGAAGTAAAAGTTATCTTGCATCTGTTCTTCCCATATTCTTTAGAGACCTTTTCATCCCTTATAGCACAAAATCACCTTTTACTAGTTAATTCTTTGCATTAACTTTTCCCTACTCAAATTGCTGATGTACTGAGAGGGTGGGTTCTGATCTACATCTCTGTAGTGGCTCACATCTCATTTGACCACCAGAGGGTGTCCAGTTCTGGCCTCCCTCTGGCTTCCATCTAGCAGAGGGCCAGAGAACCCAGGGGACTTCCTGAGAGCCCCTGAATTCTGTCTCCATGTGGTTGTGAGCTTCCCCTAATTGTGGCCATATCCATCCCCCTACCTGGGATTTTGTGAGGCCCTCCCAAGGACTGAGGGAAGATCTGGCTTTGGTAGTCTAAGGCTGAGATCCTAGCAGATAGCCTGAGAAGGTGGGTTCCGACCTCCATCTGTGCAGTGGCTTTGATCTCAGCAGACCACCAGACAGTGCCCAGTTCTGGCCTCCCTCTGGCCTCCTTCTGGCATGGGGTTGAGGGTACAGGGTACAGCTCAAGAACACCTGGATCCTGCCTCCACCGTGATGAAGGAAGCCTGAGTGTACCTGACTAGAACATGAATTGGGCTTCTGTGGGCACTCCTGAATAGCTAATCTAAAGCTATCAGTTCCCTGCAAATGAAACCTAAGAGAACCTGAACCCTGTACCAACCAGATTAACATAACCAATAAAGAAAGGATCTAGGCACCTGGATAATACAAACAGAAGTATACTTTAACTTAGTTCTCATATCAGAATCATAAACAAAAGAAATTCACATGCAGAAACCACTATGAAAGAATAATAAAATGGAAAGCCAGAACAGTGTGTGCCCACCAAACTCCACCAATTCTGTAGTTCTACAAGGAGAACCACCTAGGGATAACCCAGGACACTGAATTTAAAAGAACAGTCATAAACATGATCAAGAAATTCAATGAATTTAAAGAACCCATGAACAAATAAATGAAAGAGCTAAAAGATGATAGGGATAAATTCCTGAATGAATTCATAAAAGAGAGAGAAACATTGAACAAAACCCAGGCAGAAATGAAGAAGGAAGTACAAAACTCAATAAGCAAAATTGAAACAACAGGGGAAAGCCTCACCACTAGAATGAATGAAATTGAAAACAGAACATCAACACTGGAGGATAAAGTTGAAGAACTGGACCACTCAAGCAAAGATTATGGAAAATTAAAAAAAAAAAACGCAGGAATGGAATATGCAAGAGATATGGGGCACCGTGAAAACACCAAATCTATGGATCATAGGAAGAGAAGAAGGAGAAGATTTTCGGGTTAATGGTGTTGACCAGATCTTAAACAGGATTGTAGAAGAGAAGTTCCTGAAATAAAGGCAAGACATCCCCATACAAATACAGGAAGCATGTAGAACACCAAATAGAAAGGATCACAAAAGAAACTCCCATGACATATCATAGTAAAAACAGTAAATGGATAGAACAAAGAGAGAATTTTGAAAGCAGCAAAAGAAAAACAAGTCACATACAAAGGAAAGCCCATCAGAATTATAGCTGACTTATCAACACAAGCTATGAAAGCCAGAAGAGCTTGGATCTAGGTATTTCCAGTTCTACATGATAATAGATGCCAGCCCAGAATACTACACCCAGCAAAAATGTCTATTATACTTGAGGGGGAGAGAAAAATCTTCCATGACATGAACAGTCTGTAAGAATACCTGTCCACAAAACCAGTCCATCAAAGAATACTTGAAACAATGCAGATAGCAGAGAGAGAAACAACTATACTTTAAGGGCAACAAAAGAAAATAAAGCTATAATCCAGAAAACACAAAATTACACAGAGAGCACAAACAGCAATCAAAATGATGGCAACTAATAAACATCTTTCAAAAATAACCTTAAATATCAATGGACTGAATTCACCAGTCAAAAGTCTCAGGCTAAGTGAATGGATTAAGAAACAAAATCCGTCTCTTTGCTGTCTGCAAGAAACCCATCTCACCATCAAGGACAGGTACTACTTTAAGGTAAAAGGATAGAAAAGATTATTCCAAGCAAATGGCACTAAGAAACAAGCAGGGCTTGCAATTCTAATATGTGACAAAATATACTTCAAAGTAAAACTAATCAGAAGAGATAAGCAGGGTCACTTCATTATGATCAAAGGAACAGTTAACAAAGAAGATATTACAATCTTTAACATATATGCACCAAACTCTGGTGCACCCAAATTCATAGAAACAACACTGACAGGACTTAAGACACAGATTAACCCCAACTCAATAATAGTAAGGGACTTCAGTACCCCAAAGTCTCCATTAGACAGCTCAATTGGACAAAGAATAAACAGAGAGACATCTGAATTAAATGATGCCATACATCAAATGGGCCTAACATACATCTTTCGATTTTTCCACCCAAACACCAAAGAATATACTTTCTACTCAGCACCCCATGGAACTTTTTCAAAATTTGGTGACATACTGGACCACAAAACAAACCTCAACAAATGCAAAAATATTGAAATAATTCCATGCCTTCTATCAGGCCACAAGGCGATAAACTCAAAATCAACACTGGATGAAGCCCTAGTCAATACACAAAGTCGTGGTGATTGAACAACACACTCTTGAACAATGAGTGGGTCAAAGGAGAAACTAAGAAAGAGATAAAATAATTCCTGGAATTCAACAAAAAGGACAATACAACACAACACAACCTCTGGGACACATTAAAAGTAATCCTAAGAGGGAAGTTTATAGCTCTAAGTGCCAACATTAAAAAATTAGAAAGAGCCAAATAAATGACCTAACACTGCAACTGAAGGCACTGGAAATGCAAGAACAAATGAAACCCAAACCCAGCAGAAGAGAAGAAATAACAAAAATCAGAGCAGAAATTAATGAAATAGAAACAAAGAAAACTATAAAGGAAATCAATGAATCTAAGAGTTGGTTCTTTGAAAAGCTAAGCAAGATAGACAGACCCTTATCCCAGTTACCCAAAAGAAAGAAAGAGCAAAACCAAATAAAAAAAATCAGAGAAGAAAGGGGAAACATGACAACAGACAACCAAAAGATCCAGACCATTCTAAGGGAATATTTTTAAAACCTATGCATTACTAAATCTGAAAGTCTAAAAGAAATGGATGGATATCTAAAATCATGGGAACCTCCAAAGTTAAACCAAGAAGAGATAAACAGTTTAAACAGACCCATAACATATAAGGAAATTGAAACAGTAATACAAAGACTCCCAACTAAAAAAAGTCCAGGCCCAGATGGATTTACAGCAGAATTCTACCAGACATTTAAAGAAGACCTCCAACCAATACTACTTAAATTATTTAAACGATAGAAACAGGGAGAACTCACAAATTACTTCAATGAAGCCAGCATCACTCTAATACCCAAACCGGGTAAAGAAAACCCAAAAAGAAAGCTATAGACCCATATCCTTAATGAACATAGATGCAAAAATTCTCAACAAAATACTTGCAAACCGCATACAGACATACATCAAAAAGATCATTCACCATGATCAAGTAGACTTTATTCCAGCTATGCAAGGCTGGTTCAATATATGCAAGTCAGCAAATGTCATTAATCATATAAATGGACTCAAAGACAAAAACCACATTGTCATTTCAAAAGATGCAGAAAAGGCTTTTGACAAAATTCAGCATGCATTTATATTCAAAGTCCTAGAGGGAACTGGACTGGAGGGAACATACCTCAGCATAATTAAAGCTCTATACAACAAACCCACAGCCAACGTCATTCTTTATGGAGAAAAACTGGAAGCATTCCCATTAAAATCAGCAACCAGACAAGGATGTCCTCTATCTCCACTCCTTTTCAACATAGTGCTTGAAACTCTTGTTCGAGCAATAAGACAGGAGAAGGAGATTAAAGGAGTACTAATTGGAAAAGAAGAGGTCAGACTATCACTTTATGCAGATGGTATGATACTATACCTAAGAGATCCCAAAAGTTCCACCAGAAAACTCCTAGAACTGATCCACACTTTCACTATAGTGGTAGGTTATAAAATCATTCTACAAAAATCAGTAGCCTTTCTATATACAAATAAGCAATTGTAGAAAGAGTACAGGGAAATGCTCCCATTCACAATTGTGGCAAAAAAAAAAAATATATCTTGGAATAAATCTAACCAGACACCAAAGATCTCTACAATGAAAATTTTAAATAGTTAAAGAAAGAGGTTGAGGAAGATACCAGGAGATGGAAGGACCTCCCATGTTCATGGATTGGAGGAATTAATATTATGAATATGACCATCCTACCAAAAGCAGTATATAGATTCAATGCAATCCCAATCAAAATCCCTGTAACATACTTCACAGGATTAGAAAAATGCATCTCAAATTCATGTGGAGGCAGAAAAGACCCCAGATAGCCAAAGTAACCCTGCACACAAGAGCAACGCTGGGGGATTACTATACCAGATCTCAAAGTACACTACAGAGCTATAATCATAAAAACAGCATGGTACTGGTACAAAAACAGACACATAGATCAATGGAATATCATTGAAGATTCAAACAAGAATACACACAATTTCTGCCACCTGATATTTGAGAAAGGTGCCAAGAAAAATCAGTCGAGGAAAGACAGCATCTTCAACAAATGGTGCTGGCAAAACTGGATCTCCACCTGTACAAGAATAAAACTAGATCCTTATCTTTCGCCTTGCACAAAAGACAACTCCAAATGGATCAAAGACCTCAATGTGAAAATGGAAACCCTGAAGCAATTAGAAGAAGATATTGGCAGTAACTTACAAGATATAGGTGTAGGAACGGATTTTCTAAATCAGACAGAAATTACTCAAGAATTAAGGTCAGCAATCAATAAATGGGACCTCATTAAACTAAAAAGCTTCTGTAAAACAAAAGAAACAATCAAAAAAGTGAAGAGAAAATCTACAGAATGGGAAAAAATCTTCACCAATGACACATCTGACAGAGATTTAACATCCAGAATATATAAAGAACTCACAAAACAAAAGCTCAAGAGACTAAACGATCCAATTAAAAGATGGGCTAAAGATATAAACAAAGAGTTCTCAAAGGAAAAAATAAAGATGGCTGAGAAACATCTCAGAAAGTGTTCATCATCATTAGTAATTAGGGAAATGCAAATTAAAACCACCCTAAGGTATCACCTTACCCCAATTAGACTGTCTAGGATCAAGACAATAAATGATACCAAATGCTGGCTTGGATGTGGAGAAAGGGGAATGCTCATTCACTGCTGGTGGGATTGCAAACTTGTCCAACCTCTGTGGAAAACAGTGTGAGAACCCTTAAAAACTAAGAATGAGCCTACCATAGGACCCAGTTATACCACTCCTTGGCATATACCCAAAGGACTCATCCTATTGTAGAAACATTTGTACAACCATGTTTGTTGTTGCTCTTTTCACAATAGCTAAGAGATGGACACAACCTAAGTACCCCTTAACTGATGAGTGATTAACAAAAATGTAGTATATTTACACAATGGAGTTCTATTCAGTAGCAAAGAAAGACGAAATAATGAAATTTGCAGGTAAATGGATAGATCTAGAAATTGTTATACTAAGTGATGTAGCACAGACTCAGAAAAACATACAACATATGTTCTCCCTCATACATGGACCCTAGCACCAAATCCTTTTAAATTCCAGGTCCTTTTAATAAGATGATGCTATCTATACAGCAGTCACTTCTGCATGAAATAACCACCATCATCACGACTTCAGCTGAGCCTGATCGCTAAACATTGTTGTAATTGGGCTTGTTGATGTTTGTGTACATTCATTAAAGGAGAGCCAAGCAGGATTACTGGATCCTCACCGGAGTATCCAGCTACTCTTCCCAGCCACCTGTGTGTAATTTGACCCTAATCATACATGGCCTCCTGGATTTGGGGAGGTCTAAAGTATACAGTCTGGGGAAGGTAGGAAGAGAAGGCATGACCATGCTGGGTTAAGGCTTTCCAGTGTGCATACCCTCAGGTCATACATACACCTCAGCAACCCCTCAGTTATCTGGTAAGTAAGCTCAATAAATTCATTAGTTCCCCAGTAAAACTTTAATCAAACATTGGGTTGACACTAGAACCTTAAATGGGTATAAGCATTGCTTTGTATCTCCAGGAAGAATTCTTACAACAGATAGAAAATTTGTTAACACTATTATGTCTCA
>NW_008336848.1:1667277-1672657 GCF_000622305.1 Nannospalax galili | reverse complement strand
TGCTCAGATGCAAGACTTCAAATCTTGGTCACCAATGCTGTAGTGCCCACCTGTAGCTAAGGGAGACAGCCAGCTATTGTTCTAAAATGATGGATATTTTTGTTTTTTCCCCCTATCTAGAAGCCTTTGGGAGGGAACTGACACTGATTCTAACCACTCCAACAGCTATCGAAATATCTAAAGGCAAATCCTGAATCCATCACTCTAGAATCCAGCCGTGGAAGGCAAAAGAAAAATGAGGAGGAACCCAATAGAGGGATGCTTTTGGAAGCCCTTGTCAAGAAATTCCACTGGACTCTCATATAAACATTTGAAAATTTTCCCTTTTCTGACTTTTTTCTAGTTCCCTGTCTAGAACTTGCAAGGACTTTCTTTTCCCCTTAGTGATAAGAGTTATGAAATTTGGGAGTCTTTTAGATAGACCCACTGAAGGGGTACTCCAATTGCCTCACCCTGTTTCTTCTCCCCTTAGAGACAAAAGTTATGCAATTTGGGAGTCTTTTAGATAGACCCACTGAAGGGGTACTCCAATGCCTCACCCTGTGTCCCTGTTCAGCATGGAAGAAGCCAGAGCGATCTGTGTTCCCATTCCCTGTTGGTTATTTGGGTAACCTCTTCAGAGGATAGTGTGATAAGAATAGGAGGTAGGAATTGGCTAGGCAGTTAGGGGAAAAAGACCCCAAAGAAAAGTATCCAGTTTCTTGGCTAAAAGTCAAAATGTCCTTGGGCCTCTTAGCAGCATACTCTGTTCCAAAGTCCAGAAATGTTGAAAGTGTTTGGGAGCTTGTATCTAATCCTTAAAAGATTTTAGGGTTACCGTGTCAGAGGGGAAATGTTAGAGTAGCCAAAACCACCATAAAATAAATAAATCAAAGAAGAATAAATAGTACCTGAAGTTATCAGAAAAAAGTGATGGGGAGAGATATGGGAAGAGTTGGAAGGGAGGGAGTGGGCATGGATTTGATCAAAACACCTTATATGCATGTATGAAATTCTCAATAAATTATTTATTTAAAAATATTGAAAGAATTGCTGATGTATTTCCTATCTTCTGAATTAATCTTGGCATTTAATTTTAATATCTTTTTTCAATTACATTATTTAGGCAATTAGTAGTATAAAATCTTCCTATTTCATTAAAAAAAATGTTGACTGTAGTTTTGGACAGACATTGACATCTCATTCCCCTCTGCATCAAGACACCTGGAGACATTCCCTTGAAATTAAGCATATAACCACAAGTAATTCAGACCATTTTCCCCTGGCAACATTCAATAGTTGCTGGTCAACAATCCCATCTTTTCTCCAATCACCTACGATTTCATTCATTTATCTGATAACAAATCTTTGTTAACTTAATAACCAGTATCAAAGGCATGAGCAATGATTGTCAAAGAGGGTAAGGAATAGGAAGTGTTAGACACAGAAAATGTTGGGATCAAATTAATTGATTAATGTCATGCTAAACAGAAACAGATTTTCTTTTAAATTTTCCTCTGTAGATCTTCTGAACGGGTATAAGAAGCTAACATGCAATGCCATTCTCCAAGAAAGTGACATTTTTCAAGCTTTTATAACCAAGTGCCCATAACTACTAGGTGAAGAGTAAGTTGGAAGTTGAGTCCTGTCAAATGAGTGCTCCTATTGTAGAATGCTCTGTATCACTTACATTCACATACTCACCTCCCGTGGAACCCTTATGGGTACTTTGAAAGAGAGGGACTGATTATCAATGAAAAATAGCAATGTCTGCCATAAACGTCTAATAAATTTATCCAGACAATGATAATAACAGCAGTAGCAATAGCAAACAAGAAAACTTTCTGGTGATGCTAATAGCCCCAAATTTAATAATAGAAATGTCGTGGAGTCCAAAGTAACTAGGTAACCTTAATCTGTTTTGTGTTACTTATACATAGGATGTCCCCAAAACATGCGTTACTATACTTTTGATTATGCCTTGGGGAGGGGCAATATAAAGAGTTATGTACTTTATCTCTGAAAGTTATCATCAAAAGAGATTCAATTTTTACATTGATGGTAATATTGGACTAGTATGTGTTACTATTCCCTAGCTGTTGGATAGTGTCTGAAAACCTCTAAATGTTAATGATAGTGGGGGCCTTTGAATCTTTTTTTTCAGGAGACCTAATGCTTAGAATAGTCTTTATTTCTTCTGATTTACTATATTTTTTGGTACTTCCATCTTTTCATTAGGACTACTTTTAGCATTAATAATAAATATCTTAAACATGAACAATATGTTGATAATAAGGATTGGAAATAAAACAGGTCAATCAAAAGGGTGTTGAAACCAGGACACTAATTCTAGTTAGCAGGAGTATACACTTACTCAAATTGTTTAACCTTTTAGGTTTTTTTTTTAATCTACAAAATGTTAAAGTCATTGATCTTTATAACCTTAATATTTTCAATAAATGTAATTGGGAATTTCTATTCTATGTCTTCTGTAGGAATAATCTTGTAATTATGATAGTTCACATTTTATGTGTCTAATTCATTTATTCACTGATTATTTGGTGAGCAATTGTCATATTGTTCTGCCAACTATGGGGATCTAGAGATGGAGTGGCTAAGTTTAACTAGATCTATGGCATTGGCAAACTATAGGCCAGCCTTAACCTTCAAGAGACTCAATAAATTGTATTATAGTAGAATAAAATTAGCCAAAAATTTGTTTTCTGTTTAGATATGATAGGAGTTGACTAGCATGAAATGCCTTCAAAAAGATCTGGGGATCCCCCATTAGGACCCCTGTAAGGATTGGCAAATTTTTCTAGCAACAAATTTGATAAAAGGCTACTGTGGATCTGAACAGAGAGAAACTGAAATTTATGTCTTTAGCTGGTGGCAATTTGTCAGAAACAATCACCAACTATTTTAGTTAATAAATCAAACTAATATGTCAAAATTCACAGTTGAACACCTGTAAAATGTTCCAAGGATATGATTATGACACTTAGGGTGATGAAACAGAAGTTATTTGTAGTCAGTCATTTTAATAATATAATTAACTCTGATGATGATAAGGAAAAGTATCTCCTCATTTGAATGTTTGGATTTGGGAGTTTGAAAATTTGAATTTTCCCGGGGAAGTTATTGCTAAATGCTCGGGTATTGTTCTTATGAAGGAATGTGAAGTGAGCTACTGTACTCTTATTTCTAGGAAATATTCAGAGTGTACAGAGGATGGATTCATATCATCATCTGCTTCCTGTCTACTCTGCTTCAATTGTCCTCCTGTACTAGTAAGATAGCCTAATACCGATCTGCCTCACTTCTGTATTTCCTCCCTCATAGAGCACATAAAAGAAGACTCCAGAGAAGGCTTGGAAGTGACCTTTTCTTACATGATTTTCAATTCAAGACTCAGGTACTTCCAGAAGCTTAAAGCCAGGCAGGCAGTGGTTGATAGGAACCAAGGCACCAAGTTCCCAACAGGAAGTAAGGTTGCCTTATGCCTCTGCATGAAGAAAAACTCTCTTTAATCACCTTGCTCCTCTACTTACTCTTTGGAGATTATCTATCTGTATTTTCAAAGGTTTCTGTGCAAAAGATACACATGCTGCACACATGCCGCATAGAGAAAAACAGAATTAGCCTCATCCCTCTTCCTAACTTACTAATTCAGCAAATACTTAATGTCTAGTTTACTAGAAAACATGCTGCATGCTGAGAATATCATAATGCACCAGATACACAGAGACAATGGAGATACAACCAAAAGATAACATTGTTGAGAAAAACAGATAAGATGCAGAGATAGAAAGCAAGACACAAGAGCAATGGAAAAGCAGAACACTCTGGAAATTCTTGTCTGTGGAAGTGACATTTGAGGTAATGTGTTAACTAACCCCTCAGGGATGAGATGGAGATAACCATGTGAACACTGGGTGGAATTGTGGATTAGACAAAAGGAAAGACATATGAGATAAAAATCTTTCAAGGCAGTAAAGACCTTGAAAAGCCCATTAGGCCAGTGTGACTAGAGCATGTGAGCAAGGGAAAGATGGCAGAAAGATGAAACTGGACCTTCATGGCATTGTCACATTGCCAACTGACTAGTCCTTGCAGGCTAGTCCACTGCATTTTGTTTATATGCAGAAGAGCACCGGGAGTTTTTAAGCTGAAACATATAATTCAACTTCTGTTTTAAAATCACATTTGTTTTATTGGAGATGACTGGAAAGACACAAGAACAGTGCAATATAGAATGGCTGGAAAATTGTTGTGTCATTCAGATTAGAGATGATCTTGGTCTGTAGTAGGAAGGAGGAAGGACAAGTGGATATATATATATATATATGTATATTTCTTAGTTAAAAAGGCTCATAACATATCTTGCCAATAAACATGCAGAGAAAGATATTGAAAAGACAATTTCATTCATAATAACCCCCAAAATCTAAATAAATATAGCCAAGGAGGTTAAAGAAATTTACAATGAAAACTATGAAAGACTGAAGAAATAAATTGAAAAATAATTAGAGGAAGTAAAGAGTCACAATGCTTATGGATCAGCAGAATTAATATGAAAATGGCTATATTACTGAAAGTAACCTAAATATTCAATGCAATCTTGATTCAAATTCCAATGGCATGCCTCATAGAAATAGAAAAAAAGATTCTGAGTGTAATATTGAAGAAAAGTAACTCTGAGAAGCCAAGAACATTCTGAGCCAAAGGACAAAGCTAGAGGTATCACAATACCTGATTTCAGGTTATATTATATAGAGTCATAGTAATAAAAACACTGCAGCACTGATACAAAAATAGACATGTAGATCAACAGAACATAAGAGAAGGCTCAGAAGTGACCCAGTATCGAAAACATACACTAGAGAAAAGATGGTCTCTTCAACAAATGGTGCTGGCAAAACTGAATAGAAGAAAGAATTTAAAAGAGTGAAACCAGATCTGTATTTCTCAACTTGTACAAAAATAAATTCAAAATGCCTCAAAGATCTCAATTTAAGACTTGCAACACAGAAACTATTTGAAGAAAATATAAGGAAGAATCCTCAGGTTACATGCATAAGCAAAGACTTTCTCAAAAGTACTCCAATAGCTCAGGAAATAATTTTAAGAATTGACAAATGGGATTCAATGAAATTTAAAACCTTCCGCACAGCCTAGGAAACAATTAGCAGGGTGAAGAAACAGCTTACAGAATGGAAGAAATCTTCACCAGCTATGTATCTGTAAGGAAGTTAATATTCAGAAAAGACAAAGAAATAAAAATGTAAACACATCAAACACAAATAATCCAATCAGTAAGAGGGCATTTGAAATGGATAGGTAAATGACAGACGAAGTATAGTCCTCTGCAAGAGCAGACAGTATGCTTAACCATTTTGCC
>NW_008336848.1:1658409-1667225 GCF_000622305.1 Nannospalax galili | reverse complement strand
TAAGGTAGGAATGTAGTAAAACCTAAGTTGGAACTGAAATATTTCCATTGCTGGTCCATTGCCCAGCCTTTCACACCTGGAACCTTCATCTACCAATACTTTCATTTATTTTGACTCTATGAGGGCTATCCATTGTTATTTTTATCATATTGGTAAATATATATGCCACTCTTTCATCAAATCTTTTAAAAGTGAGCCAGACCTGGTGACACACACCTGTAACCCCAGCATTTGAAAGGCTGAGGCAGGAAGACCGAAAGTTCTGGGGGCCTGCATGGGCTACATAGTGAGATAGTGATACCCTAGGTTATATCCCTAGTCTCTCTCTCTCTCTCTCTCTCTCTCTCTCTCTCTCTCTCTCTCTCTCTCTCTATCTCTCTCTCTCTCTCTTATATGTGTGTGCATGCTTTGCTTGTATGTGTGCATGTGTTTGGAGACTGTAAGTTGGCATCCTGTGTCTTCCTTGATCATTCCTGATGATGATGATAATGATGATTGGTGTGTACAATGTGTATGTGAGGGCATTCCATGCCACTGTGCACTCCATCCCACCGTGCATGTGTGGAGGTTAGAGGCCAACTCGGTGAAGTGGATTTTTCTCCCCCACCTTTACATGAGTTTCAGGGGTCCAACAGGTTGAAGCTGAGGCTTGCATTGCATGTCCTTTTACCTACCTGTTGAGCCTTTTTTTTTTTTTTTTTTTTTTTTTTTGAGTTAAGACCTTTCATTGAACCAAGTTTTGGCTAGACTGGCTGACCAGTGAGCTCCAGGGAATCTTCCTGTGTCTGTCTTCCCAGTAGTGGAATCACAGGTAGATTTTTACATGGGCTCTGGAGATCCACACTCAAGGGCCTATGCTTGCATAGCAAACATTTTACCAAGTGAGTCATGACCCAGTCCCCATAATAGAGTTTTATTCACACATAAGAAGAATGAAATGATATAATTTTCAGAAAATGAGTCGAATTGAGGGTCATTGTATTAAGCAAAGTAACTCAGACTCAGAAAGACAAATGCCACATATTTTCTTTCATATAGAACACTTCAAGAACACCTGTATGATATGAAAATAGAAGGGAATTATCTAATTTGGAAGGGGAAGAGGTGGAACTAGAGGAGAGGTGACAGGAAAAGAATAATAGGGAGTGTATATGGTCAAAATGAATAGTAAACTTGGGCAAAAATGTGGTTATGCAATCCATTGCTTTGTACAATGAACATATGCTAATAAGAATTTTAAGGACTATATTATACATCTGAAAAGAGACAGAAAAATTAATAAACATATAAATTTTGCATGCCAATAAATAACACAAGTAACATAGATCAAGTGGTCCAGTCTTCATTTTACAAATAAAACTGGAAAACCCTAGTTAGTGGGACACTCAATAGTTAAAATATTACTGGTTTAGCTTGATGTTTTTCTTTTTATAGAATGATATAAAATACTAGAATAAAATTATGGGAGATTCACTTCTTTTCATTAAGTTAGTTTTGAAATTCTAAGCTAAACATGGTTGTTAAATCAGGTACAACTTTGATGAGACCTGTTTGTACTGAATACCATTTTATTTCTAGCAGAAGGAGACTGAAAATTAGCCAATCAGTATTTTTAGCGTTCTCATCAGTTACATAAGTATTTAGATGGTTTAGAACAGCATGGTGTACCCTATACTTAATTTCTGAGTTTTCAAGAAGAGAACAGTTAGTGGGATAATATGCACATCTTTTGGCTTTTTGCAACACAGCAGCAGTGAATAGGCAAAGAGAAGCTGTAGTTAGGAAAGATTGCCTCTCCTCCTGGGACTCTGACCATCTGTGGCTTCTCCCTCTTCCTGATAACTAGAGATAGACTGGAAAAATTAACCTTTAGTTAGTTGAGGAAGCATCTAAGTGGGGGTGGTGTGTAGATGAGTGCTTCATGGGTTCTTGGAGGAAAGCAAAGAGTAGGCTTTTTCTTGGGACAGCTAGCTAAATAAATGCGGTTTTGTAGCTTGTCCTCAGTCTCCAAATACAACCATTTACCTCTCTGACTGGAAACCTTGTCTTTAATGTTCAAAGCACATATTTCTATATAATTGTGGTGGTATTACTCTTTCTAAACTACTAATTCTGTCTGCCCTTTGTTAACACAGCACACTGTACTCCATAAATCCTGATTCAAATAAGCCAATTTCTTTAACTCAGAATGTGAGTGTACTCTGCAAGTCACAATTTGTTTTATCATTAAAGAATTAAGTTGAACCGATAGAAAACTGCCATAGTAAAAGGAAAATAGCAAATAAACAAAAATTCAACCCATATTTCATGTAAGTTTATTGGGTTTGGTGCCTGCCTCTTGATTGCATAAATTAGATGCATTGATTAATCTCTAGACACATTAAGTTCTAGCCACTCTAGGCTTTACTATTTTAGTATATGTGTTACGGAAACAAGCAAACATTTTCATTATTTGTTTAAAATATTTTAGTGTTAAAAACTTTAAGGGTGAAACTGTTTTCAATATCATTTTATTTAGCTTTTAGAGATATATACTAAAATATGTTGAAAGGAAATTACATGATATCTGACATTCTTTAAAATACTATATCACCAAGAAAAAAAACAATTATTTACATATTCTAGATATTACTCCTCTGCCAGATTTATAGCTGGCAGAGATTTTCTCTTTTTTATGGGCTGCCCCTTAAATCTAGTTTCTTTTGCCATGCAGAAATTTAAAAACATCATTCATGTAAATCCATTTCTACTATTATTTTCTGAACTAATGGAGTCCTTTTCAGAAAGCATTTGCCTATACCTATATCTTGAAGCGTGTTCCTTGTATTTTATTACAGCAATTTCAAAGTCAGTTTCTATATTTATGTCTTTAATACATTCTGAATACAAGAGACAGCAGTAGGAGGTGAATATGAGCTAGCACGGAGTACATATTCACACACACACAGTGAGATTCACCATTTTGTACAATAAATGAATACTAAAATCAATAAAAACACCAAAATGAAAATAAAAGTATTAAAAAGATAAGTGAAGAATTAATATATGTTGAATAGATGATAACACACATGTACGTATTTTTAAATTAGAGAGTATACATTATCTTAAAGCTGTTGGGACAAAAATTCTCAGGTGAACACAGAAAGGAATTAATAATAGATTAATTAACATGCTGTTTTACCTTCTTCTTGGTTTCTGCGACTTTCAATTTACTTTGCTTGTATCAAAAGCTTAGAAAGTTTAGTTGACCCAGTTTTGTAAAGCAGATGATTAAAAGTAGGGGGAAGTGAAACTCCTGGAAAATTCCAGCTCTTTGCTTATGTAATCTTCATTGGTTTATGGTGTAATTCCTCAACAATTGCTTGAATCATCCACCAACCCAGATTTCAGGCATGAGGCTCACCTTAAAGCTACTTTGTAGGGATAAAAGTGAGTAAGAGTAACAAGAATGGGGTTAAATGGAGAACACTATGAAAAAAAGCATCTTTGAAATCCTAGGAGTGTGAGGTTGTGCTCAGCAGACTGGGGACCATTTGCCACATCAAGGTCTATAATTAGAAGGTAGTTCACATGTACTCATCAGAGCTCATACAAATAGTCATTCTTTTTCACCTATGAGCTGTTTCCTTGTTTCCTCCTGTAAACACACTTCATATAAGAAGTCAGTGTAATATGTTGCTAGTTTAATTCTTGGAATTTTTGTTAAGAAAATATTTGCACATAAAAGGAAAAGACCCTATTATTTAGAAATTAGCACACATCTTTTTTCCTGCCTCAAAGGCAAGATAAAACCTTAATTGTGTTTCTTTAATTTTTTTCTATGTTCTGTACGTTTTGGACCTGACAGCATTGTGTTGTGGCCTGAGTTGGTGTTTCTGTTTTGGTTAAACAGGCAATGTTCAGGATTCAGGACGTTTAGTGCCCATCCCAGCGCATGTTAAATCAATTATGGAGGAATGGGTACAAGTAAAAGGATTTCTATCCAAAGGCCCTGCTAAAGCTGTTATATTCAATTAAATACAAATTCTGTCTTCAGGACTAGAGCTTTAGATTCCAAGTCAAAGCTCAGTTTCCTTTGTTCTTTCTTTACACGCGAGTGCATTCTGCCTCTGAGGCTATGTGTTCTCACCATGCTCTCTAGACCCACGAGACAGCACTTTGCAGCCCTCCTGAGGCGATAGCATTCACTGGTTGCATTTGGAAAAATTTTGATGCCTTTTGGGGGGGGGTTGTTAGTTACTACAGGATGAATTTGGGTTTTAGGTTTTATTTTCATACCAGGGTTGGGTTGCTGAGCCGGAAATCGAATTAAAACTGGCACGTCTCTGTGGTTTCATTTGCTTTTCTTCCCGCCATGGGACAAGCTGGCACAAAAGTCTTGCTTTGAAACCCTGAAATTCAAACCTTAGAAAATCAGTGCCAATAGTATGAATTGAAAATGTTTGGTTTGAATTTCCATAGGATTGTGTGGACCCCAAAATAAAGGTTGAATTAGAGTTTGTCTCAGACACCAGTATCTTCTTCATGCAGGTTTAAAAGGCTTGGGCATTGTACTGAAAAAATGTTTAATATTCACCTTGCATCAACCCTTCTTCCACTATGCGTTACCTCCCCTGGCCATGAAAGGAAAGCATGGGTAGCTGTGCTTTGAAGAAGGAAGAGGGGAAATTTGGATACTGGAAGACATTAGGAGAAGAACTGAGATTTTATGGAGGCATTTTCTGTATACTATGAGTAGAATTCTCACAATGAGTAAGTTTCTAAAAAAGAAAGTTTAAAATTTTCTTTTAAATTCCTACTTAAGAAAAGGTTATTATTTTTATTTTTTAATGAATTTTTTCAGTTTATTATTTATTTAATAACCACATACTTAGAAGAAGCACTTCGTTACAACAGCATTGACATATTCAATAACAATTTTCTGAGCTAAAATGCATCTCTTTCAAAATTGGCTGAAAATTAGACGTAAATTTTTAGGTTTACAGTTGAATTATTACAGTTATACAATATTGTACTCAGTATAAACCCTATAAGACATAAGATTAAATGAGGTTTTAAACTTTAAAAAAAGATCTCCATTTCATTTTTTAAATACACAATTTCATACAGAAAAATTCATTTTTAATACAATTGACAAGATGTTTGCACATGCGTTTCTAATCTCTATATGTCTGATTATTAGTAGTGATAGTCGGTTAATTTCTGAAAAGTTTAGACTGCTCTAAAGCAGGCATACACTCATCATCTATGGGTTAAACTGATTTTAGTTTGGACTTGTTCTAAGCAGCACAGTCCATGCAACATCCCAGCTTCATATGCAGAAGGTTTTAAATATTCATTTTCATTAGTTTTTCTTTAATATTAGATTTTGAATTGGAACTATCTCCAATCCCTGTCAATGTAAGAGGAGATTCAATTATCTCTCTTTATTGCTTTTCATCCAATATTAGATTTTGTAATTATAAATATTTCCAACTTCAGGCACCATAACATGTTGATTAATATAGAATTCAGGACAGTTCATGCTCTTTGCAATGGCAGCCAAATGGTCTAGTTTATGCTAAAATGAAGAAAGGTACGTGGAGACTTACAAATTTCACATTTGCTGTACCTGGCTCAATATTTTTCTTAGTGATATTCCATACTTACAGCGTTTAGAAATAGCTGTAGACTAGGAAACGTGTGGGTAAAATGAGGGCAATGCAGCTGCATCTATCATGTGGCAATGATAATTGTCTAGATTCTTCAAATGCCTTGGTCAAGTTAAACTGGAAGAATAAAATAGCAAATCAGTTAATGTGCTTTTAAAGATTCCTTTCCAGAAAAATTCCCTCTAGGTTCAGTATTATAGTTTGGTCCAGGTATGTATTTGAGAGGCAGAAGACTGATTTTGACATATTGATGGGGTCTTTGGTAGACTTATCTAGCTTCCATAGAAGCACAGATGCTGCACTTTAGAACTGTGATAAAGATCCTTGTTTTTCCTTAAAAAACAAAACTCTCAGATTATTCACTAGACAAAGAAATCAAATTGAAATTTTTTCATGAGAGGTGGTCTGGTATGAACTATAAGGATTCTAGTGCCCTTCAGCCTGCAAATCCTTAATTGTTGTCTTTTATGACACATATTTGAAGAAACACATGCCAATGGGGACAACTGTAGAAGTGTGATATTTTGATGAAAATTATATCAACATGATTTAACAATGAAAGAACCAGCAAAATCTCTTAGTTGGGGAAGATGAAAGAAATATACCATCGCGTCTGAGGTCTGAGGAGCAAGACTGTTCGGAATCCCACATCTGAACTTAATTTCATTAAATACCCCCTGATTATTCAAGTTTGACTCAGTGTATGTTTTAATTCTACCTCCATGTGAAACAGAGAGCTGTTAGTTCACTCCAGACTGGCTGTTGGGTTAGTAGGTTTTGGAAGAAAAGAACTTAACCAAGAATTGGAGAACGTTATTATTTTATTTGGGTAAAAGTTAAATACATCACTTTAAATATGATTAAAATATGCTTTTAATCAATATGTTATAAAAACTATGATGTTTAAAAGTGGAATGAAGGAAGAAAATTTCTGTTTACTTAGGCTTCAGGGTAGGCTTGCTTTCCACATCAGTCCTCAGAGAGGAAGTGGGAAAGGAGTGGAAGTCACATTAATCATGCCTAGAACGAGAGGTCCTGGCTAGGCCCAGTTTAAATTTTGTGCTTAATAGATAATATCATAGCCAAACTAGGCACTTTTAGGTGAATTCTGACTTGAATGAATTTCAGAATCAAAAGATTTCTGAGAAATATTAAGGATAAAAATAAAACTGTGCTATGAAACAAAAGAAAATAAAACCAAAGAATCCTAGCTTCCAAGAATGGAAGTAACTTTCAAGAGTAAGATGGCTCCACTCCCCTAATTCCAGAAAGGTCTGTGCCTTGACTCTTACCTTCAGGTAGAAATATGCCTAACTGTAAAAAATATCTTGAGGGCAGAATTCTACTTTTTCAGTGAATAAAAATGCTACCATAGAAAGGGTTTTTCTTTTCAGACCTGAATCCTTCCTACTTCATCACAGTTCAGAGATAGTTGACCATCCATTCTACATCATTATGAGACAGAATAGAAGAGTGTAGACCCTTTGGACATTGTTATAAAAGAACTGATAATTACTCCTATAATATTCATGCCACTATTGAACAAGTAGGCATATCTTACAGTCAGTAGTTGTAGCTGGTAGGATTCACAGATAGGTAAGGTTCATGCTAAAGTTTCTTTTAAGGGAGCTTGCATAACACCTTCCAGCACTATGAAAGCTAAACAGTAGAGATGAGGCTCTGAAATCAGCACCAGTTTGATTGATCCTTGTTTGTTCTACAGTTCATGTTTATAGTGTCTTCAGCAATAAGGTCTTACCCTGAAGTTCTGGTGGGTAACCAAGAGCAAGGGCAATAGTCAGTACTGCTTGAGGATCTATGTGACCCCTGGTCAACAGCTTCAAAAGAGGGAGCTCATTCCTGGCATTGGGCTTCTACTTTGTTAGCCTAATGTTTCTAGCATGGATGATGTTCCCCGGTTATAAGGTAACTCCACTTAATCTCTTTTTATAATGTATATGTATATACTTTAAGTAGCTTCTATAGTGATAGGTTTCCATATTGTTTTTCTAAAGTTCTGAGTATTAGCTATCCCTTCCCATACTCCCTCCTCTGTCCTGCCTTCCTATTCTCTACCCTATTTAACCCTTCTTACTCTATTATTCCTCTTTCCCATTTTATATCATTGCATTCTACCTCCTCTCCCAGGGAGCCTCCTCCCCTCCCAGGGAGCCTCCTCACCTTACCCATGACTGTTTATTACTTTTTTATCTCTCTGGATTTTGAAATTGAAACATGCATATCTAAGATTTTAAAGCTTGCATCCATCTATGAGAAAGAACAGGCAATGTTGTTTTTCTAAGTTTGGGTTACCTCACTCACAATGACCATTTCAAATTTAAGGTCTGCCTCATAGTATGAGCCCATATCTGACATTCATATCAGGCTTAGGAGCCTGAGCTAGACATTCTACAGGTCATAGGAGAAAACCTAATGCAACAAGACGCTGCTAAATAGATTAGTTATTTATTATTACTATTAAACTGATTTCTAATGACATTGTTATAATCTTAAATTAATATATCTCTCAACTCTTAGCAGAGAAGATACCTTATAGAACAGATGGTGATTAACATAGAAACCCACAACTGTCTAAAGAAGTTTCAGACTGCTTGTTCCTGAATAGGACACCTATATCAAACTTTTGCCTCCCAATTCTCACGGGGCAGAAAGATTGTAAGAATCAGGGGAGGTGGATGACTACAAGGAAACAAAGTTTTCCAGATAGCTGATCAGTTACTCATAGGAACTAATAGCAATATTGACAGCATGGACAAGTCTTATGTAAGTTCAAGTCAGACAAAATCCCAGCATAGACTTGGGAAAGTGGATAAGAAACCCTAACTCCATCTGAGGAACTATTGGCAACAAATGACTGCTAAGAAGGGGAGATTCAGTCACATTTAAAGGTGAGACTTGTAGTACGCTGACCAGGCTCCAGTGGATGAATCCACACTAAAGGGTATTTGGGAACAAACCTGAGTCTAAGGGTATATATATCTGACTCAACAGGAATATTCATATGACTTTAAAGGAATATATAGGCCATATATATATGTATAATGTTAGAGTATAGACATTTGGTGGGGGGCTAGAAAAAAGGGGGTGTGCAGATACAGGAGGGGACCTGAAAATTATCAAAATATGTTGTATGAAATCACAAAA
>NW_008336848.1:1648330-1658335 GCF_000622305.1 Nannospalax galili | reverse complement strand
TTTTTAAATGTATTCACAAAGAAAAAGAAAAAAAAACAGAAAACAAACATGACATCATGAATTAAAGCCAATACAAAATGCCCAAATAAGTTTGAGAGTCTACATCTAATATACTTTAAAACAGTACATTTTCCTTAATGTGTTTTATGAAAGTGACATTCCCTCCTGTTTAATGGGTAGAAGCCCCAGTCTGCTGAATTGGTGTAGGGAGAAAGCAGGTGACATAGTGTCATGGGGCCTCTGCTAACTCCTTACTTTTTAAAAAAAATTATTTATTTAATAACCATGTGATTAGAAGAAGCATTTCTTACAGTTTTAACATATTCAATAACAATTTCCACAGCAAAAATATACCTCTTTCAAAAGTGGCTGTAAATTTTTAGTTTCACAGGTAATACAGTTATACAATATTGAACTCAGTATAAACCCTGTAAGACATGTGAATGAGGTTTTAACCTTTAAAAATGTTCTCCATTTCATTTTAAAATATATTGTTTCCTACAGAAAAACTCATTTTTAATGCTACTAACAGATGTTTTCACATGCATCTCTAATCTCCATGTATGTGATTGTTACCAGTCACCATCAGTTACACTCAGATCCTTGGCACCTGAGTATGGATATAAAGTCATCAGGTAGATTTCAATGGTAATGTTTTTCACCTCTACTAATTAACATAAAGCAAATTTTTATGCTTCTTCCTCAAATATAACTCATTTTTAAAATTTGTTGATTTTTTTGTGTATATCATACAGAACATCCCAAATAATCTTATCCATCTACATACCCACTTCCCAAATGGTACCTTCCCATAGTCTCCCCCACCTGCCCCACTGGAGCCCATATACTCTGTCATCCCTGTTTCTGTCCACTGTGTTGTCATTGCCCCCAACCATTCCTCAGTGCTTATCCATCAGCTGAATCTAGTCAGCCTATCTAGAGTTCCTTGTTTTAGGAAGAGCAGCTCTTCCTCATCTACCATCAAGAGTTGTCAATATTCCTTTAGATAAGATTGGGGTCTGCTGTTCATTTTCCCAGTTCTATGCTGGGTTACTGTCTGGAAGTCTCTTGGGCCACTCTGGCCAACAACTTAAAGGACGGTATCTCCTGTCTGGCATTGTTTATTGTTATGTAGCCTTTAGCTATACACATGGACTCTTAAAGAATTATATTGACCACTTTAATCTTTGGTTATACCTTCCTTTTGAGTATTTAAGACCATGTAGTTGGCCCAGATAAACCAATTTATTTTTACTTTTAAAGCCATTTAAGGATCTGTTCCTTAGGGGTCACATGGGCTTGGGAGGAACCCCTGGCTCCTTTCTTTTACCAGTTCCATCTATGCGAAGATAAGTCAAAGGTCCTGCTCGATCATGGCTGGCTTCACTTGGAAGCATGGAGGAAATATTTCCTCTGTGTTGACCCTCCTCTTTGTAGACTGGACACTGGTTCAAGTCCATTTGATGGGGTCTCCATGGCCTCCTTGATCCAGAGGAAAGGTGATGCACCACAGTTACAGGACATTTTGAAAGATGTGAATAGTCCCCTGGAACTTAGTCGACCTAGGAGGGCAAGGAGCAAAAACTTTCCTTTATGTCTCCTGACTAAATTAGTATAGGCCTCAAAGTATGACTGTTAAACATCCAGGAAAGTTATTTCCACCAGTCTGATACCTTTAATTACCATGTGCCATGTAGATAAAGCTTGGGCAAAGACTAAACGTTCTCAGATAGACCTTGACTAGCTATATATTATATTGCTTGAGCTAGTTGTATGTATAAGTTGTCAGGTTATTCAATTAATATGGTTCCTTCTGTTTTTTTTTTTCAAACTAGCTAGGCATTATTTATCTCTCACATTGTCTAACCCTTTCCCATTTAAAGTGCCCCTATTTTTCCCATTTCTCCCTTAATAACCTTCTCCTATGGTCCCACCTCTCTTGAGCTCCTTCTTTCCCTTTATCCCCTAGGTTCTTTGTATAACCTTCCCTCCCTTCACCCCTTAAAATAACCCCATCTTTATCCACATCTCCCTTATTAATGCCTGTTTCCTACTATTCTTCTCTTTCAGATTCTTTCTTTTCCTTTACCTCCCTGGTTCCTTTTCATTATCCTGGTTCTTATAGTTCTGTCAGGATATATACTCATTTATCAGGGTTTGGTGTTAGGATCCACAAATGAGGTAGAACATAGGTCTTTTTTAGTTTTGTTTTGTTTTGTTTTTCTGAGTCTGTGTTACTATTTATATGATGGAGTTTTATTCAGCAGTAAAGAAAGATGAAATCATGAAATTTGCAGGTAAATGGAGGGATCCAGCAATATTATTTTTCTCAAAAAAGTGTCAGAACTTTATGAAACAATCAATTGATTAATTTCTTCTACCAAGGCTTTAGAGTTAGCTGAAGACTGACTAGCTTATACCATGAAAAAATAGCTTGAGAACCCAGAGTCTTAGTTGAAAGAAAGATGATTTCACTGTCTCTCTTCTTGAAGAGTAGTTTCATCTCAGGACATCATTATACCTTGTCCCAGGCTTCATAAAACAAAAGGAGGTTGGATTCAGGGGTGTCTAACCCAGAACTCATGTTCCATATGAGATGCCAAAGCTGGTTATGAATATAGCCCAGTACAAAATTGTAACTTTAATTAAAATATTATGTTTTTTTGGTTTTTTTTTATAAATTTGTAATATGATTCCTAGCATGAACTTTCTAAATGACCATCATATGGCAATGTGAAAAGACTGGATGCCCTTGGAAAGCTAGTTCTTGTTCTAACTTTGTATGTTTTCAAGATGTTTGATTTCTAGTTAATTCTAGTGTCTTCTTTTTAAAAACATTTTATTTATTTTTGTATGTATGAGTGTATTGCCTGCCTGCATGTATGTGAGTGCATCTATGTTGTGTGATGCTGTGGAGGTCAGAAGAGGGCTTCAGAAGAGGGCTTCAGATTCCCCTGGAACTGAAGTTAAGGACAGTTCATAGCTGCCATGTGGGTGCTGGGAATTGAACCTGGGTCCTTTGTAAGAGCAGTTAGTAATCGAACCTGAGTCCTTTGCAAGAGCAGTCAGTGCTCTTGACTGCTGAGCCATCTCTGTAGTCCTCAATGTCTTCTTAAAAAAGTCATCCCAAGGGTAGTTATTCTTGAAATTGCACCTTGGATTTGGGTTTAATATACTTGTTCTTTTTAGTTAGTATGCTTTTCTTTTGAAAAATAATTCTTCTGTTCCTCTAACCCCAGTTCTGTAGGGCAAATGTTGGGAGCCTTATTTCCTTCTTACTTGAAAATACAGCCAAACTTTTTAGGAGAAGAGGTTGTTTAGGAGAGAAGACTGGTTTTTTTTGTTTTTTTGTTTTTTTGTTTTTTTTTTTTTGCTAAGTATTTCCCAACATCTCATTGTTCTTAATTGATCCCTATAGGAGTCTCTTGGTACCTAATTTCTGCCTTCACTAAATCTACGAAGGCCCCTGAATATAGACAAGGGGGATGGGCTGTTCGAATCTTTTCTTTAAGTTACCTCAGAACTTCCTGTCATAACTTTGCTTGGGCAAAAATGAACCATCTCCTGAGGTATGACTGATGTTCAGTAGGATTTTCCAGGAACAAAGACTGCTGGTGTGTAAGGCTGAAAATAAACCCCACAATGGCTGCCAGGAAATGTGGCTTGGGGACTAAAGTTGTACATTTATGTCTTGCTATTCCTCCTCGAGTCACTTCCCTCTAGAGTGTGAGAGGAACTGCCTAATGAAATGAAGCAAACAAATGATTGATATTATTGTTCCTCTTGAAATAAGTTTGTGTTTCTCACATGTTGCAGGTAAATAGTTGAAATCTCCTGAAAGTTTTGTGCCATTATCTCATGAGGCCAGACCTGGCTTTTTAGAAACAACAAGTTTATAGGAAGATGAACATTTGCTTGTGTAAATGCTTTCTTAGAAGCATGGTGCAGCACTGAAGAGTTTAGGTTGTATTATTGGCTAAGTATCACAACATAGCCTAGGATATTATAAAGAAGAAAGTAATCTCATAACTTTTTCTGCTATAAATAGTGCATGATATTGATTTGTATTAGTCAAGCTCTCCAGAGACACAGAACCAGTTACTGACTCCTGTGACAATGGAGACTGAGAAGCTTTACAACCTTCCACATTCATCCTAGAGACTTGAAAAAACAATGGTGTAGTTATAAGGCCTGAGAGCCAGGGTGTAGCAGTACAGATTACGGCCTGTATGCTTAAGAACCATAAATGCCAACATCAGGAGATGATAAACATCACTGTTCATGCAGTCGGGCAGAAAGTCAGTGACACCTTCCTTTTCTACCTTTGTATTATGCCCAGTCCTTCAATGACTGGATGGTGCCCATTCACACTGAGGGGGGCAATCTGCTTGCTGTACTCAGTCTACTGAGTCAAATGCTTATCACCTCCAGAAACACTGTCACAGATACTTGGAAATAATATTCAATCAGCATTCTGTGAGCCAGTGGCAATGTTGCATTAAATGAAATATCACACTGCCTAAATGTCAGAAAGAATATTATCACTAACAAATGATAAAGTGTCAACAAAGTAAAAGGTAAGATTAGACTTGTACAGGTTCTTCTTTTCAAGTAAGTTGGTCTGCAACCTCTGGGCAATATGACTACGGCCATGTGATCAGCTTACCTGGCAAGGATTTTACTATGTGCAGCTCATGGGGACATACTTGTAACCTATACCCACCCTCTGGGTCCTGGATTTCTGAGACTTAGCTCCCATGTGCAATCATTTCTAACCATTCCTTTCCCTCTCTGCAGACCTAATAGGTAGCTTTTCTAATTGAAAGACCCAAATCAAAGTGACCTCAGTACTCCCTATGCAGTACCCCCTACTGCCTCCCTATCACATGGAGCTATCAGTATCTTTGACTTAAAGTCTAGCTCTTATAGCTAGACAGCTTGCTGGATCAGTGTACAACTCTTGCTGGGAGTTCACACACACAGCGAGAGAGAGAGACAGAGAGAGAGAGAGAGAGAGAGAGAGAGAGAGAGAGAGAGAGAAATGATGATGTTAGGATCTTTGAGTTGAAAAGCTGGGGAAACAAAATATCCTCTCCAAAAGGCTTCCCACCATTGCACTGTGATCTAATGATAGGAAAAAATGAGAACTTTCCCATTGTGGTAAGTTAGTAGATTTCAGGTCCCCTAGATGGCTAGACTGCACTTCTAATAGTGCTGACGTTTCCAGTCACCTGGTTCAGGTCCTTTCATTGTACTCAAATGGAAATCATTTCTAGGCATGGAGAAGCCTTTCAAGTGCTGGTCTTTGGCAGCCTTTGTCTCTCCAGGTGTTTGGAAGCAGTGAGTGGTGGCAGGAGGCAGGTAAGAGCCATGGCAGATGCTACCTTTCAGTGTTGCAGCTCTTGTGCAAGATTCCAGTATCAGGACTCTTAGCTCTACAATAGTTATAGGTATGTGTAGACTCATTCTCCATGCCTGGGAATGATTTCCATTTGAGTACAATGAAAGGATCCAAACTAGGTGACTGGAAACGTCATCACTATTAGAAGTGCAGTCTAACCATCTAGGGGAGCTAGAATCTACATAGCTTACTACAGTGGGAAAGTTCTCTCTTTTTCCCATCATTGGAGCACAGTTGGGATTTCTCAGTGTTCAGCTCAATGTGGACCAGTGTTATAGCTCTAGTCAGGCTCTGAGACCCTTGTCCCTAAAGACATGGCAGCTCTCTGAAAGTCTTTTGTCAACCAGGACCTGCAAATTCTAGTCTCTTAAAACTTCATTTTTAAATTTCTCTAGTCTTAGTTGTCTGCTCTCTCTTGCAGTCTCTCTTCCTCAGTCACCCTTCTTCGCCCTGCTCTCCAAGGGTTTAGTTGCTGCTTCAACTGTTGAGCAGCTGGCTGCTATGCTATTTTTGCAGCTTGGCCTACTAACTGCTCTGCTGTTCCTCATAATGCCGCTCTGCCATTACCACCATTCTGCTGTCTCTGCCTCTTTCTTTGTGTTGTATTACTTGCTGAGCCTATACTACTGAAATCAGTCAAGAAAAGATGACTCAAAAGAAGCGTTTACATTGGGCCTAATGCTGCAACACCAGGGAGTGTAGCACAAGAGAGTATTTCCAAGTTAATTCATGGAGCAAGCCTGAGCAGCCAGCTTATATAGCCTGAGAACGGGTGTTTGGACCAATTAAGGCAATCTCTTTTGAACAGATTACAGATTTGCCTCTTTAGTATCAATTAAAGTTATGAAGGCTTTGTTTGGACCAACTGCAGTCTTGCCTGTTTAATAGTCACAACTATCCTTCTGTTATGCCACCAGGGCAGGCACTCCCCTTATGGTTTAGGTGGTAATGGTTGCAGGGTCATTTAGAGCAAAGCTTCTTAAACTGTGGGTTGCAAACCTACATGTGGTCAGGTAACTGATTATGGCATCACAAAAAACTTGGCATCAGTAAAAGTTTTCTGAATGTGCAATAACCAAAAATTAATTTAACATAGTGAATTCCAGATGTTTCTGGCAGCTCTGGCCCATACAACTTTACTGCAACCTTAACTGTGAACAGACAACAAGCACATTCAGCACTGTGTATGCCTCCAGGTCATATAATGTCAAAAACACTGCCTGAAACACAGCTCAGACTCCAGACTGTTGCATGTTGTGAATGGCTCTGAATAATGGAAATCAAAGATATACATTTTCCTCACCATTCCTCAATATTTAAATAATGAATTAGTATATCTTTAGATTGTATTGTGTTAGAAAAGTACATCTATCTTGTTGGTATGCATATTTACTTTCATCTTTAGTATTTGGCAAAATTATATATCCCAAACAATTGCTTTGAAATGTGTTTTATGATTTATTACCAGTAAATGATTTGTATACCTATCTTATATATTTATACATCTGGGATCATGTAAATATTTCTTGGACAGAAAGGGATCACAAATGGAAAAAGTTTAAGAAGCCCTGATCTACTGTTTATCAAAGCTTATAATAGCAAAAGTCTGGTATAAACTCTTTCAAACAGCACAGGCAGAGGCTGTGCTTTCAGGAGCTGGGGCAATCAGCTGGGATCACTGTGCAGTTTCTCAAGGTGTCTGTGGGTTGTGCAAGAAGGCTAGCTCAGACTTAAGGTGGCATGACTGGCTGTATGACTGACAGTCCTCCTGTTCAAGGTAGCCAGAACAACAAAGAAGAGTTTAATAGTTGCTAATTAAAAAGTTGAGAATCTCCATCCTCAAAGTCTTTCCTTATTTATAGGAAAATGACTGTCAGAAGGAGTGCTTACAATGTGAACTTAAGCCACTTATCATTAACAGTGCTAGTTATTTTAACAGACTTTAACCCTGCTTAACACCTGCCCCAGCCTCAGGGAGAGGTAGGTCCCACTTCTTTGTCTCACTGAGACTTGTGTTAATTGTGCTTTCTTTTGTTTCAATCCCCTGTCCTCTGTCAGGTGACCATGCCTGCTCAGTACTACAGTGCTGTTTCCCTTTCTATGTTCCATGCTCTAAAACATCTTGTTCTTCCTTTTAGGGCTTTTCCTAACTGAAACTTCTGTGTCTTCCCACCATCACCTACCTACTTCTCTCCAGTTTGGTTACTGCTAATTTGTCACATTGGCTCAGCACAAATATTTCCAATCTTACCGTTTCTTGCTCTTATCACTGAAAAATAATACCACAAAGATCCTCAGGATTATCATTTTACTAATGAATCATGAGCACCAAGAGGGGCTTTGGGAAATGTGGTGGTTTGAATGAGAATGTCCCCCATAGGCTCCAAGTATTTGAACATTTGTCCCCATTTGGTGGCACTGTTTTGGAAGATCCTAGAAGATGTGGCCATTCTGGAGGAAGCATGTCACTGGGGGTGGGCTTAGGGAGTTCTTAAGCCTTGCTGAATCTCCAGTTGCACTCTGCTTCCTGTGCCTGCTTGATGATGTGAGAGTTTAGCTTCTGCTCCTACTCCAGCCATCTCTTCAGTAATGCATCCCAGCCATGATGGACTCCTGTCCCTTTGGAACCATAAGCAAATAAATTCTTTCTTTTATTATTTCCCTTCATCATGATGTTTCAATCACAGCAGCAGAAAAGTAACTAATACAGGGAAAAACTTTAAGAGCATGTATTTCTTTTGTTTCTTTTAGCATTTTTAGATGACTGTATATGTATACTATGTACACTAATAGAAGTAGTGCTTGGGAGTTAGGCACTCCATCAAGTCAAAGGTCACCTCCCAGGGAACTCTGGCTATACTTTCATGCTGAAAATCACACAGTAGATTGCTAATGTGCCTGGTAAACACTGCACTAAGCCAAGGCTGGTGTTAATTCTCCCATTTCAGGTTTGAAAGTCCTTGCACTTATTTACTTCTTTGAACCTAGGCATACCCCTCATATATTTCTCATATCCCTACCTCCTAGAACAGAATTTAACTTAGATAAGAAACTGCTTTCACAGAGCAGGTGTGTGAGTCACATGCCCTTATTCCATGATAAAGTTTTATGTATAAATTGGGACTATTGCTCTGGGGTTGATTTTTGTTTAACCAGCAAATATCATATTTGAGAGTTCAGATAAGAGTCCTTTTGTTTTTATTTGTTTTAAACTTGAAGGATACTAAGTTTGTGCTGTCTTCTTTTTCATTATTTTCCTGATTACAGGGGAGACTTCCAAAATAAGAATTATGGTTAGTACAGAGCACTCATTAATCCATCACTCCACCTTCCTTTGATTTTGTTTGTCATCTTCCCTTAATCTTCTTCTCTCAATAGTTTTTCTTTTTGAAGCATTATCTCTTTTTTTTAAAAAAATTATTTATTTAATAACCATATACTTGGAAGAAGCATTTCATTACATGAGCATTGACATACCCAATAACAATTTTCTGAGCTAGGATGTATCTCTAACAAAATTGGCTGTACATTTTTAGGTTACAGTTGAATTACTACAGTTATACAATATTGTACTCAGGATAAACCCTGTAAGACATAAAATTAAATGAGGTTTTAACCTTTAAAAAAGATCTCCATTTCATTATTAAAATACAGAGTTTCATGCAGAAAACTTCATTTTTAATGCAATTGTCATTAAGATGTTTGCACATGCATTTCTAATCTCTATATATCAGATTATTACTAGTCACAGTCAGTTACTTTCTAAGCTCCTTGGCATCTGAGAATGGATATAAAGTCATCAGGTAGATTTCAATTATAATGTTTTTCACATCTAATTATTAAGGAGAAAATTTTTATGCTTTGAAGAATTATTATTTTTAATCATTTAAAAAAAATTTAAGCTCCTAGCCTGCACTCCCATCCTCAGACCTCTTGCGGTAAGTCTATAGCGCAGCCCTCCGTGCTGTGACTCCCCAAGCCACATTCACCTTTCCATTTCCCCTGCTGTTCTCTACTCCTAGTTTGGGCCCTCCGTCTTGGGACCCCAGACATCTGGGGAACCAATACTGCTTCCTGATCCTTTTCATTCAGACCAACATAGTGCCTTCTCTGGGCCCCAGCCCCAGGAGCACTGCTTCTGGACCTGGCCCTACCATCACCTCCCTCTGCTTCCCAGTGCCTGCACCACCTGCCAGCCTCTTTCTGGGATGCAGGAGCTGACCTTTCCTCTTCCTGATCCTTTGCATCCAGGCCAACCCAGCTCCTCAGTGCAGTTCCCAGGAGGCCTTGGGGCCTCTTCCCACCCCATCTGCGTTTGCATCTCTGGGTGGCACAGCCAACAGCTGCCCTAGACCAAAATCTTTTCTGGGCCAGTCTCCCAGGCCAGTCCAACCCTCAAATTCCTGAGGCCAAAATCATTCCTGGAGGGATCCAGACCTTAGGAGAAAGCCTGAAATCATCTGAACCTCAATTGGAATTGGGCCACCGCGGAACTCCTGAAGACAAAATCAATACAGCCACGACAATATAAAATCAAAAGAGAAGACCAGAAGCTCAGACGAACCAGCTCTTCATACCCAAAAAATAAACCACAAAGACCCATA
>NW_008336848.1:1640994-1642916 GCF_000622305.1 Nannospalax galili | reverse complement strand
TTAAGAGATCAAAGAGTGGCTGTAATTGACTTGTGGGGATAGGAAGCCATGGCCTTAGCCAATTAATATTACCTAGAAAACTTTGAAGTGAGTTAAGGGTAAGTGGATGGGGAACATCTAGGACAGGTTTGAGGGGCCTAACAGCAGTGGGTGTTATTTCAGTCCCTAGGAAGGTAATGGGGGGGACTGATTGTATCTTATTTGTTGCTATTACAAAACCTTTTGCCTCTAGGGTGCTTATCATAGCATTTTTTAATTTTTATAGAGAGGAATTCTCAGCTTGCCAGACCAAGAGGTCATCCATGTAATGATAAACATGCAATCCCTTTTTAAATAGGGGTGCTAGTGCATTGGCAACAGCCTCCTGGCATATAGTAGGACTATTTGCCATGCCTTGTGGTAGAACTTGCCATTCATATGGATCAGCTGGACCAGAATCATTAACTTTTGGAACTGAGAAGGCAAAATGCTGGCAATCATTATTATGCAAACGGATGGAGAAAAAGCAATCTTTTATATCTAGGACTAACAGGGTAGTATTAAGAAGAATGGCAGAGACCATGGGTAGGCCTCTTTGGGGAAATCCCCATATTTTCATGGTTTTATTTATAGCTCTAAGGTCCCTGTCTTCTTCTTTATTACAAAGACTGGGGTGTTCCATGGGCTCCTAGAGGGCCTAATGTGACCCAACTGTAACTGTTCTTTTACAAGTTGCTGTAAAATGAGTAATTTCTCCCTGGGTAATGGCCACTGTTCCACCCAGACTGGCTCTGTGTGGGTCCAATCAAGGAAGGGAGTATGGTAATCAACAGTGGCCCTTAGAATTGGGGGCTCTGTTGTTTTAGGGACCTCATCTGATCATCTATTTTAAGGCATCTCTCTTTAGACCCACTAGTAAGAATTACATTGAGGTCTCCTAAGATATCTCATCCTAGGAGGTTTGTAGCAATATCTGCAACCAGGGGTCTTATTGTTTCAACTTCTCCATCAGGGTCTTCCCATTTATAGAAATTTTTAGTGATGAATGCTTGGGAGGCTCCCCCTACCCCTATTAGTTGGGGTCCTGGTATCAATTCCCAGTGTGGAGGAACCTCAGATTGCTTTAAGATGGTTCTATCAGCTCCAGTATCAAGGAGGCATTTGAAAGGCTTATTGTCTAATTTTACGGTTAATTTTGGATGGGCACTTTCTGTAATACTGGTTTCCCACAATGTTTGTGGCTTCCCTCTTGTTAGCGGGGCTGAGGGCTGCCCCTGAGGAAGTTTAAAGGTGGCAAAGGCTTGCCATCCCTGTCATTTTTAGATCTACAATCTTTTTTCCAATGAAAACCTCTTTTACAGCGAGGGCAGAGGGTTTTAGGGGGTCTAGTTGCAGCTGAGTTATTTTGAGGGCTATTTTTTATCCAGTGTCCAGTTTCTCCACATTTAAAGCATTATGAGTTGGTCTGAGTTGTGGCTATAAGGGCTTGGGCAAGGGAGGAAGCCTGGTACGTGGCAGTCCCAATATCTTGAGTAGCCACGATCCACTTGTCATAATGCTCATTCTTTAGTCCCTGAAATGCTTGTCTGTGCTCAGGGGTCATCCCTTCCCAGACAAGGCTGTTCAAAAGTATTGTTTTGGCTGCAGGATCTGTTATTTTTCTATCTAAGCTTGCCTGCACTCTTAGTATGAAGTCTGGAAGAGCCTCAGTTGGCTTCTGCTTTAAAAATGTTAATGAGGAGGTCTCTCCAGGCCCAGTTAACAATGGTGTTAAGCAGTCCCAGGCCTGTAGTGCACATAAGCGGACCTGCTCAAAAAAGCCAGCATGAATCACAGCCTGCTGGATTCCTGTGGAAAAGTTGCCCTGGCCAAAAAGCTGGTCATAGTTCCAATCTATGAATCCAGGTGGCCGATCCTGTCCCTGTTGTGGTTTTAGCTGTTGA
>NW_008336848.1:1632525-1637489 GCF_000622305.1 Nannospalax galili | reverse complement strand
TAAGTACATGATTAGAAGCTTTCACTACAGCTTTAACATATTCAGTAACACACGCCAGAGCAACAGTACAACTCTTTCACAAGTGGGTGCAAGTTTCTAGGTTCACAGTTGAATTATTATATATTATTGAACTCAGTATAAGCCCAGTAAGACATAAAATTGGATGAACTTTTAACCTTTAAAAAAGAATCTCCATTTCATTTTAGAATATATTGTTCCTTGCAGAAAGACTCATTGTTCTTGCTATTAACACTGAGATGTTGGCGCTTGCATCTCTAATCTGAATGCGTATGTATCTGATTATTACTAGTCATAATCGGTTGCACTTGGATCCTTGGCACCTGTGTATGTCTATAAAGTCATCAGGAAGATTTCAATGGTATTGTTTATCACCTCTACTAATTAGCATGATGTAAATGTCCATGCTTCCTCCTCAAATATAATACTTTTTAAAAAAAAATTTGTTTTTTTTTGTGTGTGTGCGTGTGTGTACCACACAGAACATCCCAAACCATTTCATTCAACTATACACCCACTTTCCAGATAGCACCTTCTCATAGCCTCCCTGCTCCCGCTAGGGCTCTTATACTCTGATATCCTTGCTACTGTTTGCTGTGTTGTCAGCACCCTCAGCCATTCCCCACTACTTGCCCTTCTGGTGAATCTAGTGAGCCTATCTAGAGATCTTTGTTTTAGGAGGGTCAGCTCTTCCTCATCCAGCAGTAATCAGTTGTCAATATTCCTTTAGATAAGATTGGGGTCTGCTGTTCTTTTTCCCAGTTCTATGGGTTACTATCTGGGAGTCCCTTTGGCCACCGTGGCCAACAATTCAAAAGAAGATATTGCCTGTCTGGAATTGTTGCTTGTTATGTAGCCTTTAGCTATGCATATGGACTATTAAGACATTATATTGACCCATTTAATCTTGGTTATACTTTCGTTTTGGGTGTTTAAGGCCATACAGTTGGCCCAGATAAACCAAGTTCTATTTATTCTTAAGGTCATTTGAGGATCTGTTCCTCAGGAGTCACATGAGCTTGGGAGGAGCCCCTGGCTCCTTTCTTTTACCAGTTACGCCTATGTGTAGATAAGTCAAAGGTCCTGCTCGACCATGGCTGGCTTTGATTGGAAGAATGGAGGAAATGATTCCTCTGTGGTGACCCTCCTCTGTAGAATTGGACACTGGTTCAAGTCCATCTGGTGGGGTTTCCTCAGCCTCCTTGATCAAGAGGACAGGTGACCCACCACCATTACAGGACATTTTGAGAGATACTCAGTCCCTTGGAACTAGTCAACCTAGGGAGCAAAAACTGTCCTTTATGTCCCTCTGACAAAATTATTATAGGCCTCAAAGTATGTCTGTTAAACATTCAAGAAGGTTAGTTCCACCAGTCTGGTACTTTTAATTACTGTGTGTCATGTAGCTAAACCTTGGGCAAAGACCAGTTGTTCTCAGATAAAACTTACCTAGACATATTTCTTGATCTGCTATGTATAATTTGTCAGTAGGTTGTAGGAGTAATATGGTTCCCTCTGGTTTTAAAAACTAGTTAGGCATTGCTTATCTCTTGCATTGTCTCACCCCTCCATCATGGTTTTCCTACTTAAGGTGCCCCTATTTCCCCCCTTTCTACCTTAGTGCTCAGGGTTGGTTTGGATATCCGAGGTTTTTTGTGCTTCCATATGAATCTTAGTATAGCTTTTTCCAATTCTGTGAAAAATGTCATGGGGGTTTTGACTGGCATTGCATTGAATCTATAAATGACTTTTGGTAGGATGGTCATTTTCACAATATTAATCCTTCCAATTCGTGAACATGTAAGGGCTTTCCATCTTCTGATATCTTCCTCAATCTCTTTCTTTAAAGAGTTAAAATTTTCCTTGTAGAGCTCTTCAATGTCTTTGGTCAAGTTTATTCCAAGATATTTTATTTTATTTTTTTGCAGCTATTGTGAAGGGAATGTTTTCATGTGCTCTTTCTCTGGTTGCTTGTTATTGGTATATAGAAAGGCTACAGACTTTTGTAGGTTAATTTTGTAACCCGTGACTTTACTGAACATGTTAATAATTTCTAGGAGTTTTGGGGTGGAATTTTAGGGATCTCTTAGATATAATATCATACCATCTGCAAAAAGGGATAATTTTATCTCTTCTTTTCCAATTATTACTCCTTTAATTTCCTGCTCTTGTCTTACTGCTCTTGCAAGAGTTTCAAGTACTATGTTAAAGAGAGTGGAGATAGTGGACAGCCTTGTCTGGTTCTTGAATTCAATGGGAATGCTTCAAGTTTTTCTCCATTTAGAATGATGTTAGTTGTGGGTTTGTTATATATGGATTTAATTATGTTGAGGTATGTTCCCTCCAGTCCAATTCCCTCTAGGACTTTGAACATAAAAGCATGTTGAATTTTGTCAAAGGCCTTCTCTGCATCTATTGAGATGACCATGTGGTTCTTGTCTTTGAGCCAATTTATATGATTTATGATATTTACTGACTTACATATATTGAACCATCCCTGCATCTCTGGGATAAAGCCCACTTGATCATGGTGGATAATCTTTCTGATGTGTGTCTGTATGTGGTTTGCAACTTGTTGAGAATTTTTGCATCTATGTTCATTAAGGATATGGGTCTATAGTTTTTTCTGTCTTGTTTTGGCTTTGGTATTAGAGTGATTCGGGCTTCATAGAAGGAATTTGGAAGTTCTCCCTCCATTTTTATTTTTTTTTTTGAATAAATTAACTAGTATTGGATATAGATCTTCTTTAAATGTCTGATAGAGTTCTGCTCTAAATCCATCTGGTCCTGGGCTTTTTTTAGTTGGGAAGTTTTGTATTACTGTTTCAATTTCTTTTTGTGTTATGGGTCTGTTTAAGCTGTTAATCTCTTCTTGGCTTAGTTTTGGTGGTTCCCTTGCCTTTAGATATCCATCCACTTCTTTTAGGTTTTCTAATTTTGTAACATATATGTTTTTAACATATTCCCTTACAATGTTCTGTAGCTTTCTGGTGACTGTTGTGATGTTTCCTCTTTCATCTCTTATTTTGTTGATTTGGACGTGCTCTTTCTTTCTTTTGGTAAACTGGTCTAGAGATCTGTCAATATTGTTTATCTTGTCAAAGAACCAGCTCTTGGAATTGTTGATTCTTTCTCATGTTTTCTTTGTTTCAATTTCATTAATTTCTGCCCTGATTTTTGTTATTTCTTCTTGTCTGCTGGGTTTGGGTTTCATTTGCTGTTGCTTTTCAAGTGTGTTGAGGCGCAAGGTTAAGTCATGTATTTGTGTTCTTTCCGATTTTTTGATGTAGGCACTTAGAGCTATAAACTTCCCTCTAAGGACCGTGTTCAATATGTCCCAGAGGTTTTGTTGTGTTGTATGTCTTTTCATTTAATTTCAGTAATACTTTTATTTCTTTCTTAATTTCTCTTTTGACATTCTCATTCAGGAGTGTTTAGTTTGATCTCCATGTGTTCGTGTGGTGATTGGGGCTTCTTCGGGTGTTGATTGTAAGTTTTATTCCATTGTGGTCTGATAGAATGCACGGAATTATTTCAATCTTTTTGTATTTGTTGAGGTTTGTTTTGTGCCCTAGTATATGGTCGATTTTGGAGAACGTTCCATGGGGTGCTGAGTAGAAAGTATGTCCTTTGGTGCTTGAGTGAATACTCGGTAGATGTCTGTTAAGTCCATTTGATATATGGTATTGTTTAACTCAGATCTCTCTGTTAACTCTCTGCCCTGTTGACCTATCTAATGGAGTCATTGAGGTATTGAAGTCCCCTACTATTAATGAGATGGGATTAATCTGGGTCTTAAAGTCCTGTAGTACTGTTTTTATGAATTTGGGTGCACCAGAATTTGGTGAATATATGTTCATGATTGTAATATCTTCTTGATTCATTGTTCCTTTGATCAGAATGAAGTGTCCCTCTTTGTGTGTTCTGATTTCTTTTAGTTTAAAGTTTATTTTGTCAGATATTAGAATTGCTACACCTGCTTTTTTCTTAGTGCCATTTGCTTGGTATATTTTTTTACATCCTTTCACTTTGAGATAGTGTCTGTCCTTAAAAGTGAGATGAGTTTCTTGCAAGGCATGGATGGGTTTTGTTTCTTAATCCATTCACCTAGTCTGTGTCTTTTGACTGGGGTGTTCAGTCCATTAATATTTAAAATTATTAATGAAAGATGAGTATTGAATCCTGTCATTTTTGTTTTTGTTTACATTCTTGATATACCTGTACTTTTCCACAGTTACACCTTGTTTGGATTTTTTTCCACAACCCCTTGGGTATAGCCATTCTTTTCTTCAGCTCTTTGTATTGCTTCCAGAACTCTCCGAAAGTCTGGTTTTGTGGACATGAATTCTTTCAGCCTATTCATGTCATGGAAGATTTTTCTTTCCCCTTCATCATGATAAGTAGTTTTTCTGGATACCATATTTGAGGTTGGCCTCCATTTAAAACTGGGAATACTTTGGTCCAGGCTCTTCTGGCTTTCATTGTTTACACTGAAAAGTCAGCTGTAATCCTAATGGGTTTTCTTTCATATGTGACTTGTTGTTTCTCTTTCGCAGCTTTCAGTATTGTGTCTTTGTTTGTATGTTTAGTGTTTTTACTATGATGTGGCATGGAGAGTTTCATTTCCGGCCCTGTCTGTTTGGTGTTCTTTATGCTTCTTGTATTTGTATGGGCATGTCTTTTTTTTAATTTTGGGAAATTTTCTTCCATGATTCTGCTGAAGATCTGGTCCATGCCATTATCTTGGGATTCTTCTCCTTCCTGTATGCCTGTGATTTGTAAGTTTGGTCTTTTTATGGTGTCACACAATTCCTCCATATTCCATTCTTGTATTTTCTTAAAATTTTCATAATCTTTGCTTGTGTGGTCTAGTTTGTCCACTTTATCATCCAGTCATGGCTTTCTCCTGTCATTTCTAATTGGCTTACTGAGTGTTTCACTTCCTT
>NW_008336848.1:1627305-1632506 GCF_000622305.1 Nannospalax galili | reverse complement strand
AAGTTTATCCTTATCTTCCTTCAGTTCTTTGATTTCTGTGTTTGTGTTCTTTAAATTCACTGAATTCTTTTATCATGTTTATAATTGTTATTTTTAGTTCCATGTCCTGCATTATCTCTAGGGCGTTTTCATTGTACTCCTGTAGAGGACTATTGGTATTTGGTGGTGATATGTTATTTTGGTTTTTCATGTTATTATTTTTTCTCTGTGATTTTGACATATGGATTTCTTTTGTAGTTTCTGATTCTTGTATGAGACTCAAGCATTCAGGTTTAGGTCTGCTGTTTTTGTGAACTTTATATGTCTTTGTGGTTTTGTTTTTGGGCATGAACAGCTGGTTCCTCTAAGCTTCTGGTTCTCTCTTTTTTTTTATATTGAAGTGGCCAGATTGCTTTTGTCTTCAGGGGTTCCTACAGAGGCCCATGTCAGATGATGATAAGATGCTCTCAGTGTTTCTCCTAAGGTCTGGATCCCTCATGGAAAGATTTTGGCCACAGGCATTTTGGGGTTGGAGTGGCCTGGAGCCAGGCCCAAGAAAGATACTGGTCTAGGGCAGCAGGTGGCCGTGCCACCCAGAGATGTAAAGGCAAATGGGGGTGGGAAGTGGCCCCAAGGTCTCCTGGGAACTGCTCTGAGGAGCTGTGTTGGTCTGGATGCAAAGGATCAGGAAGATGAAAGGTCAGCCCCTGCATCCTGGAAAGAGGCTGGAGACTGGTGCAGGTTCAAGGAAGGAGAGGGAGGTGATGGTGGGCAAGGCCCTGCAGCAGTGCTCCTGGGGACCAGAGAAGGCACTGAGTTGGTCTGGATGAAAAGGATCAGGAAGCAGTAATTGTTCCCCAGGTGTCTGGGGCCCCAAGACAAAGAATGGGACAGGACCCAAGCTAGGAGGAGAGACCTGCAAGGTAGGTGGGAGGGTGAATGAGGCTGGGGGAGTAAAGGCACGGAGGGCCCGATGGACTTACCCCAGAGAGAGGCCTGTGGGTCAGAGAGAGGCATGCGGGTCCTGCAGGCCCAGGGAGGCAGAGGAAGATGAGGGCAGGGCCAGGCTCAGAAACAGTGCTCCTGGCGACCTGAGAAGGCACTGTTTGGTCTGGATGAAAAGGATCAGGAAGCAGTAGTGGTTTCCCAGGTAAATGGGTCCCCAAGACAAGGAATGGGACAAGACCCAGGTTAGGAGGAGAGATTGACAGGGGAGATGGGAGGGTGAATGATGTTGGGGGGCATTATCTCTCTTTTTTTAAATATTTTAAAATTGTGTATATAAATGTGTGTCTCTGTGAGGATATGTGCATGTGAGTGCAGGTACCTGTGGAGTCCAGAAGAGGGTGTTGGATTCTCTGGAGCTGGAGTTACAATTCTTTGTGAGTCACCTGATTTGAGTGCTGGGAATTGAATGCTGGTCCTCTGAAAGAGCAGTACAAACTCTTAATGACTGAGCTATCTCTCCAATCCCTACATTATCTTTTTCGAGACATGGTCTCATGTAGCCCAGATTGGTTTCAAACTACTTATGTAGCAGAGAATGACTTTTAACTTCTGATGTTCCTGCTTCCACCTTCTCTGTTCTGAAATTGTAGGCATTTGCCACTGCACCTGGTTTATGTGGTGTTAGGGACTAATTAAAGTTTTGTGCAGGTTAGGCAACTTCTACCAACTGAGCACCATTTTTTGTTCTAAAATTTCTTTAAACTCCACAACATAGAACAGTGTACTGTTTGCCACTTCTTTGGAGTCAGCAAATGATATTAGTGCAGTTATGGCGCTTTTAACTTGGGGGTAATCAGCAACTATCTAATTGGACTTAAAGCCCACTCAGTGGGAGGGAACTCATGTGTGACACTGTAAACAGAGTCAAATACACATGGCTGTAGAGAATATAGATCTGGGAGAAAACACTACATTTGTCACATTCCTAGACAAATGTACTTTCTTACTGTTTGCTAAGTATGTATCCTTGTATTTACAGACAAGTATAACTGCTACCATCATCGAAGAAGCATCTTTTTGCAACAGACAAGACTGTTTCAGAGTTTCACAACTGGTCAAACACAGAGAATAAGTGTCTGTGAGATGCCCAGCCCTAAATGACATATTTACAATGGGTCAGGGACCATTGTGGAAGAGGGAGAGGAAAGACTGTATGAGCTTGGGGTGGTGGATGAGCACACACACAGACACAAGAGACAGAGACACACAGACACAGACACACACACACACACACACACATACACACACACACAAAGGAAGGTAAAAAAGATGGTATTGGGAAACCTTGCTGTTAGGGTTGTAGTCTTCCATGTCCGGATAGCTCTAAGGGGCTCGGCGCCAAATGGAAGGTCTTCCCTTCTCAGCAGGGGGTCTCCTGCTCTCTTCCTGACTTACCCAGAAAGTGCCACCAAGCATGGATGCCTGACCTTATTTGGAAAATGACCTTTGGCATAGTTACCTGGAGTAAAAACTACCACCAGGTTTTTTCTATATGATAATCAGGCATTGCCTAGTAGTCAGACACTGCCACATGTAAATAAAGCATACTATGAGCACCTATCAGCCGAGGCTTTGGCTACTGCCTCCACACTATATTTTCCCCAGTTCTCCCACTGAATAAATGAAGCTGTTTCACTGAATCTAGAGCTGTCTCACTGAGTCTGGAGCTGTTTGCATCATTGAACCTGCCTCCCCGGAAGGGCTTTCTTCCATCAGTGCTCACTGGCTGTCCTGACCCTACTCGTTGCTTCTGCTCCCCTTGTCCTCATGGACTGGTGGCCAATGACCCGCGAGGAGAGGGAGAGACCCCACAACTGGCACCCAACGTGGGGCTCCTGGAATGCACAGAGTTTGTGAGTACCCCTCCCATCAGGAGGGTAACAGGCAGCTTTGCCTTTAAGCCATCCCACCCTTGAGGATTGGCAGTCTCTCCTCTTTTTCCTCCTTTTATTTTTGGTCTGAGCCTTCACGTGGGACTGTTAAAGACGAAGGAGCAATTGAGGCTTTCTGATCAGGGCTACTCCTTGATGTTAGCCAAAGGCTCTTAGCCCCCTTAATGGACCCCGACTGCCGGCATGGGTGTAGACAAGACCCCCTATCTATACATCTTTCTAATGCAAAAACCAGGTAACACAACGACCAGTTAATTGCTCTTAGAGCGGTCTCCGGAGCTCTTAAATTTGCGGGCAGGCTTGCACTGTGGACTACTGTGGACTACGTGGAATCACCTGGGGTTTTGATCCCAGGCATGTTCCCTTAGAAATCAGCGTTTCACCCCACTTTCCTTTTCTATCTTAAACAACACCCTAGAAACAAAAATCCCCAAAGTTCTAAGGAATCTTTATATAAGGCTTAAAGTCAACTTCTAAAATAAACTTCCCTAATCTGTTTTATCTTGCCCCTGGGGTGCTCAAGCCCAAGCTAAACCAGTTAGGTGAGAATTTAAATTAACTAGCCCCTGTCAGCACTTAAAAAATTCAAGGCAGCTTGCACCACACAAACGGAAAAAAAAAAGATTTTAAAAAGCCATTTTTTTTTTCCGTAAACCTTTTCCTGGGGAAGGGGCTCATCAGAGGACCATCCCATCTCTCTCTCTCTTTGCTTTATCTCGGTTATTACCTTCACAAGGGTCTGGATAAGGTTTGCGGGCAACTGAAGCCTCTTGGTCAGGGCAACTCCCTGATGTTGCCCGAAGGCCCCCTGCCCTCTTTCCAGACCCCGACAGCCTGACTGGGTGTAGGCAGTAACCTTTAGAACTATAAAAATCTGGTAACTCAGCAACCAGTTAAAAGTCACAAGGATGGTTGCCAGTCCCTTAAATCTGTGGCTAGGCTTGTGCTTGTCAAAGCATCTCAATCCCTCATGGCAGGCTGCCTTGGGAATGTTGAACGCCACTGACAACATTTCTTTCCTTTTCTATAATGGGTAATTCATCATCATGCCAAAGAACCCTCCAAATTCGCTCCCTTAGAGCCCTACTTAAATCAAGAGGACTTAAGATTTCCCAAAAGGAAAGCTCAAAATTTTAGAATGAAGTATTTCAATTCGCACCCTGGATCCTGTCAGCAGACATTCCTGACTCAGAGGTCTGGACCAACATTGCCTATCTGGCTCATAAAAAGGAAATCCAGGAAAGGCACCATTTGCCCCTTTTCTTTCTCCCCATAATAGCAGCCATTCAACAATGCTTAGGAAACCCCCCTAAGACTGAGGAAAACTCACTAGCCAACAGCAGATTCAACAGCCCTAAAAAATAAAAAAAAAACCTTAAAGATTTCCCAACAGCAGATTCGACAGCCCTAAAAAATAATGAAAAAAACCTTAAAGACTTCCCAACAGCAGATTCAACAGCCCTAAAAAATAAAGAAAAAAATCCTGAAGATTGCCCTGTAACAGATTCAACAGCTCCAAAAATAAAAATTGACCAAGTCAGACAAAACCCACCCATCAACAAAAGTAACCTTTACCCCCCTCTTCCCCCCTATGAATCATCATGGACTCATTTAACAAACCCAGATGTTAAAACCCAGACTTCAAAAACTCCCGAAGACTCCCAGATAAATACCCCTCCCCCTTCACTGCCACCACGCCCCACAGCCATTGAACAGCTCTGTAATCTCAGGGATAATGGGAGTTTGTACCCCCAGAATCTCCAGACACAATGGCCTCAGGACCCAAAAACCCCCATCAGTAGAAGCTTTTCCCATTAACCAACAAATAACAAGGCAACGTCCACTGGCTTGGTACCCACTACCGGCAGCAGACTTAACAGAGCTGTGCCAAGCTCTTCATGAGGATGGGATCCATGCTCCAGGGACAAAATCTATACTACAAACAATTAATACTAACCTCCTAACCCCCCAGGACTGGAGAGATATCTGCCCCCATCAGTAGAAGCTTTTCCCATTAACCAACAAATAACAAGGCAACGTCCACTGGCTTGGTACCCACTACCGGCAGCAGACTTAACAGAGCTGTGCCAAGCTCTTCATGAGGATGGGATCCATGCTCCAGGGACAAAATCTATACTACAAACAATTAATACTAACCTCCTAACCCCCCAGGACTGGAGAGATATCTGTAGACCTACCCTCCCCAGTCCATTATTTGTACAATGGGAGGCTTTATTTAGAGATGAATGCCAGATGCAGGTTAAAAGAAATGACATACATAATCAACAACTAAGACCACAACAAGGGCAAGATCCACCACCT
>NW_008336848.1:1598434-1626638 GCF_000622305.1 Nannospalax galili | reverse complement strand
TTTCAAATGCCTCCTTGACACTGGGGCTGATAGAACCATCTTAAGGCAATCTGAGGTTCCCCCACACTGGGAATTAATACCAGGACCCCACTAGTTGGAGTAGGGGGGGCCTCCCAAGCATTTATCACTAAAAATTCCTATAAATAGGAGGACCCTGATGCAGAGTTTGGAACAATAAGACCCCTAATTGCAGACATTGCTACAAACCTCCTAGGGCGAGATATCTTAGAAGACCTCAATGTAATTCTTACTAGTGGGTCTAAAGAAAAATGCCTTAAAATAGATGATCAGATAGGGTCCCTAAAACAACAGGACCCCCAATTCTAAGGGCCACTGTGGATTACCATACTCCCTGCCTTGATTTGACCAACAAAGAACCAATCTGGGTGGAACACTTGCCATTACCCAGGGAGAAATTACTCATTTTACAACAACTTGTGAAAGAACAGCTACAGCTGGGTCACATTAGGCCCTCCAGGAGACCATGGAACACCCCAGTCTTTGTAATAAAGAAAAAGACAGGGACATGGAGACTGCTGCAGGACCTCAGAGCCATAAATACAACCATGAAAATATGGGGATCACCCCAAAGATACCTACCCATGGTCTCTGCCATCCCCATTAATACTCCCCTGTTAGTCCTAGATATAAAAGACTGCTTTTTCTTCACCCATTTACACAATAATGATTGCCAACATTTTGCCTTCTCAGTTCCAAAACTTAACAATTCTGGGCCAGCTGATTGATATGAATGGCAAGTTCTGCCACAGGGTATGGCAAATAGCCCTACAATATGCCAGGAGGCCGTTGCAAATGCACTGGCACCCCTTCTAAAAGAGGGCCTACATGTTTATCATTACATGGATGACCTTTTGGTCTGGCAAGGTGAGGATTCCTCTCTAGAGGACCTGAAAGATGTTATGATAAACACCCTAGAGACAAAAGGTTTTATGATAGCCACAAATAAAATACAATCAGTTCCCCCCATTACCTTCCTGGGGACTGAAATAACACCTATGACTGTTAGGCCCCTTAAACCTATCCTGGATGTCCCCCATCCCCTTACCCTTAATTCCCTTCAGAGATTTTTAGGCAACATTAATTGGCTAAGGCCCTGGCTTTCCATCCCCACAAGTCAATTACAGCCACTCTTTGATCTCTTAAAGGGAGACAAAAACCCAGCCTCGAGATGGTATCTAAACCCAGATGCCAAAAATGATCTCCAAATAATTAACAACCACTTCCAAAAGGTGATGACCCCAAGCTACCGGTTCAACTCTTAATTTTTAATTCCTCCCCCACCATGGTGGGAGCAATTCATCAGCCACACGGAATACTAGATTGGCTTCACACGCCAGTAGGGGGCGCTCCTCGCTTTCTTACAGAAGTAGACACTCTTGCATCTATGATTCGTCAAGGAAGAGAAAGGACCCTACAAATTGTAGGAAAAGAACCTGATACCCTTATTATCCCCTTCCCATTATCAGATGTACAATGGCTCCTAAAACATCACTCCTCTTTTTCAATTAGCTTAATAGGCTTCCCAGGACAAATTGATAATCACTGTCCCAAAGATAAATGGATGTCAGTTATTCTAGTATTTCACTGGCTCCCATCTCGGCTCTTCTGCCACAAACCCATAAAAAATACTACTACAGCCTTTACAGATGGAGGAAAAAAGGGGGCAGCACTGGTCATATATGACTCCCCTAATGACCCACCTATGATATATTTTCAACCTCTATCTAATAAATCTCCACAATTTAAAGAGCTTTTTGCCATCTATATGGCTCTTGATAAGATTGATAAACCCTCCAAACTTTATTCTGGCAGCATTTATGCTGTTAATTTGCTCCCATGGCTAGGTCGTTCCTTTGTCAAAATAAATGGCAACCCGATCTCTCCCCTGCTAATTGAAATTTCTACACTGTTACAAAAACGGGTGGCTCCATTATTTGTCCAGCATATCAGGTCCCACTCCTCCCTCCCAGGTCCTCTTACTGAAGGAAATGCCATAACAGATGAGGTAGCCACCGCTGGAACATTCTCTGCCAGTGTAACAGATGCCCAGAACCTCCACCATGCCTCCCATATTAATTTACAAGGGGTCCATCTCAGATTCCCCCACATTCCCCTCAGACAACTTAAACACATTGTTAAAACCTGCTCTTCCTGTGAATCAATGATACATACCCCTGTTATACAACAAATGGGCACCAATATTTGGGGGGTAAAATCTAATGCCCTCTGGCAAGTCAATGTAACCCATGTCCCCCAATTTGGTAGACAAAAATATGTATCTGTAACTGTAGACACTTACTCCCATTTCCTTTGGTTAGCTTTCTGAAAGTTAACATCTAAAAATTACCAGACTCAAATTTATAAAAAAAGCATCTGACTCCAATTTAAACTGAAATTTTTTTCCATCTTGTGGGGTCTCTTCCTCTCCTCGTGGGTCATTGGCTACCAGTCCATGAGGACAAGGGGAGCAGAAGCAATGAACGGGGTCAGGATGGCCAGTGAGCACTGACGGAAGAAAGCCCTTCCGGGGAGGCAGGTTCAATGATGCAAACAGCTCCAGACTCAGTGAGACAGCTCTAGATTCAGTGAAACAGCTTCATTTATTCAGTGGGAGAACTGGGGAAAATATAGTGTGGAGGCAGTAGCCAAAGCCTCAGGTGATAGGTGCTCATAGCATCCTCTATTTACATGTGGTAGTGGGCTCCTATCGTCCAACTACCAGGCAATGCCTGATTATCATATAGAAAAAATCTGGGGGTAGTTTTTACTCCAGGTAACTATGCCAAAGGTCATGTTCCAAATAAAGTCAGGCATCCGTGCTTGGTGGCACTTTCCAGGTAAGTCAGGAAGAGAGCAAGACGCCCCTTGCTGAGAAGGAGAATCCTTCCATTTGGCGCCGAGCCCCTTAGAGCTATCCAGACATTGAGGACTACAACCCTAACATCAGGGTTATGCTGAGAAGGGGAGTCTCCCCATTCGTGCCGAGCCAGCTTGTGGCTATCTGGACATGGGGAGACTGCCACCCCAAACAGCAGGGTTCCCCAACATCTCCCCCTGTTTAATTTAAATATGGGGAAGTGCCATCACCAGCCCTAAGGGCCAACTCATCTGTCTCGGGAGAATCCAAAGTCTGATAATTGACCATGACCTGTTTTGTAGCAATTTTCAGCAATAACAGTAACTGTCAGCAAAGAAATCTTAAAAACAGTGAGCAAGCATCAAAATAACAAGGGATAGGAGCTATGCAAACAAGGGAACCAATCTCCAATCTAATTGTTTGGTGGGTTGAAATCTTGAAAATAGATCACTATGAAGTTTTTTGAGAGTGTTAACATTGGTTTCAACAATATTTGATTCATTTACAAAAAAACAACATTCCTCTCCGAACACTACACACGTCCCCCCATGTTCAGCAGTTATTAAGTCCAGTGCTCTTCTGTTTTGGAGCACAACCCCAGCAAGAGAGTTCATTTGTCATTGGAGAGACTCGAGGCTATCAGCCGTGGATGCCATTGCCTGGTTCAGCTTGTCTCAAAAGTCTCTTGCCAGGTGATGGGTTTGTACAATAGCAGCAGTCGCAGTGCCTCCAGCACCCAGGGAGAGGGCAAGTCCAAGCCCCACTAGCAAAGGGATGAAGATCTCTCTCTGCTGGCAGGTGTGAAGGAGGGCAGCTTCTTCTTCCTCAAATAGGTGCACCTGGGGTGTAATCATTACAGGTACACAAAAGGTGGACAAAGAGAAGTTAATACAGGGCTGGGCTTTTCCTTTGCACCATAGGAAAAGAGGAGGGGTGATGCATGCTATCCTGGAGAGAGTAATGCTAGTGAGGCATTTGTAATGAGTAGGCTTACTCTTGCAGGAAATGCAAATTGGATAGTTAGCCAGTTGTTCTAATAAGGGAATATCCATCAAATGAGAGTCAGTGAAATCTCTTTTTGTTTCTGGGTAAAGAAGGGTGGTATTAACTGGTACTGCTGTCAGTAAAGGTCTGTTGCTGGATGCACAAAAGAAACAGTTAGAGGCATTAGGGTGGGTGGTGAAGGGAAGAAAGTTAGCAACATATTGAATGTATTGGCTCCAAGACATAATTGATCTCATCTGGTCCTCTGTTTGTTTTTCCTGTAGAATAATATTATGATGAGTTAGCACAGACTTAGCTGCAGGTACAAGCTGTTGAGAGATATGAAAGTCAGCTCTAGGGTAGCTAGAAAATGCACCTAAGTAGAACTTTCCTATTACTCTGGTACGCTAGCGATCGTCCCATGGATCTGCAACATATATATTAGGGAATACTCATGGTTCCCATAGAGATACTTATTATTCTTTAGGTAGATGGGTCTTTCCTGTTCTGTTATGCCCTGATATCCCCAAGTGAATCCTAGTTCCACCCTACAGGGATTGAAATAGCAACAGCCCCCATAGGTATCAACTTCCTTGAGGCATGATGGATCTGTCTGTCGGAAAGGGAAGCAAACATATTTGTTAGTTCCATATCTGCTAGCATTTGGGTATATTATGATTTCTATGGGTTTTTGACAGCCCACTAGGGGGCAGTCTGCGGTTCCGATTATCTGATATTTTCCTTGAAATGTTTCTCTGACATAAAATCTCCAGAACATAGTATTAGGGAGAGTGGGGTTAGCTGAAGCTTGGTGTTAAGCAGGGTAAAAACAGCCGCGAGGATGACAAAGAAAGAAGCTCGGTGGGGGGGGTGGGCATCTGCGGCAAGCAGTCTCCACCAGATCATGGATTTCTTTCCACATCATCCGGTGTGGTTTCAGGTGTCGTTTACTCCTCTTCCTTTTCTTTTTCTCTGACAGGGTCATGCAAGCCATCTCTTTTGTGGGCGGGGAGGTGCCAGACATTTCTGGCTGGAACCCAGATAGGCTTTGGTTGATCCTGTGGGAAAACATAAGCAAATCCCCTCCCTGTGGGCAGTAATGGATCTGGCCCTTTCCAGATGTCATCAAGGGGGTCCCTCCATTTAACCATGATAGGTGGTATGGGGTGTGTCTGGGCCCAGTGTCGGGTGATGGGGAGGCGTCAGACCCTCGATATACATTAAGTACATTAAGGGTAAACAAGGCTAATGTTAATTGAATATTGGGAGAGTATGTTGTTTGAGCCTGTCTTTTTAGTTGGTCTTTTAAGGTTTTATGTGACCTTTCCACTATGGCTTGTCCTTGTGGGTTGTATGGGATGCCAGTGTGATGGGTGATTTTCCAGACTTCACAAAATTTTTAAATGGGGTGCTGGTAAATGCTGGGTCATTATCTGTCTTTAGTTGTGCAGGGAGGCCCATGATGGCAAAGGATGAGAGCATGTGATTTATTAGATTTTTTGAACTTTCACCAGTTCGAAATATTCTTTCACCAGAATATTACTTAGTCTGTGTCTCAGTTTTCTTATCTATAAAATTGACCTAATATAATTTCTTTCATTGACTTGTTTGAGGATTAGATGAGACATTTGAAACTTTACAGGTAAATAATAATACAGCATATACTGTACACATAATAAATACTTTATTTATCCCAGTAATAAGAAAACACTTAGGCATTATAGTGAAGTTGGTAGAGTGCCTGCCTAGCATTCACAAAGTCCTGGGTTTGGTCTCCATTACCTGTAACTATAGCACTTGCAGGCTGGAGAAAGAGAATCAGAAGTTCAAAGTCATATCAGGAACATAAGTTTGAAGTCAGCCCAAGCTCCATGAGGTCTTTTCTTAAAAACAAACAAACAAACAAATAAATAAGCATTCTATTTCAGTTACAAAGAATAATTTCTACTTTTAAGAGTATCCTATTTTTAAAACTTTGAGACTCTTCTATTATACCTTCAAAAAACTTTCAAATTTAGTCATTTTCTCTACAGTTCACTTTGAAGAATGATTTTGATTGTTCCTTATAGAAAAGAATGAAAAAGATTTGCATTAGGTAACAATTTTAATTCTTAAAAAGTCTTTTCAGTTATTTAAGAATTTCATACAGTGTATTTTGATCATATTCAGACCCCTTCCACCTCTCCACTCCCACCTTACTACCCATATGGCTTCATGACCTCTATTAGTATTTGTCTCTTTTTTCCTTTTTTATTCAGCTTTTAAATTTTCATACAGTATTTTCCACTCACATCCAAACCCCTCCCCATCCATGACTCCCCCCACCCCAAACCCCATCCATTCTGCCATACATGCTGACTCTTATTTATTCAGGTGTTTGTACCCAAAAGTCCTTCAGTGCAAATGTGTCCACTGGAGTCTAGCCTGTCCATCCAGAGGTTGTATGCAAATCACGCTCACCCTCCCCCAGCAGCAGCCAGTCTCAAATAGTTCTTGATCTGGTGCAGACCCGCAACTTATTTCTTACCTCCCCTTTGGGCCCTTGTTTGATTGAGCTGACATGGGTCCTTCATTGGACCACCACTGCCACAGCTGAACATGAGCAAACTTCCATTGGCCTGGAAACCTCCACCTCATGTGTTCATGAACAGCCCTGGCTCTTACAATCTTTCCGTCTCCTCTTCTGCCATGGTCTCTGAGCCATGGGTGGGTCAGATTCCATATAGGGGTCCCATCATACATGCTACAGTCCCTTATTCACCAAAGCTTAGCCAGCTGTGGAGTTAGAGAGTGTTATACTAAGTAACACAAATGCAGAAAATCAAGCGACATATGTTTTCCCTCATTTGTGGATTATAGCATCAATCCCTTATATGTGAACATATAAATTCTGAAGTAACACCAGGAGCCAGGTAAAGGCAAAGGATACATGAAGGTAAAAGGAAAGAAACAACCTGAAAGGGAGGTTGTAGGGAACAGATGTCACCCAAGGGAGGTTGAAAAATTGTGAGTAATAGACAGGGAGGAGAAGAGGAAGGGATATGCAGGGGACCATAATGTGGGTGACAGGGGAAGTCGGGAGTGGAAGGATGGCAGGAGTTGGGAGGTATTGGGGGGAGGGTAGGAATGGTCGGGGGCACTGTGACTGGGAAGGGAGTGAGGAGGGTGAAAAGAGATGACTGAATCTTGGGGGGCTAGGAAACCTAGAGGGAAAGGGATGCCCTAGAAACCATGTGAGAAATGCACATAGAGTGTCTGAACATGAATGCATATGTATACCTAGGAACTGCTTGGAAGGGAATGTAGCACCAGATAGAAGAGACCTCCCTTAGGGTGACAAACATGCTATATAGCACTCATCAAAGAAGTTTCTTTGTGCAACAGATGGAGGCTACTGCAGAGTTGCACGTATGGTCAGGCATAGACAGCATGCACCTGGGAGATGCCCAGTACTTGGTGACACATCTGCAGGCAAATCTCTACAACAAAGGTTCATGGAACATAGTGGAATAAGGGGTAGAGAGAGGGATAATGCACCCCTCAATTCTCACCAATGAGGCTTCCATGTATTTGTCTTTAAAAAATAAAAAAGAAGAGAGAGAAAAAAATGTCTATCAAGTTTACTCTGTGTTTCCTAACTGCTCTTAGTGTGGGTCTATCTTTAGGAATCTGGTCAATCTGCCAAGTGTTACAGCAGTATGGAAAACTGACCTTTTCTCTCCCAGAAGCTATCATCTGCCAATTGAGCCACAGCTAGGGATGTGCTTCCTGCCTACCTCCTCTATTCATGCTAGGGCCCTGTCTGGTTTGAGTTTGCACAGGTCTTGTGCTGTGAGTTCATATGTGCAACCACTTTGTGGTGTCCAAACATCACCATTTTTTTTTTTTTTTGTATTCATCTACCACCTCTGGCTTTTATGATCTTCCCACTCTCTCTTTCTGAATGGTCCCTGAGCCTTGGGAGGAAAGGGTATGATATAGGTATCCCATTTATGGCTGAGCACTCTGAAATCTCTCATTCTTTGCAAATAGATCATTTGTGGGTGTCTGTGTTAATTGAAATCTGCTGCACGAGAAAACGTCTCTGATGAAAGTTGAGAGATGCAGTAATCTATGTGTATAACAGTAAGTCATTATGAGTCAGTTTAGATACTATGTTTATTTAGCAGAATGATAGTAGTAGGCTTTCCCCCATGGCCTTTGAGCTGTCTAGCCACAGATTCTTGGCCTGATTTCAGTGTCAGATATGGGCCCCATCTTGTGAAGTGGCCCCTAAATCCAATTACAAGGTGGTACCATAACATTTGTGCCACTGTTGTACCAGTGGGCATATTTTGTTAAGCCAGTTGTTGTCATAGCTCCAAGAGTTCACAACAGATGAAGGCAACTGCAGAGTTTCACGTATGGCCAGGCATAGAGAGCATGCATGCGTAAGGCTAATGCTTAACTGTCTCTGCCAGAAACATGACTCAACTCCAAATGGATCAAGGCCCTCAGCCTAAGACCTGTTACATTGATTCTAATAGAGATTAAATAGGGAATACACTGGAATTTTTAGGCCTAAGAAAAGATTTTCTGAATAGGACCCTGATAGCACAGGCTTTAAGGCCAACAATGGACAAATGAGACCTCATGAAATTAAAATGCTTTGGAATGGCAAAGGACACCATCATTCACGTTCGGAGGCAATGCAGAGAATGGGAAAAAATCTTTACCAGCTATACATCTGACAGAGCATTAGCATCTAGAATATACAAAGAAATAAAATAACATCAAAAAACATCCCTCAATTAAATTTGAGGCAAGGAACTAAACAGAGGTCTCAAATGATGAAACACAAATGATTTGGAAATATTCAGCATCTTTAGTCATTAGGGAAATTCAAATTGAAACTACTTTGAGATTTCATCTTACTCAAATCAGAATGGCTAAGATCTCAAAATAAACAATGTTTTAAGTCTAGGAGGTGGGGAAAGCAGAACACTTAGTCACCTCTTGTGGGCATGCAAACTGGTATAGTCAGCATGGAGGTTCCTCAAAAAGCTAAAAAGTAGAACTCCCACATGATCCAGTTATACCACTTTTGGGCATATACCCAAAGGACTCTATATCCTACTACAAGAGACCCCTGCTCATCTGTGGGTCTCTCTTCCCTCGTGGGTCGTTGGCTACCAATTGGGGAGAACAAAGGGAGCAGAAGTGACCAACAGGGTCAGGATGGCCGTGAGTATGATGGAAAGAACTTCTGGGAGTCAGCTTCAGTGAGGCAGCTCGTTTATTTAGGGGGAGTTGGAGGGAATATATAGGGTGAGGACAGTAACCAAAGCTTTACCTGATAGGTGTTCATAGTATGCATTATTTACATGTGGCAGGAGGACCCTATCATGTAGAAAAGGGAAGTGGGATTGACTGCCTGTAGTGCAATGCCTAATTATCATACAGGAAAACCAGGGGCAGCATGTGCAGGGAACTATGTCAAAGGTCATGTTCCAAATAAGGCCAGGCATCTGTGCTTGGAGACATTTTCCAAATAAGGTCAGGCAGAGAGTAGGAAGTCCCTGCTGAGAAAGGGAGTCCTTCATTTTGACCCAATCTCAGAGAGCTGTCTGGACACGGTGGACTATGACCTTTATAACAGGGTCCCCCAACACTCATCCATGTTCATTGCTGCCATATTCACAGTATCCAAGAAATGGAAGTAACCAAGATGTCCATAAACTGATTTAAGTATAATGAAAATGTAGTCCATTCACACGATGGAATATTATTCATCTGTTAAGAAAAACAGAATTATAAAATTTATGGATAAATGGATGGAACTGGAAAAAATTCTAAGTGAGATAATCCAGTCGCAGAAAGACAAATGTCACATGTTCTCTACCATAAGTGGATGCTAGCTTTGAGTTTTTAGGTAGGTGTATTTCAATTGGAAAATCCTTAGAGAACAGGAAACTGATAACGGTTCATGGGGGAGGGTTCGTGGGAGGGGGGAGAAAGAACACCGTGATATGAATGGAAAAGTGGATTAATGGATAGGATGGATTAAATGGGGTGAGGAATGGGAAGATAGGGCAAACAATAGCCTGGTACAGGAGACTATGGTAATCAGAAAATACTCAGCACTGGAGCTGTTGGAACTATGGAAGATGTTCAAACAAGCAGTGAAGGAGCCCCTAGCTACCTGGCTTGTGAGGCCATGGGACATGAGGACAGATGGAATTAATTTAAATGGTGCAGAAGCAGAGAAACTGAACAATATAATCACTCATCCCTCTTGGAGATAAAGACTTCACAACCTAAGAAAATATGAGAGAAATCAGTCCCTGATGGATTGGTTTATATGAGCCATTAGGGACACGTGGTTATCCTCAGTTGAGATTTCCATGAATACCAGAGACTAGAAAACCATAGAGGAAGGACAGGCACTATTGAGGGAACTGGGAATGAGTGAAGCTGTGTTTGACACCCAGTTCACAGGCCCAGATAAAACTGTTTTTCCTGGAGACAAGAAAGAAACTGATTCAGCAAGGCCCATAAGACTGGCATGGAGCTTTGGTGGTAGTGCTGATCTCCATGTTTGGGTGTGACCTGTATGAAGCAGGAGAGGCTTTCGTGTATTTAATGGTTTGGAATATGTAAACCAGGTTTGCAAGGTGCTAAAGCAGGTAGATACAAGGGAAAAGGGCAGGAACCCAGCAAAATGGCCTCTTCATGTCTCCCAAGCACAGATGTGGCTGGATCTACACAGAGCAGGAGTTTCTCAGGACAAAACTGATGGGAAACCAAATACTGTGCTGGTGAGGCTATGGAGAGCTTTAATACGAGACCAGAAATTCACCACAGGAGTAAGAGAAACTGTAGGTCTGGAGGTCCAGGTGATTCCAACTGCACTATCTGATCTAGAGGAAGGCAGTCTCATGGGAAGGGAGCCTTCCAGCCACTCCCCTGAAGGGGTGGCCAAGGTTGCCCACAGGTGAGGGCCATACGGAGTGACCAGAGACCCTATGTTGAATTGAGGATTTATTGGTCCCTCACTAATACACAAAAAATGTGTACATTGATTCATGGCAACACCCTCCCCCCACCCCAAGAAAAACACCACGACCAATGGGTGGCAGTGGACATGTATGGGGATAAAACCATATGAGTAAGGCAGATTAGACTCACTCTGGGAATGGGCCATTGTCACCCCTGCACCCCCTTCCCAGAGTACAAGAAGTGCATCTCTCCTTTGTGAGAGAACATTCTCCAGGTGGATGCCCTACTGGAGCACACCCTGCATACTACCACTGGGCAGTTCTAGCTGAGTATGCCAACAGTGAAAGCAATTACTCAGGGGTGGGCAGGATGGGAGCCAATCAAATAGCCCACCCCATGAAAGGTGGTGAATATCAAACAATACTGACTTTCTGGGGGTTGAGATGAAATTACGGAAACCATCCAGGAGCTAGAAAGGGTAGAGATTATCTGCCCAGGCCAGAGCCCTTTCAATAGCCCCATTTGGCCTATCAGGAAGACAGATAGATCCCGAAGAATGAATGTAGATTACAGAGTTAAATAAGTGATGCCTCCCATCCATGCAGTTGTGCCCAACATTACACTTTTAACTGGGCAGCTGGTATAAGAAGTGGGGTCCTTCCATGCTACAGTGGACCTTGCTAACATGTTCTTTAGTATCCCCTTAGCTGCTGAATCCCAAGACCAATTCCCATTCATGTGGAATAGCTGACAATGGACCTTCAGAGTACTTCCTCAAGGTTATCTCCACAGCCCCACTGTTTGTCATGGGATGGTGGCCCCAGACCTGGCCCTGTTACCCTGCCCTCCCTCTGTAAAGAGGTTCCACAATATAGATGATATAATTCTAACTTCTAAATGCCTTACAGATTGGAAGCCCATTTAGGGGGCAAACAAGTACACCTGAAGGAGCGAGGATGGGAAATCAACCTGCACGAAGTACAAGGGCCCAATGCAGCAGTAAAATTTTTAGAAATTTTACAGTCAGGTAGAACTCTCATGATACCCTGCATGGCTACTGAAAAAAATTTACAAGTTGTACCAATAAATGCAAAACAGTTACATGTATTTTGGGGGCTTCTAGAATATTGGTGAGTTTTTATATTCAGGTCACACATCCTCTGTATAATTTAATAAAAAGAGGTGCTATATGGGATTGGGATGTAAAGGTCCAAGAGGCCTTCAAGCAGGCCAAGACACTGGTCATACAAGCTAAACAGCTGTGTGCCCCAATACCTCAGTATCCCTTCCTCTTGGAAGTCACCAGGAGCCATGAGGGTTATGGGTAGGTCTTCTGGCAAAAACAACCCAAGAAGACAGTCCTGATTGGATTCCGGTCCCAGTCATGGAAAGAGAGTCCTGGTACACGGCTCTAGAACAGGAACTCCTGGTGGTACACAAAGCATTGCAGCAGGTGGAATCCATTACAGGAACCACCTAATTTACTGTAAAAACCACATATCCCATAAAGGGATGGGTGGAGGTCCCCTGACCTCTGTCAGGGGTTGCACAAAAATCAATGCTGCAATGATGGCATGCATATTTACAACAGTGAAGGATGGTGTCAGCAAGCCCAATCACCAATGCCATGCAGGCAGTACTAGGGCCAGTGTTGTTTCAAGGCATAGAACCTCTCCCTTCACCTCTTATATTTGACCCTCCAGCAAGACCAGACTGATGTCTAGAAGGGCCTCCCCCAATTCCTGCTGATACCTGGTTTACTGATGGCACCAGCAGGGGTGCCAGACAAGAATGGGTAGCTGTGGAAATAGAGATGAACACTTGTACTATGTGGCTTGTAAGGGGAGAAGGAGAGATCAGCCAATGGACTGAATTAAGAGCTGTATGGATAGTAGTAGCATGAGAGCCTTGGCCAGTAACCACCTGTATTGACAACTGGGCCGTGTTCAAAGGCCTAACCTGGTGGATGACCCAATGGGAGAAAGAAAACTGGCAGGTGATGGGATGGCCACTATGGGGACTACAGACTTGGAAAGAAATATATAGTAAGATGCAGTGGGAGCTAGTGCCCCTAGTGGTTTACCATGCAGCAGCCTACTGCCTGGTGAATCCCCTCAGGAAATAAGAAAGACAATGCTCTTACCAAGGTAAGGGTTATCTGGCCCCAGGTGTCCCTCGAGGCAGCTCACTGGATTCATATCAAGTCTGGCTACAGGGGAGCCTACACAAGACGGAAAATAGCCAAAGGTGCTGGCATTCTGGTAAAATACTCTGACATTTAGCAGGCTGTCCATGCATATGAGGTTTGTTCCTGGTTACGGCCCTGAAGGATGAATGCCATGGCAGAACACATGCATAACTCAGCTTTCCTAGTAAGGGAATGGCAAATAGATTATACAGGGCCCTTACTAGCCAGTGAAGGATGCAAGTTTGCTCTCACTTGTGTGGACACTGCCACAGGCCTTTCCTTGCAATCGAGTGATGGGTAAGTTTACTATTAAGGGCCTTACGAAACTCAGTGTCATGTATAGGTGTCCATGGTGACAGGGCACTCATTTTACAAGTACTGATGTGAAAACCTAGACTGAGAGTAACTAGGTTCAATGGTATTTCCACTGTTCCTACAACCCTACAGGGGCAGGGTCAATTGAAGGGAAAAATGGGTTGCTGAAACAACAGTTAAAAGCCTTAAGCACAGAAGGAACCCTATGGGGAGGGAAGAAAGCCCTTCCAGAAGCCATACAGTTGTTAAATGAAAATCTCAGTACCAGGGGTGGGTTGCCTGCCCATGAGCTGTTGACCAGAGAGGCCCTGGAAGGTCCCCAAATGACAAAGGCTGTTGGCACTCATGCTGGTTGCACACCAGAAGTAGATGGTAAGACCTATTGCTGAAGATCCCTTATGATGTGAGCATGGGAGAGGGAGAAATCAAGCTGGGACTAAGTTGGAAACTCATTGCCACTGGATGGCTTGTCTTCATAGTGCAAAAAGTGCTTTGCAAATGGCTGGGGGAAAATTGTCCCCTACAGCTCTGGTTAAAGACAGACCCCATACCAAAAAAAAAAAAAAAGACCCCATGTGCTACACTAACAACATATCAACAACATACCAAGCAAGATGTTCCTGCTGGTTCAATAATGATGTGTCAAGTATATGTACAACCAGCAAATTTCCAATTGGATTTAAGCCTGCTCCTAGGGGAGGAACACACATCTGATACTGTAAACTAGGTCAACCTCCTCTAGCAGGGGAACTTAGAAGCACAAGTGGGGAAGCCACTGTAATTATTTTGTTAGATGGATGTCATGCATCTGCTAAGGTACTGTCCAAGCATTTGTATTTAAACCTGTAGGGTAGGTTATGATAGCAGTCAATATTTGTTTAAATGTTCCTGCTTCTTTCTGTTTGTGTTTTTATAGTAGGAAGAATATCACTGACATGGGCCAACAGTCTGTTGAAAACATGATGAAAAGGCCTCAGAGTTCAGTGTCATGCCACAATGGGATAAAAGATCATCCTACATCTGTCATCCCTTCCAAAAGTCAGGGACTTTTGCAGAAGAGGATGGAGGAAAGAATGTAAGAGCTGGAGGAAGAGGTAGAGTGTTGTATAGAATTGTTTTGCAACTGGCAATTTATTGATAGATGCTTTCTTCCCAAGCTTGGTTGTATCTGCTTGCTTAGGATTATAAACTTGTTGATTGTTGAACTTCCATAAGAAAAGGAGGGGCAGGGAGAGTCAGTCACCCCTCCCAACCAATCAGTTGGTCCTAGCTGCATGAAGGGATGGGACTAAGGTTATATAAGTGGAGAACATCATGGAGGTATGATGGGAGGTCTTAGGATCCATGCTTGGCTGTAGACTTTCCAGTGTGGCCTTAAAAGAGGAAGTTCCCACTCTTCTGTAAGTAACCCCTCACACTCTGTTAGTAACCTCAATAAACTCACTAGAATTTTCCAAATGATTTGAAGAATTTGTACCTCGTTTTGTTATAGGATCAAGGGATAAGGGCGCTGGATTTTATTAGTGCCTCCCAGGAAGATTTTAGCAGTACAATCCATCTGACTTCTCTATTTTCATTAGTTGTACCATCCTCTTTGCATTTCTCAAGCAATGCATTATAGAATTATTCTTAACTTCTTCATTTTCTTCTTTTAACAAATGCACCAATTTAATTCTGTAACTTTATTTTATTCCAGAAATTCTCTCTCCCTCTCTCTCTCTCAATGCTCATCTGTGTTCATGGACACAGATTTCATCCAGGCCCTCAATTAATAGTTGGTAATGCTAGAAAAAATAGTTGACAATGTAAATATGTCTAAACTTTCTCTTTGTCTCCTTTCTCCATGAGCACTACTCATGAACACCATCGTCTCAGCCATGTCACTGGCACTGATTATCTGTTGTGTTAGTTACTTTTCTGTTGCTGATCAATGCAATTTATAGAGGGCAGAGTATATTTGGCTTACAGTTAGAGAAGAATAAGAGTCCATTGTGATGGGGAGGCAAGGTGGCAAGAGGTGGCTGGAGCAGCAAGCTGTGGATTCACATTTTCAAGCATGTGCTATAAGCAGAGAAAGAAACTGGAAAATGGGATGTGGTACTCTTAAAACCTACCTCTGCTGATGTGTTTCTTACAATAAGGGATAGCAATGGCCACTAACAAAGTGTTCAAATGCTTGGAGCCTATGGGGAACATTCTTATTCAAATTATCATATCCCACTCCCTGGCCCCCATAGACTCAAGACCATATCATACTACAAAATTAATTTAATCCAATTTCAAAAGTCCCCATAAACTTTAAACAGCCTCAACACTATTTAAAAATCCAATGCTCAAAGTCTCTTCTGAGACTCAAGGCACTCTCTTAATTGTAAGCCTCAAAGCTAGACTGAAAACCAGCAGGGAAAACACCAAATCCTGTAACTCTGTGTCTGGTGTTTGGGACAGTAGTCCTAAAGAGTTTGAACTGCTCTGTCCCTCCAGCTTTGCTACCTGCTATATACATCTCTCTCTCTTAGACTGTTACCACTCCCTGTAAAGAGCTCTGCTTGGCAGATGTCTCACAGCTCTGTCATCTTTAACATTTGGGGTCTCCTTTGCAAATCAGGCTTGAACTTCACAGCTTCACACAATGCTCTCTTAGGAGCTCCTGACCTTCCAGAATCATCTTATGCATGGACTCTCCTGTAACATGCTGTCTGGCCTTAGTAGCCTCTGAAACCAAAGAGTAAGAACCAATGACCCTGTCACTCTTGTATCTTTCATGCCTCTAAAGTCAGTGCCACATGAACCACACTGTCAAGTTCAGCTGCCAGGGAACCTTGGCCCCTTTCATCCACATTATCAGGACCTTTTCCATATTGTGGTATTCTAGGAGCAGAAAACTCCTTAGGCCTTTTCCTTTCATGAGTTGGAGGGTCTTGTCCTGAGGGTACTCTCCATTGTCTGCATGCAGATACTGAGACCTTTCCCAAATGGAGTTAATCTCCTTAACAATGGAAGCATCTCTTTCAGGACACACGGTGGCTGCTACATTAAACTTCTTAGGACTGTTTTCCTCTCCATATTATACAATTTGTATTTCTTTCTGCCCTACTCAATCTTTTTTAATGATAGATTTGCATAATAGTTATCATTAATAGTCATACAAGAGATTGAACATTAGGGATCTTGAAAGTTCCTCCAATAAAGAAATTAATTCATTTTTTTCATATTTTATTTGTTTTTTGATATAAAGAAGTATATTCTAAAAGAGGAGACTAACATTAGTAAATAGGTTACCATTTAAAGCTAAGTGCAAAATACAGTTGAGAATGATTTTTTTCCTGTTTTTAATTGAATTTTTGTGATTTTGCTACAATATGTTTTGATTGTGTTTAGATCCCCTCCCCTATCTGCACATCCCTTTACTACCTCTTGCCCAATTTAATGTTCTCTCTCTCTCTTTCTCTCTGATGGTTGCTGAGAAAGAGAGAGAGAGGCTTAATTTGTGTTCTCAAATGTCCTTCAGTGTGGATCCATTGGAGCCTGGTTAACCTACAAGATCACAACCTTGAAAGCCTCTTCTCTCTCTCTCTCTCTCTCTCTCTCTCTCTCTCTCTCTCTCAACAGCCATCAGTTACCAATAGTTCTTCAGGTAGGGTTGAGCTTTCTTACTTCCTTATGTCTATGCTGGAATTTTGTCTTGTTTGAGCTTACATGGGACTTGTACATGCTGTCATCATTGCTGTGAGGTCATATGAGTAATTGATCAGCTGTCTGGAAAATTTTCTTTCCTTGAGGTCATCTACAGCCTCTGGCTCTTACAATCTTTCTGCTATCTTTTCTGCAATGATCCCTGAGCTTTGGAAGTGTCCTGAAGGGGGCAATTACTTGACAGTAACTGTCCTGAATGTGTCTCAAGCCACTGGCCTGAGTGTGACATCTAGAGTGTGTCACTGCTTCTTGGGAGAGCTTAGGACAGGCGCAATGGACAGAAGAGATTCTCACACACAACTGATTGCAATATGCGTTTACTAGGTCAAAGCATAACAAACACACATCAATACAAACACTCAAAGGGAAACCCGGTTCTCTAGCAGTTAAGAGTCCCAAAGTCTCAGGGAGTACCTTCCAGAGGTTAAACCTTCAGGCACTCCTTATGGAGAGGTTCTCTTGTCCGCCGTGATCAGTGCACTCTCCCGGCTGTGGAGCTGTCTCTCGCAGGTTCTGATCACGTTCGGTCGTGGCAGACTCCCGTCAGTCTCTGGCTCTCAGGCTCGGGTCCTCAATCAGGTCTCAGGCGAGGCTCCCGTCTGGTCTGGTCTCGGCAGAGCTTCAGGCAGAGTTCAGGCTGGTCTCAGGTCTTGGGCGATGCGCCGGGATGAGGCCCACGGATTCAGAGTCTCGTGTAGCCAAGCATCGAAGGAATCTTTGAACTGCCAGATTTTATATGTTTCTTTTTTTCGGCTGGAGTCCTTCTGACTTACATCAGTAACTTCAGTGGTTTCTTGAGATATGGCTCACACCATGTGGTCACTTATCACCAACACACAGGCACTCAACTCACATAGGTTATGCTTGGTTGCTAGGTTACAGCTTAGCTTCTACTTCACACAGTGTCACAACAATGTTCAATTTGGTTTTAGAGTTTACAGAGTTAATATTCATCTTTAATTTCTAATTTTCAAATTCCTAATAAATTCCTAATAAATTCCTAGGTTACAACTTAGTTTCTTATCTATTTATCTACTTCACACAGTGTCACATCAAGTTTCTAGTTTCATTTCAAAGTCACTCTTTATTTCTACTTTCCTAATACATTCAGTACAGGAAGCCAGAAGTTTGATATTGGTGTCCCATTCAGGGATAAGTGCTCTGTAGCTTCTTATTCTTTGCATGTTGGCCATTTGTGATTGCTTTTATTAATCACTATCTGCTGCATAAGGAAGTTTCTCTGTTGAGAGATGAGAGATGCAGTCATCTATGGGTATAATTGTAAGTCATTAAATCCATTATTTTTAATTTTAGCTTTAGGCAAATCTGTGGAGTAGATGACAGCCAGATTCTTTTCCAAAAATCCCAGTTGCTATTTATTGCTTAGACTGTGGCTTTAAACAGTGGGTAGATGACAGCCAGATTCTTTTCCAAAAATGCCAGTTGCTATTTATTGTTTAAGTCCTTATTTCTCTGTGAAACTACATTGGTCTCAGATTTAGTTTTTTTCCCAGGTTCCTACTAGAATGATCCATTAATCGCTGCTTATTGCATTCAACCCCTTTTCTAGTCCAAACTTCCAAAGTCTTCCATATTCCTACAAAAATCAACATTGCTGGGTTTTTCATAACAATACCCCACTTCTGGTACCAACTTCTATATTACTTACATTTTTGTTGTGTGCTAAACACCATGACTAAGGCAGCTTTATAGAAGGAGGAGTTTGTTGTGCTCATGGGTCCAGAGGAATAAGAGTCCATCATGGTGGGGAATCATGGTGGCAGGAGGAAGCTGGAGCAGAAAGCTGAGTACTCACACCTTCAAGCATGAGAAGGGAGCAAAGAGAAAGAAAATGGAAAATGGGATGGGGCTATGCACTATCAAAGCCAGCCCCACTGACATACTTTCTCCAGCAAAGCTGCACCTCCTAGGGATTTTATGACCTTCTAGAAACAACACCACCAACTGACCAAGTGTTAAAATATTCGGAGCCTGTGGAGAACATTCTCATTCAAACTGTCACATCTGTCTTACTTATTTTTACTTGTTATTTTAAGGCCCTGCTTATTTTTTGTCTATCTTTAGCTTTTCATTCAAGAATAATCAAATCATTCTTTTTCATTATATATTTTATTCATGGATTCATCCATTTCATATGCACTTTTTTTGTATACCCCACACATTCAACTATCCAATTATTAGTTCAATCTCTACAATGTAGTCTAGTAACTGATGACATAGCAAAGAATAACACAAAGATTTTACTCTCATAGGATTTTATACATCCTTGTACAAAGTTCTATAGAATGAATAAGAGAAGATAAACATTGACATAATATGATTTCAGTTAGTGAAAAGAGCCACAAACAAAAACAGCAGTTTAGGAGGCCAAAATGTGACAGAAGTTGGGAGAATTTCTTAGCACATTAGTGCTGCCATAACAAACTAACACAGAATTTAATTTACATAGAGCCAAGTCTGACTTCTCACAGTACTGGAGGATGAGAGTTCCATATTGGAAGTGTTAATAGGTTTCAATATCTGGTGAGGGTTGCTTTTGGTTTCCCACATAGCACTATCCTGACATGTACACCAAGAGGAGAGGATCATGATAGAAGGTAGCTAAGTGCTTGGTGAAGCTTGTTTTGTAAAGACCTTTCACTCTTGAAGGAGAGACTCTCAAGATTAGATCAACTTCTTAAACATGCCATTTCTTTAACTGACCTTATTAGCAACACCTGAATTTTGAAGAGGGCACACTGAAACTGTGGCAAGGAGAATGGCTACATTAAGTCAGGACATAGGTAAAGTCTTCCTAAGCATTAAAAAAAAAAATTTATTATTTTTATTACTATTATTTTATTATTATTTTTTATGTATGTGAGTGTATTGCCTGCATGTATGTGAGTGCACCCGTGTCATGCAATGGCACAGAGGTCAGAAGAGAGCTTTGGAATCCCCTGGAACTGGAGTTAAGGACAGTTCATAGCCACTATGTGGGTGTTGGGAATTGAACCCGGGTCCTCTGCAAGAGCAGTCAGTGCTCCTAACCATTGAGCCATATCTCCAGCCCCTTTCCTAAGCATTTAATAATTAAGTGGTTAGAGATATGAATTAACTGTGGGAGCCACGCTGTCATTCTTCAAATGGATTGGGTACAGGCTGTGGGAAAAACACAAGTCAAAGATAAAATACAGAAACTGAATGAAAGTTGGCATTTTCTGAGATGAAACAGACTAGAAGACATAAGCTGAAAAGAAGCTATGTTATTTATTTACAAATTTATGTCTCTCATTAGGGAGAACCATGGTGGAATGAAGCTCATTAGGAGGTCCCTGGGGTGGCAAAGTTATGAGGCACCACTTCCTAGAATCACTTCTAATTCCACCACTGTAAGTCTCTGAGACTTCTAAAATTGACACATAGTAATAATAACATAATAATTGCACATACTTAGGAGGTAGAGTGTGATAATTTGATATGTGTACACAGTGTATAATGATCAAATCATAGGAAATAGTATGTCCTTTAAACATTTGTAATTTCTTTGTGTTGACAGCTATAAAGCCCTCTAGCAAAGTTCTTCATGATATGTTTGTCAAAGCATTAGAAATTGTAGTCATCTACCTGTATTTTGGGGCACTATAAGTTGTTTCTCCTGTCTAACCCTTTATTATCCATCACCCTGTCTTCTCCCTTTGTCCCCGTCCTCCTCTCTAGCTTTGGGTGACCATAATTCCACTCTCTCATTCTATGAAATAACCCCTTTAGCTTCCATATATGAGGGAACTTATGAATTTATCTTTCTCTGCCTGGTTTATATCACTTAGCATAATGTTAAGTCTTAAAATTTTAAGATGGGCAATTTCCCAGTAGTTGAAAATCAAATGCTTATTACCAAAAGACATTCTGAGTAATATCTTGCATGTGCAGCACACATTGCCAATTTCTTCACAAGTTTTCAACTTATGATACTACCTTCAACATGAAGAAAACTAATAAATTAGAAGAAATAACGGTAAATAAGAAAAAAAAAACTTAGCAAAGATATAGTTAATAATAGAGAAATCCTAAAGTAAAAGTCAAAGTTCATTTGGATTATTCTGATGAGATCTTTATGATCTTTCTTTTATACACTGATCACACTTATAGATCATTTATTACCCCCTAAGTAAGGGAGCAGCCCAAGATCATAGAACAGAAGGAACTGGAAGTTCGGAACCTAACTCTGCTTCTGTATTATGTTGAGAAACGGATTTAAGCTTTCCAAACTTCATTTTCATTAACTGTGAAATACAGAAACCATATAAACCTTGCCCGTCTCACAGGGTTTTATAGTGGCCTTTTGCCAAATAACTCCACAGACTTACTTTCCCACACATAAATTATAAAACTTCAGTCATAGATAAGACAATTCCATTTGCTTCTAAGTATTTTCTTAACCAGGCATACAAAGGTCTCAAATATAAAAGAGATACATCAGTATTCCTTGAGAATACTCCTAAAACAGGAGAGATACTGTCTTGCCTAAGGAACTTGAAATCAGAGTCTAAGAGAGAGGCAGAGCTAGTTGCAGGAAGTGCTATTAATGTCGTTCTGCATTGTAGTGACTGGTGTACTCATTTATTTCCCAAAGAGACGATAAATTCTTGAGTGCTAGAAACCGTGTCTTGTATAATATTCTCATATTTCCACTATTGGCAGTAGTTATGAGCTCAATAAAGATTAGTTAGATGAATCAGCCCAAGTGGGGAAGTGGCCCGAGGAACTATATCACTACATATATAAACACTCTATAAATCTTCCAGTCCGTATATATAGTTCCCTTGCTCCTCCATATCTTTCTGCTTTTGGGACTTTGGAATGTTCACATTATGAAGCTAAATTAGTTTTCTTGGGCCATACTCCTTATCCCCGGTGTCATGTTTACCCTCCATAAATACTTCCAAAGACATTCCTGAAGGATATGCACACCTCAGTTTTCCTAAGAAAAGTATACTTACCATAAATGGTTTGGCAAAGTTCTACTTCTTGAAGCTTGTGGAAAAGATGGTTTAGTTATAATTCCTTTTATTCCTTTGCCTTAGACATATTACAATCGCTTATTCTAGCTATTTTAGTAATAGCTTATGCTGAAATTGTCCAGCACCCTAGAAAACTCATCATACAGGCATGTTCCCAGATAATTTTCTGACTCTTCACCCTTAAACTGGTTAGTTGTGCTGAAGTTGTTATGGATGCAGCAAATAGCTGCAAAAGGACACACAGCCTAGAAACTTGACTTCTGTGGTCTTAAGCCAAACTTGCTATATCTTCAACTATAATGTCCTTTTCAAGTGCACTCTAAAAACATTGTGCTAATTTTTAAGCATGACTAAGCATGATACTGAGTTTTTCGCATTGTATGGAATACCTGTCTCATGACCAGGTTCAAAATATAGATAGGACTATTTGATTATGTACCATTTAAGTGTGTGGTATTCAGTCGATAGAACAGCAAATCAGCTTAACTAGCTAGATGTTTCCTGTTCATGGGAGTTTTGTTTTGTGCTTGTGTTGATTTGTGCCTGAGAAACATCATGAAGCATTAGGAAAGTTCCTATTTCAGAAGTCAGGAGGACAGTAATTAATTCTAAATCCTTGGATAAATTATTTTACCTTCTGAAATTCATATTAATACTAGTTAATGAAGAGAACTGGACTAAGCTTAGGAGTTTTTTTGACTATCACATTCTTTAGTGCTAATCACTAATCACTTTTAGCATTAAATAAAATAAAACTGACTAATTACTTGGCCTAGGAAGGGTAAGATGTACTGGAAAGGTTTGAATAGCAGAAGTCCAGATTACTATCAAGTAATAACCCAAGTGAAGAGAAAACATTATTATGCATTTAAGCAAAGTCTAAAATTAGAAATTTCCCAAAGAAAACAGATTTCCCAAATAAAACAGAACAATTTTATCTCATTATTAGGTAAGAGCTTTCTATTGTTCCAGAATGGGATGCAAAGGTCCAGAGCTGGAATTAAAAGTCAATTAGAATGAAGAAGTTCTAATACTGCTAGTTAATGAAGGCTGCTGTGGCCCAACTCTGGGTATCTTTATTTATTTATATTTTTATTTATGTGTCTGCATGTAGGCATGCTTGTGTGTATGTGTACCACATATGTTCCAGTGCTCATGGAGGCCAGAAAAGGGCAGCAGAACCAGTGGAACTCAAGTTACAGGCAGTTGTGTGTCACCTAATGTGAGTGGGGGGAACGGAACCTGTGGCCTCTGAAGTTACCATTATGTGATTTTCACCACTGAACCATCTCTCCAGTCCCTGAACTTCAGGTATTTTTTAAAAGGTAACAAGATAACCCTTTTACTGTAAACTATGACCACCTGTCAATAAGAGCGCAAAACTAAGCAAATACGAGAGTGTCTGCGTCTAGAACTTTTGTTTTCCCTCCCTGTAGGAGGTAGAGAGCATTTTCTTGTGGAGATATGCCCTTCCTCAAGTCAAGGGATCTAAAATGATCCATGCTAGAGTTTGGAGAAGTCAGCCACGGGCACTTTATCTGTACAACATACCTCTGGACAGAGGATGCATTTTACTCCCCTAGGTGTTGGTGTTGAATTGAGCAGGTCCAAGGATTTGAAGGGTAGGGCAGGACTGAATGAAGGAACAGGGGAGTAGGAATGCACTTTATTCTTGAGCTTTGTTATGGCAGGGTGGTTCAAAGTTCTCCCAGGCAAGAAAGATCCAGAAGCAAGAGGCTGTGGGGCCTATCGCTATGGGAGGGTGCTTACAGAGATTGAAAATGTCAAGCTACATCAAATCTTCTGAGGCCCAAATTGTGCAGTTAGAAAACCACAAAAGTCCATGGAACTACCTGCTTAGGAGTTCTTTAGAAAGTCATCACACAGAGAGTCCCTCATAGGGAGGACTACTGTGCCAGGAGATAGACAAGGAACATTTGGCCACATTTTCCATTTTCCTCTGTTCCCTAAGAGAAAGGGACCCAGCAAAGACAGTAGAAGAAGCTATTGAGTCCCCCATGGCCCTCCCCGGTCCACATTCTTCAGAATAATCATAATGAGCTGAGAAAGGCTATACAGCTATAGAATATGAGGTTAAAGTCTGGAAAAACAGAGCTGTTTTATCCATTTACTAATTTGACTTCTTGGTAGCTTAACATGACTTAAAAACCATGGGAAATGACTGAGATTTCAGAGGCAGTATGCAGAGGCCTCCTGGCCTAGGGAAAGCATTGCTAAAAATTGAAAACTTTTTTTTTTTGAGACAGGAACTTGCTCTGTAGCTCAGGATAGCCTCAAACTTGTGATCCTCCTACATGGTAAAAAGTGTAGAAATCCAAAGATAACTAAGATGAGGTCTTTATGCTCAAAGGGCAGGACAATGAGTATTATTCCTCAAAGAGGAATTTGCCAAATGGGAAAATGAATGAATAAAAGTCTTCTGTGTACTGAGATTATAAAGGTATGCCATCACACCTGGCAGAAACAAAACAAAACATCATTTTACTTTATTGTTTATCCCACTGCATCCTGGTTTGTTAACAAATTGGCAGCCAAATAATAGGACATTCTAATTACCTTGATCCAAATTATGGTTTAAACATGGACTGCCTCCCCCTGACTCATATTTTTAACAACTGATTCCCAACTCATACTATTTTAAATATAAGCCTTCAAGTTGTAGGGCCTATCTAGCAGAATTAGGTCCCAGGGCGGGCCTTAAATATTACTAGCCTGGCCCCTAGTTCTAGCTGATTTTTGCTTCCTGTCTTCTATCATGTGACCACCCTCTGCTTAGGATTTCCACCACAGTGCCTTATCCACCATGATGGATTGAAATACCTTTGAAATTGTGAACTGAAATAAATCATGTTCTGTCAGGTATTTGGTTACAGTGATGCAAAATTTACTACAGTCCAGAATCTCACTTGTGAAAAACCCAGACCACAGAAGAAGACATTGTTCCTGTCACTCCGAATAAATATTTGACTACATCTAGCACTGCTCCTGGAATTTGTGGAAAATCATGAAATACCAGGTTCCATACAAAAGAAAGGATGCTAATATACCGTTCCAAATTATCTACAAAAATATCTGTACATGCTTTATTGAGAGATAATTCTCCATGAGTATTTTCATAATTTTTTCACAGTTCAGGCTTTATGATTGAATAGCAAACATGGACTTGAAGGTAGAGATTGTTCATGCTTCCAGAGGCATTTATAGACTTATCTCTCCCAAGTCCTTACTTATATTACAGAGTGGAGACGTTCCTCCTCATCACCCAAAGAAAATTTGTTTACATTTGAGATGAAGGTTTTCCTTTCTCCCTCTTTCTCTAGAAATGAAGAACAGGTGTATCAGCTATCTTATATATATTCAGAGTGATGCCTTCAGTCCCGTCCTATGATGAAAATCTCACTGCAAGCCCAAATGAATGGCTGGACCTCATCTTGGTGACCTGAGGTATAACATCTACAATGATGAGGCAGTTCTCTAACCCAGGTGTCATGCTTACTGAAAATGCATGACATATACTATGTTCATATATATTTCTCATATATACACTGCATATATGTACATCCATATACTACATATTTGTGTACAGTACATACCCATTTTTATAAATTTCAATAGAAAAATTTAGTAAGAACCATGATGATTACCAACTTTATCCTGCTCTTTACAAAAATTAACACACAAACCAAATAAGTAGTTTTGATGCCAAAATATAGTATAAAGCATTTTATGTTTTATTTCTACAGTGGTATTATTTTTAGGAGTATTTTAGAAGCACTGATAATTTACTTGCAAAACCTAAGTACTTGGACTGGAAAGATGGCTCAGCCAACAGTTAAGAGTACTGACTGCTTCTGCAGAGGGCCTGGGTTCAAGTCCCAGTACCCATATGGCAGCTAACACTCATCTAATTTCAGTTCCAGGGGATCCAAAGCCCTCTTTTGACTTCTGTGGGCATTGCACAACATGGGTACATTTACACATTTGCAGGCAATACACTCATACACATAAGAATAATAAAATATTTTTTAAAGTACTTAATTTTATATTTCTTAGGATAGACTGAATATGTTTAAATCTTTTTTCCTTATAGCTCCAGCTGGCCTAGAACTCTCTATGTAGAACAGGCTAGCCTCAAATCCACCTGTCTCTGTCTCTTCAGTGCTGAGACTAATAACGCACCATCACACCAAGCTTGAATCTTAATTATATTAGAAAAATATATCATAATGATGTATTATTAAGGTAAAGTAGAAAATTTCTAAATGTTCAGTGGAAGTTGTATATTTCACAGTTAGCCTAAGCTAGGTATGTATCTGTATGGGCAATATGAAAAACCGCATGCATGTATCTGTATGGGCAATATGAAAAACCATATATTAATCAATGTCTACATGTAAATCAGTATTTTTGTGATCAAATTGAAGTTCATTCAACATATGCTGAGCTCTCACTGGAAATAAGATACTCAGACAAAATAGTATAGAAAGGCATAACTCATAAGTTTGGGGTGGAAGGTATTGAAACCAGAAAATAATATCTCAATGTAAAGTAATGAGGATTGGGATAAAGTGGCAATGACTCAGTTCTAGGAATGTGTGATGTCCCAGCAGAACTGCAAACAGTTCAATTATATCTGGGAAATGGTTTCCACTTGATTACAGAACAGAATCTTTTCATGAACTTAAAAAATGCCTAATCATGACCTTAGAAAAGACTAAGGATTTTGGAGGTAGCACCCAGATACTGGTCCTTTAAAAAGATTCCCTCTATTACCTCTACAGCCATGGGTATTTGGCTGTATTTATAGTACCAGGCATGGATGCTACTCATCCAAGAAGCTTCTTTTTGCAACAGATGGAGACTACTGCAAAGTTCCACAACAGAGCAAAATGCAGAGGATAAGCTGCCCTAGGATACCCAGCCCTAATTGATACAACTCCAATGCAACACCTACACCTAAAGCTCAGGGAACATTTCAGAAGTGAGAGTGGAACTATTATATGAGCCAAAGGATTAGGACACCTACTGCTATATAGAACATTCTATATTCGACAGGGAAGCTCTGTTCATGAAAGCTCAACATTGTGGTTACATAAATGAAACTTGCATAATGACAATACCAGTTTCAATGAAATGTGGATGGTGGAAATTTCATAAGATGCCATTTCTACATGAAATGCTACAGGCAATCAATGGCTGCTGAGGGAAGGAAAAACAGTTTTATCCAGGGACGAATTCCTTAAGAGATTATCCAGTCCCAGTGGTCAGCCCTAAATTCATGAACACATAAGCACCACTAATGGACTCTCCTCCCTCCACATATGCATATATAGCAATAAAATGGAGAGGGAGGTGGGGGTGCATGAAGAGAGCTGGAGGGAGAAGAAGATGTGGAAATGATGTAAATACAGTATTGTATATGAAATTGTAAAAAATAAGAACAGAAAAATATATACGTGTATAATGCAGACAAAATCACAAGGATTTAAAAATACAATTAAATAAATATACATTGTTTACATAAGGCTTACTGGTGTTAGTGAGCTTTAGAAGTAAGAACAAGGGATGTCTTTGTAAATTAACAGAAAATAAAAATTAATGACTTGCTAAAATAAATAAATAGGATTTGGTGCTAGGACCCACAAATGAGGGCGAACATATGTCTTTATTTTTCCGAGTCTGTGTTACTTCACTTAGTGTAACCATTTCTAGATCCATCCACTTACCTGAAAATGTCATTATTTCATCTTCTTTTTACTGCTGAATAGAACTCCATTGTTTAAATATATCATATTTCTGTTAATCACTCATCAATTGAGGGGCACTTAGGTTGCTTCCATCTCTTAGCTATTGTGAAAAGAGCAGCAACAAATGTGGTTGTACAAGTGTCTCTACAATAGGATGAGTCCTGTGGGTATATGACAAGGAGTGGTATAACCAGGTCAAATGGTAGATTCATTTTTAGTTTTTTAAGAGTTCTCCACATTGTTTTCCATAGGGGTTGCACGAGTTTGCAATTCTACCAGCACCGAATGAGTGTTCCCCTTTCTCCACATCCTCACCAGTATTTGGTATCATTTGTTCTCTTGATCTTAGCCAATCTGACTGGGGTAAAGTGAA
>NW_008336848.1:1580171-1598424 GCF_000622305.1 Nannospalax galili | reverse complement strand
GCATTTCTCTAATTACTAACAATGTTGAACACTTTTTTGAGATGTTCTTAGCCATCTTTATTTCTTCCTTTGAGAACTTTCTGTTTAGGTCTTTAGCCCATCCTTTAGTTGGGTCATTTGCATTCTTGCTTTTTTGATTTTTGAGTTCTTTATATATTCTGAGTCTCTGTCAGACTATCAGATGTGTCACAGGTGAAGACTTTTTCCCCACTCTGTGGGTTTTCTGTTCACTTTCTTGATTTGTTTCTTTTGCTGTGCAGAAGCTTTTTAATTTAATGAGGTCTCACTTGTTGATTGCTGATCTTAATACCTGAGCAACTTCTGTCTGATTTAGAACATCTTTACCTGCACCTCTACCTTATAAGTTACTGCCAATATTTTCTTCTAATAGTTTCAGGGTTTCCAGTTTCACATTTTATTCCAGTTGACTTTTGCTTTACCTCGTGTTTCTACCTGACAACAGCCTCTGCACATGCTTTCCAACTGCTCTCAGTGAAGCATATTTGTCTCATGCAGGCAGTGTATTGCTTCTACAATACTGTAAAGCTTACAGCTAGCCAGGAAGAATGTCCTTCTGCAATTCTGAGAAACTTGCTTTTCCCAACAGAAACTTAGAAACTTCTTGATAACTGAAAACTGTAATATGGAGCAAGAGGCGCAGAGGAATGCCACATAATGATGATTAAATTAGGAGTCCTTTATTAGCCAGTGATCAGAGAAGGGACTAACACTCAAAAGAATTCTCAACCCCAAGGAGAAGCAGGGCAGCTTTATAAAGCTTAATACCACAATTACACCATGCCAGGGGCAAAGCCAAGAACCATAGTTACATTAGATCACCATAGCTATACCACAACAAAAAGTTTTGGTTAGGAAAAATAAGTTTCTCAGGATTGCAGAGACAAGGAACTCTATGGAGATGCAGGTATAGCTGGGTAAGAGGATGTGCTGCCTGGACATGCTACCAGGATATTTGGAAGTTTCCCAGTATTGTAGAAACAATCTTCCCCCTGAAACTACAGATAAAGTCTTCATGGGAGCAGTTCTGACTGACTGACTGAAGTTAGAACAGGGGACAGCTAGGCAGAAACACAGGGTACAGCAAAAGTGAGCTAGAACAAAATGGAGTCAGCTTTGCTATTTCACTTTCCTCTGGTCTTAGGGCAGAGTCAAAGCATTGACTCAATAACCACAGGTGACAAGGGGTTATACTGACCTCTGAGGTACATTAATTTGACAGAGGCTATCTGTTGCTTGATCAAGTTTAACAACCAATAAATTAGTCAAGGACCTAATCATTGGACCCAGGAGAATAAGGATGAGAGGATCTGTGAGGCCTGTAAGCAAGGTGGTCAGCCTTGGATTCCAGTTAAACTAGCAAAGGAACTATAAAAATAAATAAATAATAAAAAGATTTCCTGATGATTCTCATTGCATTCCAGTTGAAGCCCATCTTAATGATCATGGAGAATGATACAGGGCTAAATAAGAGATGAACAAATTTGCCTATCTATAAAGCACTGATAATATCAACCTTGCCTAACTTGTTAGGCTATTATGAGGATATTTGACTGAAAGAATGTATTTCAAAATGCTTTCAAACTATAAAGCCCAATAAAATACACAATAATATTCATTGTCCTTCCAGACTAATAGGCCTTTGAGTATAAACACCATACCTTATTTATCTTTGTTTTCTACACTTTCCAACATAAGGTTCGTCACCTAGTGGATGACAAATACACTTTTGCCAAAAGAGAAAATAAATGAATAAAGAACAGGGCAAATAAACACACACAGAGCTCTTGAAACAACACTGAAATAAAAAGATTAAAGGAAACTGTATCCTTATGGTTTGCATTCAAGTGAAAGTTTATAGGAGCATATGAGCTTATGGAGTAATTCAAATTAAGTTGATTTATTGCAACTTTCAAACAAAATGTGAAGAAACCTTAAAAGTATGCATGGAAACATGTCCCTGACTTTGAGTGTTTAGCGGAGAACATAGCTTGGTGCACAATTTAAACAACAGGAGATTTCTAGAAAAAAGTCAGTATTTAAATGCACAGTGGAATTTTTGGAAAGAAACCACATTTTCTTTGGAGTCTCTCATTTTCAAGTTTTGGAAGGTCTGACTTTGACTATAGCACTCTCTGTCTCTCTCTCTCTCTCTCTGTCTCTCTCTCTCTAGTTGATATATAGATTCAGATATTACAGAGATGTTCAGGAAAATAACTGTGTAATTCAAAGTGGTGAACAACTTTAAATTTAAGCAAGCACGTTTCTCGTCAGTTAATGGATGAGAAAGTTGAAGATCTCTAAGCACATTCCCTTTTCAGTCTGCCTCTTCCAATTTTAAGGAGCTATAATTTAAAAAAAAAAAGAATCACTCATTACTGGTGTCAAAAAAGTGAACCTTTTGGGTTTTTATTGCAATTTGACTTCTTAACTAACCACCACCAATTCATTGTCATTCTATCTCTTAATTATGAGCCAAATTTTATATCATGAAAAGAAGAAATAAATTGTGATAATTGGGTGCTTGAGTTCAGGGATGCTAAAATTAGAGCTCAGACTCTTACTAGATTTGTAACTTTGCACAAGTTATGAAAACTGAGATTATCAGCTTAGTGTAAAATGAGAGTGTTAATAGTACTTCCTATTTTGGGAGTGAATAATAAATGAGAGATAATGTTCTGTGGCTCTCCAAGGCATTCTCCAGACAGTTTTTCATAGTGACTTATTGCCATGCTAACAATTGTTCTTTATTCAGAATTATGTATGCTAAACTCACTTATAATAAAGAATTAATAATCATCATTAAGTATATTATTTAAGCAGAAAACTTTGTATACTGTGATGTTTTAGTGTTTCATGAGCAATATAAACATATTTCCAATGACATTTCATACAATAGTTTCATATAAACTCAATGAAGGCATCAATTGAATTAAGATATTTCTCAGGTTTTGGTGTCTATATAGGGATGGAGGTGCTATTGCTGGGGCCAGGAGTAAGTAGGAAATTCAATGGTGGCACTGAGCAAAGTGAGCGCAGCCTGAGCATGCTGGACTTGAGGTGACTGGAAGACATGCAGCAAGGAGTTAGCAGTTAGGTTACATAATGCTTTCTAGACACGATAGGGAAGCTAACCAGTGAAATCTCCACAGTATGGTAGTCTAAGAAGATTTGTATATAATGACAAAACTAGTTGACATACCAAGGTGGATGTTCATGGGATCCCACTTCAAGATGAAGAGCTACAATCAATGATGCTGAGGGAAGGAGAGTTTTCTCCAGGGACTAGCTCCCTGAAAGGTTATCTAATTTCAAATTGGCAGCCCTAAACACAGGTACTCATGAGCAGCACTAAATGGTACACTGAGTCTCTGTGTGTGTGTGTGTGTGTGTGTGTGTGTATAAAACAATAATAATCAAAGAAGAGGACAAGAAATTGAGAGGGTCTGGGGCATAGGAAGACTCGAGGGGACTGAAAGGGAAATAACGTAAAGACAATACTCATGTCTGACACTCACAAAATTAACAAAGTTAGAAAGACTTAGGAGAGCTATAGATGAGGAAGAGTTGATTGTCCTAAAACTAGGAACTCTAGATAGGCTGACTAGACTCAGTGGATGGACTAGCACTGGGTAGTGGCTGGGGGCACTGATAACACAGTGGACAGTAATAGGGATGACAAGAATATATGGGCTCCAGGGGGCAGGGGGAGAGGCTATGAGAGGGTGCCTTTTGGGATGTGGGTATAAAGATGAATAAGATTGTTTGGGATGGTCTCTATGAAATACACATAAAAATTCAATAAATAAAAAATGATACCTTTGAGAAAGAAGCATAAAAATTGCTTAATGTTAATTAGTAGATATGAAAATGTACCATTGAAATTTACCTGATGACTTTATGTCCATGCTCAGGTGCCAAGGATCTCAGAAAGTAACTGACTGTGACTAGTAATAATCAGATGTATAGAGATTAGAGATGCGTGTGCAAACATCTAAAGGTTAGTTGCATGAAAAAATGAGCTTATCTGTATGAAACAGCATATTTTTAAAAGAAATGGAGATCTTGTTTTAAAGGCTAATACTTCATTCAATTTTATGTCTTATAGTATTTACACTGAGTACGACAATGTATGATTATGGTAATGATTAATTCAATACTGTGAACCTAAAAATTTACAGTCAATTTTGAAAGAGATGTATCTTTGCTCTGGAAATTGTTATTGACTATGTCAATGCTCAATGATGTTGTAATGAAATGCTTCTACTAATTATGTGGTTATTAAATAAAAATTTTTTTTAAAGAAAGACTTAGAAGCTAGAAATGAGTAGCATGGTCTTAGGACATATAGTCAAAGACACAGGGAAGCATGCGTTTGGGGTGTCTGGAGAAGCAAGGTGCTGGGTGTGAATACGTAGAATGTACAAAAGACCAGGGACAGAATATTGGTAGAAACACTCCTCTTATTGTTGCTGTTCTTTTCACAATAGCTGAGAAATGGAAACAACCTAAATGTCCCTCAGCTGGATAATGAAAATGTGGTACTTTACAGCAATGGATGAAAATTATGAAATTTGTATGTAAGTCATTGGAACTAGAAACTGTTATACTAAGTGAAGTAGCACAGACTCAGAAAAGCAAGTGATATATGTTCTCTCTTTTGTGGATCTTAGCACCAAATCCTTATATATATGTCCTGATGTAACTACAGGAATCAGGAAAATGGATGGGAACTATGGAGGTAATGGAAAAGAGAGAAAGCTTGAGAGAGGGAGATAGTATGAGAAAGGTATTACCAAAAGGGAAATAGGGGGAAATGGGGGAAATAAAATGGAAAGGGAGGAGGGAAGGTTATGCAAGGAACCTTAGGGGTAAAGCAGAGGAAGGAGCTTAAAAGAGGGTAGATAATAAGAGATAGGTATTATCAAGGGGAGAATGGGAAAAATTTAACTGTAGGGGGAGGAGGGAGAGTTAGACAGGGGGAGAGAGAATGATAAATAATCCTTAGATGGTCCGAAAAACAGATGGAAATGTTTTAATTCAAAAAGCCTACTGAAAAATATACATACAATATCTGCACATAAGTGCATGTGTGTTACTGAAGGCTATATAACAAAAAACACAGTACCAGACAGGAGAAACCCCCCTTTGAGTTATTGGTCAGGGTAGTCCAAAAGAGTCCCAAAATAACATAGGCTATTGCTACAGTCCTTGATTACCCCTCAGATCTTGAAGGCAGGACACACTTTAGACACTGGACTTGGAGTAATGGAGCTGGAATTGACCTGAAAGCCTTCTTGAAGGTTAACTTTCATAGTTCTGGAAGATACTATGCAAGCTGCTAAGGGAGAAATATCAATCAATAATTCAATCCTAGTTTTAAAGCCTAATAACCACAGCAAGAAGGGCACAGAAAACTATATTGGTGCAGTAGTGGCACTTTTAAGTGTAATCAGCAGCATTTTAACTGGACTTAAAGTCCTCTTAGTGTGAGGGAACTCATGGGTGGCACTGTAAACATAACCAAATACACATGGCTGGAGTGGTCTTGGATCCTAGAGAAAACCCTACTTCTGTCACATCCCTAGATAAATGTAATTTCTTACTATATGCTATATATGGAGTCTTATGTTTACAGACCAGTCACCATACATCAGAGAAGTCTCTTTTTGTAACAGATGGAGACTATTATAGTGTTCTACAACTGGCCACACACAGAGTAACTGTCTGTGAGATGCCCAGCCCTAAGTGACATATATACAATGGAAACTCTATACTGAAGGCTCAGAGAACATAGTGGACAAGGGGGTAGAGAGAATATTAATGCATCTTTGCACTCTCACCAGTTAACTCTTCCTCATACACAGAGGACAGTGAACACAAAAGGTCACAGGTGACCAAAGTGTAGAGAGTAAGAGAATGCAAAGGCATATTTCTGGTTATGACTTCTATATTAAACCTCACCCATTCAGGGCTCAGGGACCATTGTGGAAGAGGGAGTGAAAAGACTGTAAGATCCAGGGGTGGTGCAGGACCATAAGGAGAGTCTTTCAGGCTTCTGGGAACTTGCCAATATGAACTTACAGCAACAGTGATGGCATGCACAAGATCCACGCAAACTCAATCAGACAAAAACAGCATAGAACTGGGGAAGTGGGCAGATGGCCCCAACCTTAGCCAAGAAACTATTGGCAGCCGATCACTGCTGGATGAGGGAGAGTTGATAGTCTTTAAAGGAGTGATGATAGACAGGCTAAAGAGGCTCCAGTGCATGAACTCACACTGAGGGACATCTGGGTACACAAACTTGGCTTGATAGGACTTAATGTGTATGACGGAATGCATGAAATCCAGGAGGCAGGATATGTGGGGGCTTGCAGCTAAGGGAGGAGGTCTAAATATGATGCATTGTATGAAATGCAAAAATCTTCAATAAAATATACATTAAAAAAGATTGACAAGAAGACAGGGCTATGGAAGAATCCAAGAAGGAAGGATGCAAAAATACAGAACAATAATTAAGAAGGGGATAAAGAAGCTGTTCAGGAGATGCCAACCACCTGCCACCCTGTTCAGGAGCCTACCTACATTCCAACTGTAATCTAAGCCTGCTCCTTCAAAAGACTCATGAGACAAAGTCAAAGCTGACTAGAGACCAGGACATAACACAGAATACAAGCTTTGTCAAATGATTTCCTTTCTTTTGATTCATACAGCTACAATGTGCAACTCTAGCTCTTTTACTGGTCGTGTAAGCACGCAGTTAAAATAACCATGTAGTGTAGGAACAGAAAGGTTAGTCTACAGATAGACAATAAAACAGATCTGAGAAATGCTGAGAGGTATTGTCAGCTTAGGTTACTTGACAGAGAAACAGCATTCAGTTTCTCACTTTTGATTCTAGTCCTTCAGAGGTATAGAGAGGTCTTACTTCTGGATTCTGTCCTTTAAGATACCCTGACAGGTTTATGTTCTCAGCAACCAGTGACTCTATAATGAATCAGAAACCAAAGGATAAAACTAATTTAAAAAGATTGTAATTAATATTATCTAGTGCTGAAGCAAGACAAGGATACACACTGAAACATATCTAACCATTTTGGTGCAGAAATAAAGGTATAAATAGAGCTGCTAGTTACAGAGGTTTATGTGGTAGTTGGAAAAATGAAACAGGTAATCTGGCTATTCAGGGAGAGATGAGAGGCCATGAATGTGAAAAAATGGGGTTATTTAAAAAATAAAATTAAGGAAATTTGTTGGGGAGCAAAGATCCAGAAACAAAGGAATTTGCTGAAGTAAATTTCCAAAGTGGAGGTTTGAGGGTATTGTGTACGTGACAGGATAAAAAATGATGATTCACCAAGATGAATTTTTTCATCTTGGCAAATGATAGAATAATGTAGAATATTAGAAATCTGGGCTGCTAAGATAGTTCAGAAGTTAAAAACACATACTGCTCTTGTAGGGGATCTGACTTTGGTTTCTAGCACCCATATTGGTCAGTCATGACCACCTGTAACTCTAGCTCCAGGGGATCCATTGTCTTCTGGCACCTGAGGGCAACTGCACTCATGTGCACATACCTACACACAGGTACACATGATTAAAAAATCTTTAAAATTATACCTCATATACTTTTATAATGCACATAATATTAAAGCGGTAATTGTATAAGTTATAAATGAATGGGAAGGTTAAAAAGGCTTGTATGCATACATCTTTTGAATCTACTTGTGTGAACAACTCCATGCCATGGATATGTGCTCAATTTTACTGATAAGCATTTTACCTAAAAAAAATTGAAGCCATAGTACTCAAAGTATCAAAGAAGCAAGATACTCATTCTCCCAAAAGCCACCATTAAAGAAGGCATCGTACAGTCAGCCACATGAAAGCAAAATATTTTGGCAGAGTAAAAGTAAAATAGTGGAAGCAGGCGTGTCCTGAAGTGAAGGAAATTTTCTGTTTGATCCTATTTTCTTTGTGCTTTCTTGAGAGCTCCACTTATGTCTTAATGAGGTGAGCTTTATGAAGCTTGGGACTCAGTGGAACTCAATAATATTTCTGTTTTATGACTTTTCCAGAACAAAGACTTTTGGTCATCAGTGACTGATCCCAGCATACCAAAAATATCAGGTATGGAACAAAACATTTCTGAAAAGCAAGTGTTGGAAGAATTTGCTTGAATTTTTTCTTACCTCAGTAGTTTTTGGATGTTCTAATATCTCATTTCTAATCAGATACAAGAATAGTAAAAACAAATCTGATTGCTAAAGCTAAGGTGACCATTTTTTCCTCTTTATTTTTTTCATAACTGAGGTATAAAACAATTCCAAAGACAGAAAACATCTTATTTCGAATGCTGAGAAGTTCTTGGTGTTGATATAGCTTAATTATAAGGGTGACATTAACGATCAATATAATAAGCAAAAGAGTCATTTTAATATATTGTCCAGCTTTAAGCCTCTCTCATGACAGAATTATGGCTCAAATGAATGGTAAGGGTTTTCTCTTTGATATTCAGTGTGGTGAAACTAGGAGCTTTCAATAGAATCTGCAAGCAGAGAAAAGCTCATCTTCAATGTGTTCCTGCATTCTGGGGAATGGGGACAGGATGGGCAGAACTGATGTGACCTGGGCCAAGCGTGGATAGTACAGGGGAAAAAAATCAGAGCATGGATGGGGGAGGGACTCCTGAGGACCCACCCCTAGCTGAGAAGCTATTGGGTGCTGATGGTGGTTGAGGGGTAGAGAATTTACTGTTCTTTGGGCATGGGGGACGATGGGGTGATCCTTGCTTGGTAGGTTGCCCATGCTCCAGTGGATGGCTCCATATCCATACACATATGGGCAATATTAACTGGACTCAGTGGGCTAACAAACAAAACAATTCTCCTCGCAAACAACCAGAGCCTAGGCAAGCTGCTAGAATGTCATGTGCAGAGATTTTTCTGTGAATTAAACCACCATTAGCCAATGGGAAGGCTAAAACAAAGGCTTGCGTTCATACGATTTTTTTTAGAATCTACTTGTGTGAACAACTGCATGCCATGGATTTCTTTCTGGTCAGAAACTTCCTAGAAGCTCTGTTATAACTAAGGTATTATATAAAAATGCTTTAGCAGATTGTCATCACATTGCTAATATTTTCTCTTTATTACTTTTTAGGGTTGAATGGCAATATTCTCATCAGAGATGATAATTTTTAAGAATCATTGCTATATCTAAAAACTTTTCATCGGTCACATACCAACCTTTTCAAAGGAGAGACACAATCAAATCTAACCTTAAAAATCTATAATTGATGCAGAAGAGGGGGTGGAAATATTGTCAGAGCCAGAGTTGTTGGAGGGCTACAAGGAAACAGAGCTTTCCAGACAGCTGGTCAGTTACTCATATAAACTCACAGCAATGGTGGCAGCATGCACAAGTCCTATGCAATCTCAAACCAGACAAAATCACAGCATACATGTGGGTAAAAAAACCCAGGCTTACCAGAGGAGGAAGTACTGGCAACCCATAACTGCTGAAAGGGGGAGACTCAGTCTCTTTTAAGGGTGAAGACTCTTGTAGGCTGATCAGGCTCCAGTGAATGGATCCACACTGAAGGGCATTTGGGGACACAGATTTGACTCTATAGGCATATATATATATATATATATATATATATAAAGAAGGAGGGTAAAATAGAGGAGTGGATATAAATATGATTAAATATATTGATATAATGATGAATTAAAAAGAAGAAAAAATTCAAGAATTGAATTTATGCTTTCAATATGTTTTTCACACTGCAGTCGACTTTAGTAGAAATTTTAGTATTTTATTTCATCATTATATTATTTTTAAAATTTACTTGAAGTATTGTTTTAGATTCTGAGTAATTTTGCCCATTTTAGTAGATCTATAGGCTTAAGTATAACTTCTAGATACATTTTTCCTAAGATAATCTTGATAAGGGCCAAGTGACAAGAAGCACTAGATTGAAATAATTTATGTCAAGCCTGAATTTGCACCTTATATCTTTATAGGTTTATGGCTTTCCACAAAATAACTTGAACATATTTAAGTGATAAAACAGATTTATTTGTAAAACAGGTGTGCAGTGAAGAAAAAGTTATTTCCTCATTCTTCATAAAGGTTATGGCTGAAGTCCTACAGCAAAAGACAAATTAACAAGAGAAAGCATGAAGTATGAAACATGAAATTTAATCCAAGGGTTTTTTTGAGATTTATTTATATTTTTGCATGTATCTGAGTGCTTATCTGCATGCATCTATGTGCACCATGTGAGTACCTGGTATCTAAGGAAGCCAGAAGAGGACATTTGATGCCTGGAGTTACAGATGATTGTTCATCTCCATGTGGATGCTGGGACCTGAGCCTAGGTCCTCTGCAGAAGGGGCAAGTGCTCTTTTCCGCTGAACCATCTCTCTAGCCCCCTATTCAATCAAAATTTTAAGTGACACAGAAAACTTAAGGCATCAGGACTCAAAGATTCAGAAAAGGCTGTGTATTGCTTTGTGAAGTTTAATGGAAGAAGTGGAGGGAGAACTGTGGATGACACAGGGATGTGACAGATGGTAATGAATAAAGAGGAGTCAGCAAGGCTTATCTGTTCAGAGGCTTCCTGGGCATGGGGAGGCTTATGACCTACTTTCATGGGAGGTGAGTTGGAGAATTCTCTTGATGAAATCCAGAGGAAGGTCAGAAAACGAACTGTGTCAATTTTGGGTAGGATGTCCTGTCACCCATGATTATATGTATCAAGTTGCTAGATATGTTGCCTGTTTTTTTGGTTAAACAGCAGTTTAAGATTCTACCTTGAAGATATAATTTAGATAAGACTAACACTGAAATTAGCAGGCATACTTTGAATATTAGATTACACCATAAAGCTAGGGAGCTCCATCCAATCAGTTGAAAGTCTTAAGAAAGAAGACCAAGATCCCTCAAAGGGAAGAAATTCTGCCTCCAGACTGCCATTGAATCAAGATTGTCCCTTGATCTTCTGCCAGAATCTCTAAATTTCTAAGCTGCTTGTCTTCCTTGCACATTTCAGGCTTGCCATAATCTCTCCTTCCTTCCTTCTGTGTGTGTGTGTGTGTGTGTGTGTGTGTGTGTGTGTGTGTGTGTGTACATTGCATTTATTTTCTAATTATATCTGATACATATAGATTGGTATTTCTTTCTAAAAATAATTGAATGAGTTATATTGGTATTGCTTTGAGAATAACCAAACCTTGCAAATGTATATTCGCATAGCCATTTTTTTAGACCAATCAAAAAAAAACACGAAGTTACTGTTTTATTCAGGGACTGTGCAGCTGCTGGACACACCAGTAGGAACAGTGGCGCTCTGTTACCTTCACATTTAAATGTCCTGTCAATCTTCGCCCACTTGCTTGTGTTGTTAGTCCCAACATCTGCTAGTTTGGAGAAGCACTTTCAGTTCTGAAGTGATGCCTTGACAACACGGGCCTTACTCTATCCAGAACATACTTTGTGGAATTGCAGTCCAAGTGTTTCTATGGCTGTGGCTAATACACTGCTAAAAATTACCCCAAGATTGAGGATTATTAGAAAATTTCCAGATGCTGAATATAAATATGCCCTTGATCTGAATTTTAGTCTGTTTAGTTATTCAAAGTTTTATCCAGCAATAACTAATGTTTTGTTCTGGCTGCCGTTCAGTGTAAGCAACTGTAATACATTTCCTGCCACATTTTTTCCTTGATGGACTGATATTTAATAAGTTAGAAATATCTGTTTCTCAACCAACAAATTTTTTAAGGCTCATCTTTTAACTCTAAGGCATCTATACAATTGTACTGGGATTATGAAGTGCAAAAAGGTTGAGTAAGTGGAAGTCTTTCATTTATATCTTTGTTCCCCAGATGTTGCCTGAACTACAAATTATCTCCATGGGTCTGGACTTTAAATTTCCTTTGAAAGACTAGTTTGTTTTGATGCTCTGTGGGACTCATATGGTTCACCATACTGAAAGTCTTACATTTTGCGTTTGTGTTTTCCTGTGTGTGTGCATGCATGTGTAATGAGTAGGTCAAATTGTGCATGCGCATATGTACATATGTCTGTGTGTGTATGTGTATGAGTAGGTCAGAGGTTTACTTGGGTGTCTTCAATTTCTCTCTACCTTATTTTTTTGAGACAGGATCTCTCACTGAACGTGGAGCTCATTGATTTCGCTAGATGGATAGCCAGCAAGCCCCAGAGAAAGTCCTGTCTCCAGGACTCTGAACCCAGATCCCTGTTGTAGTTATAGAAGCATCTGAAAAAAAAAAAGTTGCTGCCCTGATTTCAGAATATATTTTTATCTTGCCTAATCTGGGGCAAATAAACTGGCACCTTAGAAGAAACTCATGCAGTTAGAGCAGAAGATTCTCAAACCAAATGTAGGCATTTCTTTCTCTGTCAGTTCTTTTTAACACAGTTGTCCCTTTTGTTCAGGCAGTATAGTGAGAAAGCTAAGATTTGAGTGCCCTGGGATATTAGAGTGGCAGTGTCAACATGATGCATATTTGATCCTGGTCATGTGTCATACAGTGCATTTTGGCTGAGTTGCTTATCTTCCTAAAAGGTGCAATTGCTCTACCAAGTTCAACGGTGTTAGTTTTCTTACGTCTTTCCTTTGTAGTCATAAAAAAGTCTTGCTTCATTTTGGCATGACCAAACTGCCCCAACAAAATTGGGAGGGTGAGTTTAAGTTGTTCAAAGAAAGAGGGAGATACAGATAAAAAATACCTCAGACTAAACGTTTATGCACTCTCTCTGGACTTGACCTGGACCAGTCTTTTTAAAATCTGGCAGTATGTGCTACAGAGTGGTCAGTGATCCTGAGGATTGCAAGTTTTTTATCTAGAGACTAAGGTGGCCACAGGCATCTGAATATTATTGTCAGGATTCAGAAGGTCTGAATAAACATCAACATTTTCATAAGGAAGTGGGGGAATTCCTGATGTACCAACCCGGGGAGAGAAAGGCTCTAGAAAGGAAGTAGAGTCAGACACTCCCACATCTCTTGGACAGATATTCACATTTCCTACTCAGTCATCCATTTACCCTCAATGTGAGAACAAAATAAACATCATTTTCTCAGCCCAGCCCAGAAACAGTACATTCTGATTCCAGAAATCCAGCAAACTCACAACAGAGCCTACCTGTGAAGGTTTCTGGCTGCTTTCCCTTAGTCTGAGACAAGAATGTTGAGGCATTTTTTTTTCTTCCCTCAAAAGAGGGAAGGATGATGAGATGGAAATTCTCCATTCTAGACAGGCCTGACTTCTAGAACACCATAGTCACTTAAAAAATGTGTGTAGAAAAGTCAAATTATGCTTTCTTCTAAGCTGAACACTGTTCCTATAGAAATTCAATAAATGAAGAACTCTTTCTAAATGTCATAGAGGAGAATTGGGCTCAAAAATTTTAAATGCTAGAAATGAAAATTTTCTTTTTTGGATGCTGTGGTCCTTTTGCTCTTATGTTATCAGGTAGGTGTCTGAACTGGATTTCATGACTATGTGCTTGTTATAGCAGGGCATTTCTCTGTATGGAGGAAGGGCCCCACCATCTTGTCCTCTCATGCAACAAATTTAAGGGACTACTTGTCTCTGAAAAAAGCAACATAAAATAGTGACAGCATATGTTTTCAGATTTTGAGTCTGAATTATTCAAATTGTTGTATTCTAATTCAAATTCAGTAAAATTGAATAGTTTTAGCAAATAAGCTGCAAGTCATTTAGATGGAAAGTATTTTCCCTATAGGTGCCATTTGATTAACATGTTCTGAGTTGTCCAGTGTGTTCAAGTGTATCTTTGGTCCCTACTTAAGGAAAAAAATAGTTTTATTTCTCTAAGAACTTTCAGGTATCTGAAAACAGATGGAAAAATCTGAAAATGAAAACATAGAAGTAGGCCTCATCTTAAAGAGCAACAAACTTAACCAACCAACTGAAATTAATATTTTCCTTGATAGGCTTGGAGGGAAAAGAAGATGCTGATGAGGGAGTTTTTTTTTTTTTAAATATTGAAAATGTATCACTTCATTTAAAGTAGGAGCTGATTTTATAAGTGATAGAAATGCTGATTTGATTACGGTCTAGCCTAAACAGCCATGCAGGATTTGATTTTCCATTTTTCTTTGGATGTCTGCATTTTACAAGTCTATCAGTTAATCCCTCACAGGCTAACTGAAGCTGACTTGTGGTAGAAGAGCAATTAGAATAAAAGAAGTTAACAAAGCTCTAGGAATGTTCCTTCTGACTCAAGATTTATGACCTAATTTTGAGTAATCTAGACTAATGTGAAAAAAAATAGAAGTAGTTTATAAGTCTGGTAGACTCTAGATGTTGGTTTTTCTTATCGTCTTCCACACTGGGAGGAGTGTGATCTATTAACTTCAGGGGAAATGCTTGCTAGCACTGCATTGTAGAATTGAGCAGGCCAGCATATTGAAAGTGGGACACTCGGACCAAATGGATTCAAGACTGTCAACCATTGTCAGTAGCTAAATTACAGAGACCTTGGCATTCAAGGCTTAAATGCTTCAGCTATTCTCTCCCCACAAATTATTTTACTTTTAGTACACTTTAAAAACACACTGACTCACAGAGGAAGGCCAACTGTGTGTTTGGCACAGGTCTATCTACTATTTTCATCTGCATATTTTAGTGGAATCTATCATTATATTTAAACTTTCCTACAGAAATATAATATCCTTGAATGGAAGCAACTAGAATAAAATAACTTTCCTCTTTACAATGGGTTATGATAATGAAATGCATAGAAGGGTCAAGAGTTGACTAAATGAACAGAAGTATAGCATGATGTCTACATCATCTGTCCTCCATATATCACATATGAGTTATCCATTATTAAACCTATCAGTAGCAAGGCAACATCATATTGAAAAAGTATATAATAGAGTCTTTCCTGTATGGCAGTATAATATTCTGTAACAAAAGCAGGATTAAGAATCAGGGAAATTACAAACTCATCATATTATCACCAGAATGGTATAAACAAAATAGGTTTCAATCTGCTTACTTGTAATTAAAAAATTCTGACTGTAAAATATAGTCTACATTGTTTAATTTGCAGGAGTGTCAAGAGGAAAATGCAAAGGGGAAGATGTAATTAGTAATGAGATTACCCTCCAGGTTTTGTTCCTTATCAAATGCCGTGTCTGAGGCTGCTCTCATGAGGCAGCTAGCTCTTTTTGCTCAAGTTCAGCATTCCCAGAGTCAGGTCAGGAGCTCAAAACAATGGCATAAACAAGGCTCATATACTTGAAATAAGCAAGGTTTTGATACCAAGGAAGGTGTTGGGGCAGAGACTGATTCAATCTAAAGCCTTCAGTCTCTGAAGAGACAAATGACCAGCTTTGCAGCTTCAGTGGCATTAACTCGGTGTCAGTTTCCCATTTGAAATATCAGGTGCTGTCTAGAATCATTTACTAATCTGATGTTCTACTGGTCATTAAGAGAGTGTATTTGAGTCCTAGGATAGAACAAAACAAACAGATGTATCTAAATGTATTCTCTTTAAATGGAAACCAATCATACTGCATTATTTTTTATTACAATATATAAATAGTTCCTATTATGCTTTATTTTACTCAGTAGTTTTGGATTCTTTCCTTGGAAGCCAGCTATGAAGATTTAGGCCATTCCTTGGGCATAATGTGATCCCAGATTTATTAGGCCTCCCTTTCACCTAGAAAAATATCTCACCTCAAGCATTTTTTCATTCTTACAGTGACTTAAAAGAATATCATTTTGCAGAACAATGTTCTCTGTAGCTAGTAGCAGTGCTAGTCAGCATTCAGGTATCATTCAATAAAGCTTATTTATATTCATTTACTACAACTGCAATAATCAAGCACCACCAAACTGGATGGGGTAGCAAGAGAAATGCATTGTCTCAATGTTTTGGAGACTTGAAGTCTGCAGTGCTCTTTGACTTACAGAAGGAACTCCTTGATATCTTCCTTTATCTTCATGTGGTTTCTTCATGTGTGTATGATTGTCTTAAATTTCCTCTTTTTACAAGTACTCCAGTCATGTTGGATCAGCGCTCACTCTAATTCACTGTGACCTCATTTTACCTTAACTAATTACAATCCATTCAGTCTGGAGAACTATTAAAAAACTAAAAATATATCTACCATATGTTCTGGCTATGCAACTCCTTGTCATATACTCAAAGGACTGAACTCAATCTCCTGCTACAGAGATACTTGCTCGGTCATGTTTTTGTTGCTTGTTTCACACTAGCTAGGAAGTGGAAACAACCGGATTCTAATTTCCAATTAATTGTCAGTAGTGTCTGTTTGTTTGCCTCTGTGTGTGAATGTGTAATTTAGGCATTCTCTGTGTGAATTCATGATTTAACTTTGCACAACTTGATTTGTTAGTCTTTACTAAGTGTCATAGTGATATTTTTTCCAATGAAAATATTGATTTGCATTTCAAATTAAACATTTGCAGTTTAAATAAAATTTAAATTATCCATTTTTCAAATATGTGGTTGTTTTAGATTTCATTCCCTTGAACAAATACACGAGATGAGCAAGTTACAAAGAGAAGAGTTATTTGACTCACAGTTTCAGAGGTTTATTCTTGCTGAGGTGCACATAATTACAGGAGTGAGAAATAGAGTACAACAACTTACCTCATGATCTGAAAACCAAAGAATAGAAAGGAAGAGAGCAAGGTTCCACAATCTCCTTTGAGGGTATACCTTCATAGTCCCATTAGGTTCCACATCCTAAAGATTTCACCCCTTCCCAATAATACTACCTTGGAGACCAAGCCTTTAAGACATGGATCATTGGGAGGTGTTCTGGATTCAAACCATAGCAGTGTTTTTATTCAGGATAGAGAAGCAACTTTATCTTTTATGGATAGTCACTATGTTACACTTTTATTGAATAGCATATTTTTCTCTGACAACCTGAAATGCCCCTTTATCTACAAAGCTAAAACCTAGGCTCGATATTATCATTAGTGTTCTTTTTATCATTTCTCACATATTCTTACTTAGGTGTATTTATTTCAGTATTTTATTAATTATTTTCAAATGTATAAGAATTGGAAGAATGTTATAGTATCTACTCATTACTTGTTCTATAAACATTTTACTATATTTGGCAAGCATATCTATCCATGCCTGTATCTGTTTTCTCAGTCCATTGTATTTTTTCATGCATCTGTTTCACTTTCCTTGTTTCTGCAAGTTTCTTTTTCCTCATTAACCATCTTAACCATATTTATTTTAGAATCTCTTTCATACTGTTTTATTTTGTGCAATCATTGTGAATAGAAATCTCCTCTTTGTTATGGGTTCTGTGTCATTCATGATGCACTGTTTCCTCTTATTTTATAATTTCACTGTAAAGACATTTTCATTCTTACGGGAATCCTGTGCAGCTGAGGTTGAAACTATTCCTATCACAGAAACTTTTCCGTTTTCTTATTCTATGATTCAGGAGTATAACTGTCACAAGAACAATTTTTATGGTCATTCCTCTTCCAAATCAGACAATGTTTAGTAAAGTCCCAACAAAGAGATTATTATTAATATTTTTTAGCCATTCAAAATCTAGGGTAAAAGAAACTTCCTTGTATTCTACATATGCAGGTGAGCTTTCTTTCTTCTTTTTATTGATGCAGCCTTTGAGGTTTCAACTTTGCTTTGGTGATCTTAGTTCCAGCCCCACTGTTTCTTGAGGCTGCCTTCTCTACTCTGTTGCAGTATGGAAAACCCAAGCTTAGCACATCCTCAGGTGCAATGCAGCCTCAGCTCAGGTGTTTGCTCCTTGCTTCTCTCTTTTTTTTTTCAATGATATTTTTGGTTTCCTGATTCCTTTAAAGAATGTCCATTTTAAGGTTCATTCATGTTTTCTGTCCCTATATGTTTGACAAAAAGAAGCTTTCCTCAACACTGTTCAGTTGGAATTCAGTTTTGTGCACATTCTGGAAAAGTAACTATACTGCTTCTTGATGTCTATCTGCCTAAACCTACCAGTCTTTCTTCTATGGTATTTTATATTTCCTGAATTCAACTCATTTTTTTTAAAGTTCATAAATGGTATTTTCTCTCTATAAATCACATTGACAGATGCATATACATCAAATACTTATAACTAGGAGAATATGCTATTCTCCATTAACATTCTGTTCACATCTGTTGTAATAAAAACTTATAGTCCGTT
>NW_008336848.1:1575858-1580159 GCF_000622305.1 Nannospalax galili | reverse complement strand
TTTTAAATTATTTTTAAAAATTATTTTATTGATTCTTTGCAAATTTCATACTATATGCATTTAAAAATATTTTTGTTTATTATTTTTATTTTACGTGTATGAGTGTATTGCCTGCATGTGTGTAAGTGCACCTGTGTCATGCAATGCCCACGGAGGTCAGAAGAAGGCATTGGATTCCCCTGGAACTGGAGTTATGGATGGTTGTTAGCCACCATGTGGGTGCTGGGAATTGAACCTGGGTCCTGTGCAAGATCAGTCAGTGCTCTTAACCGCTGAGCCATCTCTCTAGCACCTCATACAATATATTTTTACCACATTCAGACCCCTTTTCCCATTATTTTTTAAGGCCTATTGAGTCAAATTTGTGTTTTTCATATCCTCTCTGATGTGGGGCCATCTGTTGGAGTATGGTCAATCTACAAGGCATCATACCCTTAAAGAAAACTGACTTTCTCTCTCCCAGCAGTTATAAGTTGCCTCTTCCCCAACTCCCCCATACATGCTGGGTTTTTGTGTGGCTTGTGCATATACAGGTCTTATGTATGCTGTCACAAGCACTGTGTGCTCATATGTGCAATGATCCTGTTGTGTCTGGAAAATGCAATTTCCTTGTATTCATCCACTACCCCTGGCTCTTATAATCTTCCCATTCCCTGTTCTGCAATGATCCCTGAAGTTTTGAAGGAGATGGTGTGCTATAGGTTTGGAGGAGATGGTATGCTATAGAATTAGCACTCTGTAGTCTCTTATTCTCGGCATGTTGACCAGTTGTAGATGTCTCTGTTAAGTGACATCTGCTGTAAGAAGCAGCTTCTCTGGTGAGAGTTCAGAGATGTATTCATCAGTGGAGCTAATAATAAGCTATTAGGAGTCAGTTTAATAATATGTTCATTTAGTAGAATAATAGTAGTAGGTTCTCCCCTACAGCCTGTGACTTGTCTAGTCAAAGATTCTTGGATTCCTGATAACAGTGCTAGTTATGGGCTCCATCTTCTGAAGTATGCCTTGAATCTAATCAGAAAGTGGTTGGTTACTTCCTTAATGCTCATGTTACTATTGCACCACTGGGTATATTTTGCCAGGCTAGTCATGATTGTAACTTGCAGGGTTAACAGCTTGGTATGGTGGGTCATTACTTTTCTCTTTCAGTAGCATGCATAGTACCTTCCAGCACCATGAAAGCTAGCCAGTAGAAATTATTAATTAAAATTCAGCTTAATGAAAAATAATTTTAAAATATAATTATTTTCATTAAAGTAAATTCATTTCTCTGATGTTGGAACATAAAATTCTAAATAAATTCTTCTTTTTAATTAAGTGTTGGTAAGAGAATTATAAAAGATTTGAAAAAAATCCTCAAAATCTTAAAAACTTATGGATCAACAATAATTTGAAAATGTATTTAAATTGTCACTGTGAAAAGGCAAAGTTAGCAATTTTAGATATTGTGTATGGACAATATCATACAATACATATCTTAAAGGATCTTGGTGGAGCTGGAGAGATGGCTACAAGTTAAGAACACTGCTTATGGTTGCAGAGAACTGGGGTTTGGTTCCCAGAACCCTTGTGGAAACCATTCTAAACTCCAGTTCCTGAGATCCAATGCCCTCTTCTGGCCTCTGCCAGCACTGGTGGCACACTTAACATGCAGGCAAAACCTACCTATAAAAAAAATAAGCAAATTGAACACATTTAAAGGACCTTGGTAAAAACGTTTGCTTAAGTTAAAATGTGATCTTTAAATAATGTATCATTAAAAAATGTTCTTCACATTAAATGACTTTTGATGAAATAAGGACCAAGTTCTGGTTCTCACTGCACAAGACAAAGGAACTTCTACTTTACTTGATTTATCCAATTTTCTTACTTGCCGAAAGTATTACTAAAATGTTGTGTTTACTGCAAAGTTCTTCCAGTATAATAACATTCTTAACAGGAATAAGAAGGAAGCAATAAATTAAACCTATCAAAATAAAATGGAATATTTAAAAGGATTTCCATGTTACAAGACTTTCCCTGCTCCCTTGGGATCATCCTTCGTGATGTCACTATGTTTGTATCATAGGACCTCCAGGACCCTTGGGGAGCTAACTGTATCAGGGCTGGTTGGGAGATAGAACTCAAACACAGGCAACAGGCCACGGGCTTAGGTTGTAGGAGTCTCAGCAACATGCTCTATCTTGTGGCATATTCAAACTGATCCTCTCAGTAGTGAATAAATGAAAAGTAAAGTAACTCTCAAAAATAAAACACCAAAGAGTGTATCAATAAGCAGGTCTCAGAAGTGAGTGATATGAAGCTGAGAAAAATCTTATAGAGAGCTCTATTTACATGTTACAAACAACAACTGGAAAGCAAAAGGATGTCCAGAGTCCTTGAAGTCCTAGGCACTGGAGATGTGCATTCCATGGCTTCCACAGGTGGCCTCTCTACATTCCAGCTCTTGTCACCTTTGAACTACAGTAATACTTGTCCTGATTCTCCTGAAGCCTTTAAGAGACTGTGATTTTCCCTTCTGTGTTTCTTTTATCTTAATTATAAACCTACTCCTTACATGACACTGAGCATATGTGCTTCTTACATGGTGAAAGAGCCAGACTAATGTAAGTAGAGAAGAGACTGATATACTATTCTACTGTCTTTAACAGCTACGATTCTTGAAGGCAGGGACCATATGTCTGCCACATTTTGGCATACTAATAAGGCAGCAGAATAAAAACAGCTTTTAGTGAATTTATTTGCACAAATTTGCTTATTTAGAACCATATCTTAGCAGAGAGGCATTCCAAAGTGTTGTTATAACTTATCTCTTATCTTTGCATAGGGTGTTGTGTGAATTGAAGGTAGTCAAACATTGGATTGAGAGTCAGGAAGCCTAGATCATAATCAAAATTCAGTCATGGCAAGGAGTTGGTTATTTGGGAAAATCTTCCAAACTTTCTCAGTCTCACTTTGTTTCTCTGTGGGGTTCATTAACTAACTTCTGTTGAAGGGGAATTTGTACCACCTGGGATCCAGTTGTTACCTGATGTCTTATTACAACTAACAGGGAGAGGTCATATTTCAGAATGAATTTCAATACTTTTAATCTGGTTTAACTTGTGTCTTCTCATTTCCATACATATTTGGCTTAAAAGTGAATTCCAGTTTAAGCATATCTTGTTTAACTAAATCTCTCCATATTACTAAATCATTTAACAAAGGCTAAGTTTAATTTTTATCACAGTTAACTATTAAGTGCAAAGAAAGGACAAAAGACTTAATTCCCAAGCTTGGAAAACACAAAGCTGTTGACAGAAATAAATTTTAAAAAGAATTAGTTGAGCCTTTTCATATCAAATTGCACTTGGACTAGGAAAATGCTGGTAAAGTTCAGCCACACCTGAACTTTTCCCCTCCTTCCCCTGATCTAGGCTCCTAAGGTCTTAAGTCTGCTCTTTCCTTCCCTCCTTTGGGCCCCAAAGCACGTGATCTGTGGGCTCTGCCTAAAACAACCACAGTTAACAAAGGAGAAAATGTCTGCTAAGAGCACAATGTATTTCTCACCTAGAATAATATTTGCATTTTAAAACCTGCCTCCAGTAGTGATAAGCACCTGGAACTGAAGTCAGCTGTGAAATCCTTCCAAACTGCCTCTCCTCTCCTTCTTCCTTCTCTCCACAGTGGTGTGTGTGTGTGTGTGTGTGTGTGTGTGTGTGTGTGTGTGAGATCTGTCCCTATTTGGGGGGCATTGTTGGCCAACAGGTGTCAGAGAATGATTTTTCTTATCACTGACAGCCCTGTTTTTGATGCAGCCAGCAATGACCAGGTTGAGAAACATTGTTCATACATGGTCCAAATGCGTGCTGCTATCTCGTTAGGTGCAGATGTTCATATTCTTAGATACAATCTTAACAACAGAGCCCAAATCAACAATATGTTGGAGCATGAATTCCTCAAATTCAGCCCTTATTATCTCAGCTCTATTGGGAAAATGTGTATCTTCCTCCTCCCCCAGTCTCCAGATCCTCAGATCACAAAGTGAGCAGTTTAAAAACAGAACAGACATGTATTTGAAGCAAGATATTTGAGGCTCAAAACTCAGGAGGTCTAGTAGAATATTTTTATAACTTAAAACTTTATTGAGAATTTCATACATGCATATATTTTGATCAAATCCATACCCTCTCCCTCCCCTCCAACACCTCCCATATCTCATCACATTTTTCTGACAACTTCCTGTTTTCTTTCTTTTCCCCTCCCTTCCTTCCTCCCTTCCTTCCTTCCTTCCTTCCTTCCTTCCTTCCTTCCTTCCTTCC
>NW_008336848.1:1571482-1575746 GCF_000622305.1 Nannospalax galili | reverse complement strand
CCCACCCTCTGAAGAGGTAACCCTAAAACTTTTTAAGGATTAGATACAAGCTCCCAAATACTTTCGACATTTTTGGCCTTTGTAAAAGAGTATGTTGCTAAGAGGCCCAAGAACTTTTTGACTTTTAGCCAAGAAACTGGCTACTTTACTTTAGAGTCTTTTTACCCTAACTGCCTAAACAATTCCTACCTCCTATTTTTATCATGCCATCCTCTGAAGAGGTTACCCAAATTGCCGATTTTTTTTGTTTTTAGATTTAATAAATGTTTATAGCATATTTCATCCAACAGCTGTGGCATATACATTCTTTTCAACAGTCCAGGTAAATTTTTCTAAAATAAATCATATTTTTTTTATTCTTATTCTTTTATGAAGTTAGTTAAAAATTAATGAACAAGAAATTAAAGAGACTGCGCTGCAATTAAGTTAGAATATTCTAAATAAAACTTAATTTTTTGAGAATTCCATACATGCATACTGTATTTACATATCCAATTCTCCTTACTATTGCACCTCCTTCCACATTCCTCTCACTTCCTCTCAATTTCAGTGTTTCACAATGCACACACACACACACGCACACACACACATACAAACAATCTACTGAATCCATCTAGTAGTGCTTGTACGTGTATGTGTTTAGGGCTCACCACTTGGGACTAGATAACTTATCAGGGAGTTTGTCCCTGGAGAAAACTGATTCTTGCTCTCTCAGCAGCCATTGATTGCCTGTAGCTCTTCATCTGGAGGTGGAACCTTGTGATATTTCCCCTGCCCACATTGGCATGTCAACTGGTGTAATGTAGGTCTTGTCTAGGCAACCATATTGTTGAAATTTCATGGGTGCAGTGTCTCTGTCATGTCTGGAAGACACTACATAGCAGCAGGCATGCTGGTCCTCTGACTTTTACAATCTATAACTCCCTATCCACAGCTGAATCATATTGGTACAACAAAACATTTCTAAAATAACTCAATTGGAAAATATACAGACAACTGCCAAGAATTCGCAAGAATGATTAGTGGCATGAGGACTAGCTTAGCCGAATAGAGGTCACTGAGAGCTTGTTGTTGTTGTGTGTGCACCAGAAAAAAAAAAAAAAAAAAAAAAAAAAAGAATCCCAGGGTTAAGTTGCTAGTTAATTATTAATCATTGGCAAAATTTGATTTGTAACAAATGATGACCAGTAATGATCTTAGGTAAAGATGAGTACATTCAAGTGGAACTAATTCATGTTCTGTGTCAAGCACATGAGAAGCTATTTTAAACACAATTTTGGTCTATTATGTAATGTTAAACCCCACATATTAGCACGTAAACTTGTACTAGTGATAGAAAGTTTGGGTAGATTTGAAGAAGTCATTCTTGATTCTATAGTTTTGATTGATTGTATCCTAGGATAGAAAGAGGGGTTGGAAGAAAATCCATTCCTGAAATATATTCCAACAGCACTGCATTAGAATATATATATATATGTATATATATATGTATCTGTTAATGACAGAAGTGCAAAAAGTATATTTTATGCTCTTTTTATTTTATTTCTATGAGTTTGGTTTATTTTTATCATTTTTATTGCTATGATTTCTCAGTGCAGTAGAAATTTTGGCTGGATGATTTAAATAGATAATGAAATAGTGAGTGATTACAGTATTATATGAAAAATAATGCTTTTTATATAATAGCAATCATAGTACCTTAAAAATGCAGAACATATAATTGGACTTGGGAGATAGCTCAGCAGTAAAAGGGTTTGTTGCCAAGCCCACTGACCTGAGTTCAGCCCTCAAGACCCACATGGTGAAAGAAGAGAGGAGTTCTGCATATTGTCCTCTGGCCTACATAAGTGTGCCCTAGTACACACACACCCTTAAATAAAAAAATAAAAAAAATAGATAAATACAATAATATTGTATAATTTCTAGTGGATCGCTTTTATGTTGGCATATATTAAACACTTTAAAAAAAATTCTTAGCCATGGTGGCACATGTGGCCCGAATTCTCTCTGGGTCTTCTGCGCAATCAGACAAACCATATATTTTACGTGTATTTATTAACTTACAAAGGAATGAGTACCCAGTGCCTAGCCCCATGCCATGCCTCAGAGCCTGCCTTATCAGACCATGCCACACCCATAATTCGCTCACACCTCTGGGGCCAGTGATCGCCCCAGGTCCATTAAAAGTCAGTCCATTCTATCTTTCAGCTGTTGCATGTGGCATTCCCACAGCTCGCAAGTGGCTCATGGCTTCTCTGGCTCGGCTCCAGGCTTCCGTTCCAAGATGGCTCCCAGCCACACCCCCATAGTCCACACTCTGCGGCAGGCCCCGCCCATTGGAGGAACTAGCCAATTGGGAGACACTCCATCTTTCCTCTGCTCTTACAATCTTTCTGTCCATCTTCTGCTAAAGTGCCTGAGCTTTGGAGGGGGTGACAGATGTAGGGCGATCTCTCTTGTAGCATGACAAGAGAGTGGCTTCTTGGGCCTTTCCATTAGTCATCTTTAGGCCATGGCCACTGATCTATCTCAGTGGTGTTTCTTCTACTATAAAGACAAATGGAAGGAAGTAGACACATTTAAACAAACATGAAAGTAAATACAGATGCCTAGAAGATATCCCAATAGGTGTACTATATTCATTAAACAATATACTCGTGACAGCTTCTCCACTAGGGCCTATAGCCTTTCTCGACAAAAGACATTGGCCTGGTCTACAGTACCACATGTGTGTTCCACCCCTAGGAGAGGGCCTCATCCAATTAGAAATTTATCAGTTGTACGTATGTGGTCAAGCCATTATTGCACTTGCAGGTATTGCTTGGCATGTCCGAGTGTGCAGCACACAGGGTCCGTCATTGAGTAGACTTATAGGGAATCCTTTCTTCCCCAACCCTTCATATAGAGCCTTCTGGCAATATGAACATCATCCATCCAGTGGCACAGAGTTTGTGGCTTAGTCTCAGTTCCATCTCTTCTTCTTCTCCCGTGCTCACATCATGCTGTGTCCTCAGCAACATGGTCTTACCGACCTCTCTAGTGTACAACCGACATTAATAGCAATAGCCTTGGTGAATTGGAGGACCTCTAGGAACTCTCTCTGACCAACAGCTCATGGGGGGCAACCCACCCCTGGTACTGTAGACTTTCTTAACAGTTGTCTATAGCTGGCCTTTGCTTCCTCAGGTGTTTTTCAAATGGGTTTCACATCTGTAAAACACTTGAAGGAACATTAACATTATATATTAAATCACTCGTAGACAAGGTCTCATAAAGCATGGAAAGGTTTCATCCATTCGTATTAAATATTTTCTCCATAGATCCTTGTTAGGTACCAGAGCATGGGTATGAGGCATTAATTTTGTTATCTCATTACAATTTTTAGTTATCCCTTTGGATTCTTTTATTCTTGATACACTTACAGGTGTTGGCTCCAGTTGCCTGACCCTGCACTGGGCTAAGGAGGCAGGGGGTTTCTCCTGTCCCCTCTGCACTTTTTGGTTCCCTGAGTCAAACAGGCTCTGGGTCTTCCTCCTGACTATAGCCATATCTGTCATCTTCTCATTGACCACACTAGGTTTCTGGGGCAGAACTTGGTGGGAAAACTTGTTTTCATCCCTAGTATAGCCTTTATCAGAAGAGAAATGCATCTTATTTAATCCTTGAGGATTCTTAACCACCCCTTGTACAGTTATCCTTTGACTGTCCTTTGTAAACTGTTCTTCTGGTTTTAAAGCCTTCTTGAAACGCCTTAGTACCAAATTTGGTTTTCTATCATTTTTTCTCTAGGGATTTGGGCTTGACATAAGTCTTGCCACATTTGTCTTTGAGTAACTGTCCTAGTCTGTTTCTCCACTGCTGTGACATAACACTCTGACCAATACCAACTTGGGGAGGAAAGGGTTTATTCAGTTTACAACTCCCAGGTTGCAGTTCATCAGGGAGCCCAAGGTAGGAACTCAGGGCAGGAATCTGGAAGCAGGAGCTGGAGCACAGGCCATGGAGGAATGCTGCTTACTGGCTTGCTCTCCTGGCCCCTGATCAGCCTGCTTTCTTATGCAACACAAGCACAGTGGGCTGGGCCCTCCCACATCACTCATCAAGAAGATGCCCCTCAGACATGGCCACAGGCCAGTCCAATAGAGGAAATTCCCCAATTGAGGCTTCCTTAACCCAGGTGTGTCAAGTTGACACTAAAGCTATCCAGCACAGTAACCCAAGTGGACCATTTCCTCTGTCTGGTCTTTTTTACATCTCTTATAGA
>NW_008336848.1:1569128-1571239 GCF_000622305.1 Nannospalax galili | reverse complement strand
CCCTCCTTTATAGTCCTCCAGCCCCTGCTAATCATGTTAGCACTGGCCTAGGTTGAACAGCCTATATCGCAAGGGTGTATAGGTGGTTATATAACTCAGCTGTGAGCTTCTGAAGGACTTAGGCTGATGTAATTTGCTCCCATGTCCCATACTCTCACAAGCCACATGGCCAGGGGCTCTCTGCTTGCTTGCTTGTAAGTTTTTCCTAGTTTTAACAGTTCTAGCATGGAATATTTCCTAGCTATAGTACAGTTAGCTCTTTTTTCCTTTTTACTATTATCTGTCTTTTTCTCTGGGTCCTTGGATTTTACACAAATTAAAGTGCCTTCTTTCTCTCTCCAGCTCTGTAACTGGGTCTGCCCTGAAGCCTTTTCAGCTTCTCCTGCCTAGGGCACATCTTTTATCATGCAAAGTGGCCGCTCTCTTTCTCAGGCACTCCTTTGGGTCTAGAGAAGGTAAAAGATTTTCTAACCTTTGGGTAACTTTTAACAAATCTTCACATACTCCCAACATATCCCCACATTTACAACATAGCTGTGGCCCCTGCTTTTGTGTGGCTGGCCTCTTTTTACTAACCCATTGCAAAAAACACATCCATTAGTGCTCTTCCAACACTCATTCTCAGTTTCATCATATTCTGTCAGACTATGCGAATTCTGTGGCCTGAATTCTCTCTGGGTCGCCTGCGCGATCAGACAAACCATATAATATATTTTATGTGTATTTATTAACTTACAAAAGAATGAGTACCCAGTGTCTAGCCCCATGTCTCAGAGCACACCTTATCAGACCATGCCATGCCCAATTTGCTCATGCCTCTGGCCCCCAGTCCATTAAAAGTCAGTCCATTCTGTCTTTCAGCTGTTGCACCCAGCATTCCCAGGGCTGGCACACAGCTTCCCCAGGCTGGAGACTTCTCTGGCTCCAGGTGTCTGTTCCAAGATGGCTCCCAGCCATACCTCCATAGTCCACACTCTGAGCAGGCCCTGCCCATTAGAGGAACTAGCCAATCGGGAGACAGCACAAGTCTTTAATTCCAGCATTCAGGAGGTAGAAACAGGCAGATCTCTAAAACCCAGGCCAGCCTGGTCTACATAGGAAGTTCCAGGTCAGATCAGGCTAAAGGGGGATACTACCTCAAAATATTAAAAAATGCCCAAACCAAAATACAAGAAGAAAGCCCCATTCTTTATAGATGGCAATGCAACTACCCTGGAAGGACGGAAGGCTTTAAGGAGATACCTGTGCCCTCCCTTTTGCTATCGTATCATACTGTAGAAATGATGAAGTTCAGAGAATTAAAATTTCTCAGGCCTAAAGGGCTGAAGTCCCGGTGCCAACAAGAAGAATTTGCTTTCCAGGAGGAGATTTTACACAATTTTGATAATTTATTCTAATACCTTGCAGTAAAGATTGGAAACAACCACAATAATCTGTATAATGTATTAGCTATCAATTTTGAGTAGATTTTTAACCATTAAGGTGTCAATACTGAAGGACATTTTTGGGGACAGCAATAACCAAGAAGCTTTGTAACATTTCACTGAAAATTTGATTTAAGATCATAGTTCAATTAGGCAGATTGTATCATAGCCTAAAATGCAGCTCTTTTTGCTGCTCTAAACTTCAAGCCAGTACGAAGAAAATTTCTTAAATTATGTGATTTGCTTTCCAAACAGAATCATAAGAAAATTGACTTGAAACCCTTTTGATTAATTTTAATCATCACAAAAGTAATAGATGCTTATCACTGGATTTTTACAACTGTAGATAAGCAAGGAAAAATAAAAATGAAGTAGAAACTCTACATATAATATTTTTGTTTCCACCTTTAGGAGAAGAGAGAAAATGTTTAGAGTTTACTTTATAATGTTTGCCACCACAAAACAATTTATTAAAACATTTTTTTGAAGCTACTGAACAGACACTGACTTAAAAATAAGCACACTTTGAAGATTAAAAATTCAGGGAAGAATGCTTTCTTAGCCTATTGTAGACTCAGAATGAACAATGAATATGTTTGGAATCTCCCAACAGACATTTCCTTCAGTCTTTTTGTTTGTTGGATGGTGTAAATGACTTACCTCAATGTTCAGGACTAGTTGCAAGAT
>NW_008336848.1:1556817-1569114 GCF_000622305.1 Nannospalax galili | reverse complement strand
TTCTGGTCTTGGCAGGCTCCCGCACACACATGGTACACATACTCACACACACACACACACACACACACACACACACACACACACATACAGGTAGGTAAGGGGTAGTTTGGCTTGACAGAACTTTTTCTTACCTGGGAAACAAGAGCACTTGAGTTCAATCATGGTTCTGCTCTGCTGAGACTCAGGGTATTATATGAGGAAAAGGAATTAAGCTAGGGGGTCTTTGTTTACAATACAAACCTATCTAAACTGCCAGGCTATGACTATTTTTTAATTAAAATAAAAGCAACAAGTTTTCCTGTGCCATTTTCATAACACTTTGTTTCAGCTGATCCTCCTTTCCATGGTGCTTATCTCATCTCCTCTTCATGCCCCCACCACCTGCTGTACTTAGGCCCTTCTGTCCCCAGTATGCCCTTTTCCACTTTCCCATTATATATGCTCTGTTCTGTTCTTCTCATACCCTTTCCTGCCTCAGAATATTTTTTCACCTCTCATGGTCCCCTTTCTCATTTCATGATTCATACCCACACTCAATCTCCCAGGACCACACGGATATAAAAATTAGAAGCTAGGATCTGTATATGAGAGAGAACATGTGGTGTTTGTCTTCCTGAGCCTGGGTTACCTCACTTAATATATTTTCCAGTTCCATCAATTTTCCTGAAAATTTCTTAGTGCCACGAAAAAAGTGTTATGTGGAGCATTCCATTTCATTTAGTTACCAAATCAAGTGAGATTATTTTTGTCATTTTTGTAAGGAGAGATGTGACAGAACAGGGATTTGTAAATTTTTTACACTTATTTTTAAAAAGTTATCTAGTCAATCTGTTCCCCAAATCTTAGGAAAAGATTTTTCAAGCATAATAGTCACTTAATACATCTGCATTTTTGTATAATACAAAATTATACAGAATTGGATCAAATCCCAATGCCCAAAGTATGAGTTTTTATAAAAATCCTACTGAAATCAAGGTATCTTAAGAAAACATGCTGACTTGGTGGGTGGATGATGCATGCCTTTAATCCCAGCCCTTCGGAGGCAGAGGCAGACAGATCTTGTGAGTTGGAGGCCAGCCTGGTCTACAAACTGTGTCTGTGTTACTGACAAACCCTTTATTTCATAGTACACTTCCATTGCTATAACAAAATCTCACATATATAAGATGTCTAATGGAAGCTTGGTAGGAAAGATAAATAAAAACTACCATGGGAAGTAGAATTTGTTTTAAAGAATAGCCTCATTTCTGAAATTTTTGCAAATACTAAATGGTGAGAAGAACCCTTGTGATATATCATCAGCCTATGATCCCAGCAGTATTTGGTAGAGCTCTACAAATAGGGAAGAGAGATTCATCTTTTGCAGAGAGGAAATTCATTTGGTAATTCATTGCTCATAAAAAATTACTACAAACAAAATTATACCCCTTTCTAATTTGACTCAATCCAATTTAATCACATTCTATACACCCTAGTTTGAAAACAGCAGGTAACCAATGACTGAATCAAGACTTTGTGCTTAAAGAGTGCATGAAATTAATTCTTTTCTTCTCAAGTTAGATAATCCTTCCTCTCAATGCCAACCTTAGCTTCCAGGTTTTTAATCATCTTCTGGATCATTTCTAAAGTGTCCCATGGTTTTGCATGAGTCATTCTACTAAGTGAACTCCCCAGCTGCTATGAAACATGTCAGGATTTGTTTAGTTGTCATAACATTTTAAGTCTTATGATCTATATTTGTGTAGACTGTGGGTGTGAGGACAAAGCAATAACAAAGCTGTCAGAGGTGTAGCTCTTTCTATTTTTTAATTTTTAACTTTTCTAGATAATATGGCTTGCCAGTGATCCAGATTGCTTTTTTTTATTGAATTTTTTGTGATTTTCATGTAGTTTAATTTGATGATATTTAGATCCCTTCCCTTATCCCCACCTCCCTTTATGTACTCTAAAGTATATTTAATAAGGCCTGTGGAGTCTAATTTGTGTCTCCAAATACCCTTCAGTGTGGGTCCATCCACTGGAGTCTAGTTAACCTACCAAGTCCCATGCTTGAAAGAGACTGTCTCTGCCCCTCCCTGCAGCCATCTGCTACCACAATTTTCTTAAGTGGGTTGGAGCATCTTACCTACTTCCTCATGTCTAGGCTGGGATTTTCTTCTGGTTTGAGCTTGCATGGGACTTGTGCATGCTGTCATGGTTGCTGTGAGTTCATGTAAGTAAATGACCAGCTGTCTGGAACCGTTTACTTATGGCCATTCACTACCTCTAGCTCTTACAATCTTTTCTTCCCGTCCTCCTTATGATCCCTGAGCTTTGTGAGGCAGAGGTTTGATATAGGTGTCCTATTCGTGGACAGGCTCTCTGAAGCCTCTTGTTCTCTTCTTATTGAGTAGGATTTCTTGTTTAATGGTGCAAACTAAACATAGAGATAACATTTTCCAATGAATTCCAGAAATTCTACATTGACAGGTTTTCATTCAGAGGTGATATTCCTCCTTTAACATTTTTTTTCTTTTTAGAGGCTGGAGAGATGGCCCAGTGGTTAAGAGCACTGGCTGCTCTTGCAGAGGACTAGGTTCGGTTTCTAGCACCCACAGGGCAGCTAACAGTTGTCCATAACTCCAGTTCCAGGGGATCTGAAGCCTTCTTCTGACCTCCATGGACATTAGTTGACATGGGTACACTTACATACATGCAGGAAATATACATATAAAATAAAAATAAGAAATAAAATATTTAGTAAGAGAGAGAAATGGGCATGGAAATGCTTCTCAGGTGTATTAGTAAGTGGAGATGCAGCAAATTAATGCAGATGTATGTGAATGGAATCTTGGAGGGAATGGAATTCATGGAGGAAATACCTTTAAGCTATTCATTAAGATAGACAAAATGCCCTTTCTGCATAAGCAACAGTTTAAGTCTGAAAAAGAACAGGAAGAGAACAGTTAAAAATTCAGTTTGTTTGCATACATTTCAATAGTGGGAAATCTGTATATCTGAGCTATAGCCTGACTAGGTAGTGACTGGAAATCTAGCTAAGTTTATAAAATTAGAAAATGAAAGTAAGATCCTATTGTTGAAGACATCACACACTTCGGTCACAAGATTTGGAGAAATCAATCACTGCTACTGAACTGAAAGCCTCTTCCCTGAGAACTTGCTCTCATAGTGTCTGGTTACTATGCAAGCTGTCAAGGGAGAAAAGTTATCAATAGTTCTGCCCAGTTATACATCCCAAGAACCATGACAATGAGGGAACTAACAAGATATCCTCACTGGTTCAATAGTAGCACTTGTCAGTATTTTGAGGGGTAGCTAACAGCTGTCTGATTGGACCAAAAGCTGACTCAGTTGGAGATAGCCCATGCCTGGTACTTGAAATCTAGACAAGAACCCATGCTGGAGACGTCATAGGCCCTAGAGGAGAACTTATTACTACTGTATTACTAAAGTAGTATATGTTCTAATTGCCTTCTAAATACTCATCCTTGTACCCATGGATAAGTGTAGGTCTCATATCTCATCAAAGAAGCTTCTTTTTCCAGCAAATAGAAGCTATTAGAGAGACCCAAAACTGTTCAAAATGCAGCAAATATGTGACAGTAGCTCTTTGGCAATGACTGCTGAGGGAAGGAGACCCCCCCCAGGTCAAAACAATCTTAAATTGTAAGCCCTAAACACATGCAAACAAGGGTAACACTAATTACATGTGTGTGTGTATATATATATATATATATATATATATGTATATATATCACATATACATATATCATATACATATCAAAGATAAATATAGAAGAAAAGGTCACGAATTTTAGATGGGATAGTTGTGGGGACATGGGAGGAGTTGGGGTAGGGAGAAGATGGTAAAAATGATGCAAATACAGTGTACTCGTGTATGAAATCCTCATTTAAATGATTTAAAAGTATTTTAGATTTTGTTTGTGGGAAGCACACTCATAATATGAGGCATGAGAAGAAACAATAAAATGAAGATGACAACCAAGAAAATAGACAACAGAATATGAGCTGCAGATGGCTGGAGCAGTAAAAACCACACTAAGGACTTTAAAATAGCTATTACAAATATATTGAGGGTTTTCAGGAGGAGGGTGAAAAGGGATGAACAAATGGAAAATCTCAGCAAAGAAATTAAAACTATAAAAATGAATGTTTTATTTATAAGACTATTCTTTTAAAAGTGTCCTAGTATTTAAAAAGAAATTTTATAGAAGCAAAATAGTGTATTATGAGATACCTAATACCTATAGCAAAATATTTGAAATAATAGAATAAAATCCTTAACAAAAATAGCAAATGAGAGGATATATGGAATCGTGCCTATGCGTATGCCATTTTACATGAAATGGTATAATAATAATCCAAAATAAGTAGTTAGAGGTTTTATGTACACATTAGAGTCTCAGATACAACACTAAGGTAACACAAAGAATCATGCATAAAATCCCTGTGAAGCAGATAAAATAGGAGAATAAAAATGCTCAATTTAAAGGAATGTGGAAAAGTTAGATCAAAGAACAACTACAATAATAAGAATAATACCTTTATTGAATGTAACACAAGAAAAGCAGACATAGAATTGTTAATAGATGAGATAGCTATTAAAAGAGAGATGATCAGAACTCTTAAAAAAGTAGGAGCCAAGTATCTTTATTATAGAAAACAAAATACGAAGTTAAAAGAAAGAGATAGAAAACTGATATACCATATTAACACAATAATTTTTCATCTCTGTGACAAATACTTAGAGAAAGAGATTAAACGAAGGATTTACTTTGCCTCACAATGGCTCAGTACATGGTCACTTAGCTCTGATATTTTGAGTGTGCCATGAGGCAGAATATCATGGTGGCATGAGAATGTATCAGAAGTGGCTTGTCTTGTGGTAAACAGGAAGTAGAGGGAAACAAAAGACAGAGTACTCAGAGACAAGATATAGCCCCCAAGCTAAGCTTCCCCACCTTTATATACTTCCCCACCTCTGAATGTTTCAATCAACCCTCAATGCCACAAAGTTATGAATCCAACAGTGGATTAATCAATTGATTAGTTCAAAGGCCTTATGAGTCAATGACCTCTCAGTGGTCAGATCTATCACATCAGCTTTTTGAGAGAGCACTTCATGTCCAAAGTATAACATGTAAAAAAGCAATGTGATTAAATACTGGAGGTAAATTAACTTCACCACAAGCATAGAAGAACATAATAAAACTATAAAAGGGTTAACTTTTCATTAAGATAAAATAATCTCAATTGCTTACACACTTCCCAGGAGGTGAGGTTGCTGCAATTACCTAGGTGAGGGCAGCACAGTGGTGGTCAAGCATCAGGGGCTGGCATATGCAGTGGCTAGTGACTCTCAGAAAGAAGACACGTTGATAATGTCTGGGTCTCATGATGATACTGTTGATTGGACATGGGTTTGTTGGTTATGTTGAATGAGATGATACCATTATTGTTCTTGCTAACTACTTTTTATTTTGTCACAATTTTTCTACTTTTCTAACAAAACTTAGCCCACAAAAGATGATGACTACAGCCAGAGTCTGAGTCTTGAGAACAGGGGATACAGACCCAATTCCATGTTTGGAGCAATGCAACCATGCACACAACACATGACAATTCCTGCTTGAGTATATTCATGAGCATTTGTTTTGGTGGTTTCTTTTCTTTATTATTTAAACTTTTCCAATAAAACAGTAATATTAGCTTCTTGAATTTTTTATTTTTTGTTTTTGAGAATTTCATATTTCCATCCCTCCCAGTGCCACCCCAAATCCTCCTATGTTTCCCACTACCTCTCAATTTCTTGTCCTCATCTTTGATTATCAGTGTTGCAGAGTATAACTGAGTCCACTTAATAGTGCTTGTGTGTACTTGTGTTTATAGCTGGATGATAACCTCTTGGGGAGCTAATCCCTAGAGAAAACTGATTCTCCCTTCCTCAGCATCCATTGACTGCCTGTAGCTCTTCATCTTGAAGTAGGACCCCGTGACTTTTTCCCCATCCACTTTGGTATGTCAACTGGTTTTATCATTATGCAGATCTCCTTAGACCACCATACTGTGGTGATAACCCTATCCTGTCTAGACTGCATTAACTAGCAGCAGGTGTCTATCTTTGATTTTAGAGTCTTCTCTGAACATTGGTAGGCAGTAGACAGATGATTTTTCATTTTGATTCATTTCATCTAAAATATCTAATGCTCCCATGTAGCTATGTTATAAAGAGAGAAAATTATATTTTAGTAAAATATCCAAAAGCTTATTGCCTAGAAAATAAGCTACAACAATAGATTACTAACATTTACTTTTATTTTAGAGACTGGCACGAATGACTTTGAAAACAGCTGAAGGGTCCATTCACTCTACTACAAAACTTATCTTCACAATACCCAGTATTTCTAAAAAATCCTAGAAGTTGTTTTAGTTGTTTGGAGATTGATTTTAATTACCAGGAGCTGTCTATAATAACAGCACTACCTTTGATCTGAAGTAACTATAATAGTCTTCAAATATATCCTGCTTATAAGGCATTAAATTGTACAGTTATTTTGTATTAGTTATAAACTGTTTTAGACCATCATTTCAACTCAAATCCTTGGACATTATTTTATAGATATACAACTCTTTTAATATCCATTTGCTTATGCTTGTTCAACATAATGCTGTTTAGACAGAATGACTTGTAATGGAACTGGTTACATTCTAAAAATTAATTTTATATTTTTTACTAAGACTTTTTTTTCTTTCAAGTATTATCAAAATATCAGCTTCATTACTGAGCTAGAGTTATCTATATGTAAGTGAATTTCAGTAAAGTAACAAGATATTTTTTAAAAAGTCCAATCAATGCTCATTTTTTTAGTAAGGATTAAGTAAAAACAAAACCAAAAAGCCACCCTCCTTTCAAAAACAACTTTCCATAAAGGAGAATTTATTTGGACAAGAAGAGTAACATTTCAACAGAGTTTATCCACTTTTCTGAGAGTCAGCCTGGTTCTTGAGACTTGATTTTCAGCATGATACGATTTTTATCTGATTTAAAAGAACATGGAGAAATTTATTTCCTTCTTTTCTTTTATCCTTCCTTCTTTTCATCCTTCTTTCTTACCTTCCTTCCCCCTCTCTCCCTTTTTTTCTTTTCTTTTGTTTTTTCCCTTTTTCTTTTTGGTTTTTAAAGAGGGCCTTCCTGTAGCTCCATCTGGCCTAGAACTTGCTATGTAGATCAGGCTGGCCTCAATCTCACAGAGTTCCATCTGCCTCTGCCTCCTGAGTGCTGAGATTAAAGGTTTGCAACAACATGCCTAGCAGCTAATTTTCTTGTTGAAGAACAGAGCGCATAGAACATAAACCACTTCGTAAACAAATGTTTACCCTAACATTAATACTTCCTACTGCCTTATTTTAGGTAAAGATTTTAAATTACTGATGAGATCTTAGTTATCTTGAAAAGTTCTCATTTCTAGCCAAAGATATGAATGAAATTCACTAAGAAGAAAAATATATTCCTTAGCATAAGGAAAGCTTGACTTAAAGCTAGTTGGTGAGTCAATCCTCATTTTGTGATGCTCACATGGATACCACACAATAGGCAATGTTTCATTTAATTCATTGGTTGGCTATAATCTGGATAATAAAATGAACTGCTGAGTATGTGATGGAGCATCCCTCTGTTCTCTCCAGAAATATTTATCTTATATCATGAGGCATGGAAAATATATTTGCATTCCTTGGAGAAGCTGATTCTAATAAAAATTAAAGGAAATTGCAATCTTTGATCTAAACATATGGTTAGAACTATGTCATATCTAGTTTTGAGGCTTAAGAAGAAGCCCAGGAAATTGGAAACACGACTAAAGATTAAAGGAATTGGGATTATTTGGTTTGGAGAGAGCATGGTTGGGAATTGACAGACCATGAGTCTTTAAACATGACATTCTTCTTTGGAAGATGCTGAACAGCTGCTCTTCAGGCCCCAGTATGTTCTGCATGTAAGACAATTATTTAAAATAGCAACATGAGAAATACAGGCCAGAGCAAATGAAGAACTTGCAAACTCTAGTGTAAAAATATCGAAGTTTAGAAGAAGGTCCTGCATATGTGGCTATGATAAATATTTGGAAGTTGAGGGAGCTCACATGTAGCTATATGAATCTTTTAACCTAGCAACTATACAGATATTATTGGCAACATACTCATCGCATTTATTCATTTGGATTAAGGAGAGATGTGTATTACCATGATATAAATCACAAGGTGATTTTATGTGACTCTAAAGCAAAAGACCAAAAATAATGGTTGCCAGAGAGTCTATTTTCTTTTGAAATCATCACACTTTTCCTCAAATTACATTAAAAAAGGAATCTTGGCAACACATACTATGATTCTCGTATTCCATGGTCATATTAGAAAGGCATTTGACAGAATGAGGAAAACGCACTGCAATGTTTTCCTGGTGTCCCCACATTTTTCTTTGTGGCAGTTACCAGCTGAAATAGCTGTGAGTTAATGCAATCTGTGCAGCTGAGCTGTTTCTTGGTCCACTGGCCAGATGATACAAGGCTAGCTTGAAACACAGATGAGACAAACCAGAGACAAGTCCATCTAGCATGATGACAGAAAGGAGGATTCAGGTCAAGACCAAAATGGAGAGCATAACCTAGCTGTGTTCACTTGTAAAAATCTCCAAGACTTTAGTATGGAAATATTTTGTACTTAAACATGTATAAATTTTAAAAATGTAATACAATGACAGAATAGATGAAATCTGTTGGGGAGCTATGGAGGAGGGGTTCTAAATATGACCAAGATGTGTTGTGTGAAATGTACAAAAATTCAATAAAAAATTTTAAAAGTAATACAAATGATTTAAAACCAATTTTAATGAACTATATTCTTATAAGACAAAATAGATGCATTTATACATACATTCATTTCAATGAACTTTAACAAACATATACAACTATGTAACCATGATCACAATGAAGAAAAGATGATTTTCATCAGTGTGTGTGTCTGTATTCATGTGGTTAGCACAAGTACATGAGGCACAGTGCGCCTGTGGAGTTAAAGGACACCCTGGACTGTGGGTCCTTGTCTTCCACCTTGTTTAAGCCAGGAACGTTTGTTGCTCTGTTCGCTGCATCAGGCCAGCAGCTTCCCATAGCTTCCCTATGAATTAACTTGAAACCTTTGCTGAAAATAATTCCCTCTGTCTCTCCGTCTCTCTCTGTCTCTTTGCCTCTCTGTGTGTGTGTATGTGTGATGTACTTTGATCTATACATTTAATTTAAATGAATACCATATAATCTTGAGTGCTGCAGCTTTACAGCACTGAAATGGTTTAACAGTTCAAACTCCTTTCCAGTTTGATGTAAGGTTTTAGGAACACTTTTACATCAACAAGGTCAAGTTTGAAAATGTTCACGTGTACCATACTCTTACTGCTCTTTTGTCTAACCGCTGCTGAAAAAGGATTGTTGAAATCATTAAGGATATTTGTGGATCTGCCCTTTTTTCCTTAACTTCACTGGCATTTGCTTCAAGTATTTTGAAGTTTCATTATAGTGCTTCTATAGTGTTTTTGGTGAATTTCCCCTTTTTCATTATTGTTTTTCAGTCTCTTTTATCACAACGCACCTTTTCCTGTTTCTCTATGCTTAAAATTTTCTTGTATGCAACATGCATACAAGCTAAGACGTGGCTCTGGTTGGTGTTATGACACATATTTTAATTTATTTATGAACTTGATTATATTTAGGCATCATGTTTTGCTTTTTAACTAAATTTTCACGATAACCTTTGTATTCTTTCCCTTTTTCTTTTGCAGTAAACTTTTTGTTTTGCTTTTAGAATCCCCATTTATTATTGGCTTATGGATTTTATCTGTTTTTGCTGTTCAGAGGTTGCTCTAGGGTTAGTACATGACTGGACGTCACCATAGCCAACTTTAAATAGTGTTATGGCTTTCTTCATAATACAAGAATCTCACAAGAGATTACTCCCATTTCTTTCCTTCTGTTCTTTAGTTATTTTTGTCCAATATTTTATTTGCCCATGTGCTATAAACTCCATGATCACTATTCTTATTTCTGTTTTAAAGAGTTAACTGTGTGTTAAAGAAACTTAAGGCCGGGCCTTGTGGTGCACCCTTTAATTCCAATAACTCAAGAGGCAGAGGCAGGCAGATCACTGTGAGTTCAAGGCCAGCCTGGTATATATTGGGAGTTCCAGGCCAGCTGGGGCTACAGGGAGACCCTGTCTCATACAAAAACCACAACAAAAATTTAAATGAAAATAACCTTGCATATTTTCCCATATACTTACAATCTCAAATTCCTTTAATTTCCTGTATGCATTTTAATTTCCCCTGGCATCGTATTACTTCCACTATATTTCAATATAATGAAAGTATAACGAAGACAAATTTTCTGAGATTATCCTCATCTAAATAACTTTAATTTTTCTTTCATTTATGGGGATGTTTTAACTGAGCAGAGAATTCAAGGCTGACATTTCTCAGTATTTTAAGGGTATCATTTTATGATCTATTGGATTACAGTGCTACAGAAGTCTATGATAATTTTCTAAAATTTCCTTCTCTATAAAAACATACATTCTTTTTCCTCTTAAAGTTTTGCTTTATCATTAGCTTTAGCAATTTGATTATGATTCTCCATTGTGTGATTATGTGTCTGTGTTTGTATTATTTAGAATTCATTGAATTCCTCTATGGATCTGTAATTTTCATAAACATTGATGATATTTAGCTGTTACTTTTCTAACTCTTATTCTCCAAATGCTTGTCTATTGACTTCAAGTTCACTGGTCAGTCAATCTTCTGCTAGGCCCCAAAGGGAATTTTTATTTCCTCTCCTGTGTTTTTCATATCTAGATGATCCATGTTTCCCTTTATCTAAAATCCATTTCCTTGGTCTGGGAATGTGGCTCAGCTGGTAGAGTCCTTGCTTGGTGTTCACAAACCCCTGGATTCGGTCTCCAGTACCACGTGAACCAAGTGGGCATAGTGACAGGTGTCTATAATCGCAACATATGAGTAGTGGAGGCAGGAGGATTAGGAATTCAAGGCCATGTTCAACATAGGGAGTTTGAGTTCAGCCTAAGCTACATGAGACCCTGCCTCAAATAAAACAAACAAAATAAATAAAACAAAAAGAATCCACTTCTTCATGAAGTTTCCATTTTCTTTTAGATAGCTGAACTTCATGCTAGTTTTCCTTAACATACTGTTAACGTTTTCAGCTCTCCCATTTTTGTACCTGTTTTGTGAATTAACTTTTCTTGCTGGTTATGGCAAATAATTATCTGGTTCTTGGCATGCCTTGTAACTTTTTTATTAGATCATGGATGCATACACATTATAAATCCAAAAATGTGTAGGTTTTGTGGTCTTCCTTGACGATCATTGAAACTTGTTTTATAATCTTTTTATTTTATTTATTATTTTTTATTTTATGTATATGAGTGTATTGCCTGCATGTATATAAGTGCAACCATGTCATGCAATGCCTGTGGAGGTCAGAAGAGGGTGTTGGATTCCCATTAACTAGTGTTATAGATGGTTATTAGCAGCCATGTGGGTACTGGAAATTGAACCCAGGTCTTCTGCAAAAGCAGAGAGTGCCCTTAACCTTCAGCCCCTGAACCTTGTTTTGACAGGCAGTTATATCATCTTTTGACAAAATCTATCTACAGCTTTTCTAAAAAAGGCCCACGGAAGTGTTTTCTTCAAGGCTATTCAGTTCTATTTTCGGAAACTTTACACCTCTGTGATTTCCAGAATCATACTCTAACACTGACTGTTGACCATATCAAAAGTAACTGCTACTTAACTCAGCCAGTTTTATATCTGCTTGCAGTAGAAGTAAAAGCCTTAAACTGAACAATGGCTAAGGATGGATAGTTCCAATTCCCTTCTTAAGTGCCGTAAATGATTGTGTTTTATCAGGCATATTGGACATTCATAGAAGTTCAGAAATTCTAAGAATACAAACTTCATTGCTTCTGAAAACAAAATTCAGATACGTCATTCTCTCATCCAAAAATTCTTTCCTTTAAAAAAAATAGATCAATTAATCACAGAATTCCTTTTAGTCATTTGACCTTGTAGTTTTTCAGTATACTTAAGCTACCTCTGTGCCATACTCCCTTTCCCACTTAGTTTTCATGATCTCTCACATCTCTCTCCTGGTATAACACTGAACTCTTTTGCTGCATCTCTTCCCTGCCCTCTCCCCCTCCTTCCCTCCCTCC
>NW_008336848.1:1553790-1556626 GCF_000622305.1 Nannospalax galili | reverse complement strand
GCAGATCCAGGCACTGGGGGCCCAACCTATGGGCTCCTGCGACTGTTGCCCTGCTGACACACTGGTCCTTGCGGATTTTGTTGTCCCTGCTTCCCTCCCTCCCTCCCTCCCTTCTGTTTTATTTATTTATCATTGGTGGTGGTGGTGGCAATATGTCTGTGTTTAAGTACAGGTACATGTGTGCCACTACATGCATGTGGAAATCTGAGAGTAACCCTTATGAGTCAGTTCTCTCTTTCCACCGTGGGTTATGGAAATCAACTCAGGTTGTGAAGCTTACTTGGCAAATGACTTTACCTACTGAGCCACTGCACTGCTCTCCTCCTTTCTTGATTTCAAGATCTAATGGTTATTCTTCTGTTCCTATTTTGGCTTACCATATGACACAATTCTTAAAGCACAATTCTTGCTTTAGCTTATAATTTTCTTTTTTCCCTTAATTAGAGTTCAATGTCCTTTGCTTTGTTTTACTACTGCCCATGCCTTGAATGCTTTTTCTAGATTCTTTGCTTCTTTTATTTCACATACCCTTCCAGGCAATACTATCCATTTTGACAAATAAATACTAATCTTTTTGTATGAATCAAAGTAAGGTTAATAAAACTAGGAGCTCTAGCAATATACTTATTTAAAGAACAAAGAAAAGTTTTAATGGTACATAACAATTCAAGGTAAATACTTCTGACTGGTGGAAGGTTTACTTGAATAACCCAAGTGTCCTCAGAATTGCTGCCTCACCGTTCTGTAGAGTATTGCCTTGGCCTCTGCTGTCAGTGATGGCTTGTTCCACATTCTAATCATCCAGGTGCTGGGGAAGAAAAATTATGAAAAAGACATTGCATTTTCCTTTCTGAAAGTTTGGGCAACTGTCATTTCTATTGTTCTTACATTACTGATGGCATCTTAGCTTTATTTTCTATATAGCATTCAGATTTTGTTTAAAAAACACAAATCTGATCATGTCACTTAAAAGAAAAGCAATGAGGGGATGGGGAAATGCTTCACTGGGTAAGAGTATTCGAGCATTCAGACCTGAGTTCAAATCTCTAGCATCTATGTAAAAAGTCAGGCATGACTGTGTCTGCCTATAACCCAGCATTGTGGGGTGGAGACAAGTGGATCCCAAGATCTGCTGACCAATCAACCTGGAGAGTTTCTGGTTCAGTGAGACACCCCGTGTACTGGCAATAAGTCAGGGTTTAAAAGAAGACATTTGACATCCTCCCTTGACCTCCATGTGTATATGCATCTGCATATTGACATGTATGTACCACATACGTACAACATACAACACATATACATACACACAAAAGCAATGACTAAACAGATTAAAAAGTGGAAACTGCTTCATATGGCTCATAAATCTCTCTATAATCTAGCACTTTTCTGTACTCAGTTGTATGTATCATTATTCTTTCATGTATTTTAAATTCTGTCATCCAATATTGAGCTAATCTCAATTTATTGATACATGTTCTGTCTTGTTTTTTGTATTTGCCAGTCTCTTTGTCCAGCTAGCACTTTATTCCCCTTTGCTTGGTTATTTCTAGCTTTCCTTTATCTTTCAGATTTCAACCCAAGTTTTACTCTCACCAGTGAATGTATAAGAGACATCAAAAGGGAAGGCATAAAACACATTAAAAATGTTAATAAAATCTACAACTTAGGAAACTATTGCACAATATTAGTATAAGTTTTATAGCATACTGCTAGCACAGAAATATTTTTAAAAGATTCATTAAATTAGGTATCATTCGGTTCAAAGGATTATAGCCATACCCCTTAACTGAACGCTAATGTAGAAGCATGTGGACATTTATTTAGGCATTTTCCTATGTCCGGTTGACATATTTTTGGTTGCCCACAAATACATTTTTCATAACAGTACATAGCCAGTGAGGCCTTCTATAATGTCAGTTCAATTAACATTTAAAAAACTGAAGTCCACTATGCTTACTCATTGTTCCCACATGAAAATGGGTAGTTTGGCTTGGGGGTCTTGGCCCAAATGATTTATTTATTTTTAAATTGAGACTTGAAAAATTCCAATTCAACTTGAAAAATTCCCTGTCACTGACAGTGCCAAATGTATTTCATCAAAGTCTGCACTTCATCAGATCTCTGAGAAAGGTAGGAGAATGCTAAGTTTTGTTAGGTAGTCCCAGTAATTTCAAATGCTTAAGAATTTAAAATTTGAAGAAAAAAATTTATTTAGACCAATATCCATATTAAAAGGATGTCTATATTTAAACACCCCAGTGTCCCATCAGCCCCTTTGGTATTCATCAGTTTACCATGCATTTTTTCTGAGATTGTGTTACTTCACTTAGTATAACAGTTTCTAGTTCCATCCATGGAGGCTCTAGTGGGAGAGGAAGGGTGTCTATCTAACGAGTTTATATTCATACTCAGATGCCAAGGAACTCAGAAAGTAAGCGACTGTGATCAGTAATAGTCATATATAGAGAGATTAGAAATGCATGTGAAAACGTCTCAATGTCAATTGCCTTAAAATGAATTTTTCTGTATGAAACTGTGTATTTTAACAACGAAGTGGAGATCTTTTTTAAACGTTAAAAACTCATTTAATTTTATGTCTTATAGAGTTTATAATAAGTAAAAGATTGTACAAGCATAATAATTCATCTGTAAACCTAAAAATATACAGCCAATTTTGAAAGAGATGTACCCTAGCTCAGAAAAATGTTATTGAATAGGTTAATGCTGTTGTAATGAAATGCTTCTTCTAATAAAAAAAATCTTATCATTATCCCAATCTTATCTAAAAGAATATTGACAACTGATTACTGCTAGATGAGGAACAGCTGACCCTCCT
>NW_008336848.1:1551855-1553735 GCF_000622305.1 Nannospalax galili | reverse complement strand
CTCATAAAAAATACCTAGAAACTTGCACCCACTTGTGAAAGAGATGTACTCTTGCTCTGGAGTATGTTGAATAGGTTAATGCTGTTGTAAAGAAATGCTTCTTCTAATTAAAAAAAAATGGTTTTCTTTGTTATTACATTTTATTTCTTTTTAAACAATCTTTCAGAAAAGATTTTTTAAAATTTTATGTGTATCAGTGTATCTAAGTGTACTACATGCATGTCCATGTCTGGTGCCTGAGGGGACAGAAGAGGGTATTGGATCTCCTAGAAATGGAGTTACAGATGGTTGTGAATTGCCAAGTGAGTGCTGGGAACCAAACCTGAGGTCCTCTATGAGAACAGCAAGTGCTCTTAACCTGAGCCCATGTCTAGCCCCTGTGTATTTCTTTTATCTCTTTTTTTTTTTTGGAGGGGGACAGGGAGTGGGGTCTCATACTGTAGCCCAGGGAGGCTGGCCTGGAATTCAGCAAGCCCAAGCTGGCTTTGAACTCATGCCAATCCTCTTCCTCTGCCTCCTGAGTTCTAGGATTAAAAGCATGTACCACTATACCCAGTTTGTATTTTGTTTTTAAGATTTTGTGTAGAGGATTGATTCTTATTACTTCTGATGCAGAGAACTATATATTTTATAGAATAGTTAACACACAGCAGGATCTCAGTTAATAATTAAACCTATGAAGTCTTACAGACACCAGTGAAGTGACAAACAGGAATACTTGTAGAAAAGATGTGATAATATAAAATATTATCTATTTAAAAGTATATCTCAATGAGTCTCAAAAGGTTCCTGGTTTTAGAAAAAAGGCAAATAAAATAATTTGCCTAATGATGAACAAAAGAGTAAGTATATTAAATACTATTTGTAATTGTTCTTGTAAAATAAGAAGTTACCCTTAAATGTGATTACAATAGATATAATATTTAGAAATTTTACAACATGTCCTGAATTTGGTGAAGTAAGGAGCACAGAATTTTAGAATAGGATAGAAAGAGCTGCTGCCACTGTAGGAAGTAAGTGTATGTCCCATCAGGATGACTTACAAGCATGGAAGGTACAACTGGAGCCTCATTAAAAATGAAACAATGTCAAGTAAATGACAAAAGTTATGTTACTAGAGGAAGTAAGTGGGGGTGGTGATGTGGAGCACAGTCATGAAATTTGAACACCCTGGATCTCTGTCTTCATTCCATTGAGCATATATGTATGTTTGACACCAACTATAGGAGAAAATAAGAGGTCGCTTACACCCTGAGTTTGTACCAAATATTCCTTTTCTTCATCATGTAGAAACCAAGGAAAGAAGAGATTGTTCTTCTCACAGTATGCACTGCTATGCATTTTGGCCTGAACTTCTGAGCATCTGCAAAAGCACAGACGTAGCAGTAACTCTAGGTGATAGGAGGCTTTCACAGTAATAGGAATCATATGAGCGATGGGCTGTCACAAGTGTGAACACCACCCTCATAGTTGGCATATCATTTTGTGTGTGGAAATAAATGTCTCAAGTGCTTTCCAAAGGAATGGAAATGAAAAGGCCAGTAAAAGTGTTGAATTACATAAAATCCAGATGAAGAGGATGAGATTCCTGTGTCATTCATCAAAATTCCCCTAACATCACCACACTGTGTAAAAGAGTGGTGCCGACAAAGTTCACAGGCACATTTTAAAACTATTTTTCTAGTTTGAAATTGCATGGAACTTGTACATGCTGTCACCACTGCTGTGAATTCAGTGTAGTTTTCTGGTAGAATATATAATATGTAATATTAATGAAATAGTACTTATATTAAGCAAGATGACTCTATCAGCTACCAGTAAATACTTGAACAATAATAATATGGAATTTTAAAATGTCTATACTCATTTTAAAAATAAAA
>NW_008336848.1:1550473-1551176 GCF_000622305.1 Nannospalax galili | reverse complement strand
ACGATAGAATTTATTCTCATAATTGTTTTAATAGCTTTTGTATAATCCTCATCGGAGATATGAGATATAAAATGTATTTATCAAATCTGTAATCATTATGCCAAAAAATCTGAATTACTGTAACATTTTGTATATTGTTAAAACTGTAACTTTAATTGTAAAAAAAAAATTAAAATAAAAAAAAGAAAAAAGAAAAAAAATAAAGGATGAAGATATTAATAGGAGATTTACTGCTTTTATTTCAAAATGGTTTTGTATTTAAAAATGAGTATCCTGAGGACCAATGTAAAGTGGGAAAGATGCTAAGATGTTGTTTTCAAGAGAAAGAATAATTCTTCAGAGGGCTTATAAATTTATGGCCTGGGTTTCTTACAGCCTTGATTCTCAGAGTTTTGGTATAACCAACTACCTGTCCTTATATGACAGTCATTACTGATATGTGTCTTCAGGGAGTATCTAAAGGACCTTAGAAACACTGGGCCTAAGCATTTCAAAGTAAGCAGAGAATAAGCAGACACCTACATTTCTAACAGTTCTTTATAGAGTCCTCACTAGGAAAACAGTATAGGCAAATATGTATTTTTCTCAGTAGGTATTGGCATAGTATCCAATTTATGTAAATTGAGGTTTGCAGTTACAGTTTTGCCAATGGATGTTGCCTTTGTATTTTCAGTAAGGTAGAAAAAAAGTTTGTTATGGTTTA
>NW_008336848.1:1525471-1550315 GCF_000622305.1 Nannospalax galili | reverse complement strand
TATGTAAATTGAGGTTTGCAGTTACAGTTTTGCCAATGGATGTTGCCTTTGTATTTTCAGTAAGGTAGAAAAAAAGTTTGAATTATGGTTTACTGACTCCTTATTCTGACCAATATTTGATGGGTGATGGGAATGGGGATTAGAGCAAATTTTGAAATAGGCATCTTATAAAAAAAAATCCAAGGAAAACTGTGCTATCCAGGCACAACAGGGTAGTTACACATATGAACCCACAACACATATGACAGCATGTGGAAGATTTGTGCAAATCCAAGACAGAAAGGGGCCCAGAATGGATGGGGGAGGTGGGTAGGAAGCCCTAGCCCAAGCTGAGGATCTGTCATCAATTGACAGATACTGAGAGAAGGAGAGTAGTAGGTTGTGTAGGATGTGTAGTAGGTTGACCAGACTCCAAGGGATAGACCCACACCCAAAAGCTCTTAGGAAATGCAGATTAGGCTCAATAGGCCTTAAAAAATTACAAGTAATAATAGAAATCAAGATGTTTGGAAGGGGGTAGATAATAAGGTAGGAGTGGAAATGGGTGAGGGGGTCTGAACAATCAAAATATATGACATTCTCAAATTAACAAAAATATTTTTTAAGATATATTGGAAGAGTCAAGTGGAAACATGTGAAGTCAGAAGACTGATCTTTTTCCACTTAATTCTGGCATCTGTGCCCTGTGGTTGAGATGTTTTGATATAGCAAACCATGTGGGGTTTTATGGCTGTTGTTCCCAATAGCGCTTTTATTTATGGCTTTGAGGTTCTTAACATGCAGAATAAACCATGAAGTATCAACTATGCCAAAGAATGTTTCAACACAGTCAGAATTTAAAATTCAAGCTATTGGATTTTTAATTGAAAAAGTCAAGGTCTTTGAGAAAGAGTATAAAAGACAGAAGACATGGATCAAAGAGCTCCTTTTCCCTTTCCACCTAAGGAACCACACTGCTGCACAAGGGAAGAAAAAGGAAGGCCAGAGAGAGCACACGGTCTTAGATACCTGTGTGTCTCTGAGAAGGAGCTATGCTCCAGTGTCCTTGAGCTCAGCCCCCTTGTAGAGTACAACGGAAATATTGTATACATTAAAACTTGCCCATTTTTCTTGTTTTTCCTCAATCCAAATGGATGGATAAGTACCACACTATTTTAGGAAAAAAATGAAGCATGAACAACAAAGAAAAACAGCAAGAAAAAAGGGGACAAGAGGAAGGGATGCTTTTAGGTACTTTAAGGAACTGACTCATATGGAGGCTGGAAATCCTGAAATTTGTAAAGTGTGTCAGGGAGTTGGAAACTCCAGTAAGAACTGATACTATTTGGGTCCAGGGGCAGTCTGGAGGCAGAATTGCCATTTCCTTGGGTGAACTCAGTCTTGTTTCTATTTAGACCTTCAACTGATTGCATAAGTATCCCCACCTTCTGAGGGATAATATACACCACTCAAAATCTACTTATTGGAATCTTAATCTCATCCATAACTACCTTTATAACATTGAGACTAGCATTTAACCAAGTAACTGGAGGCCATGGACTAGCTAAGAAGAACATAACATTAACCATTACAGAAGTCAGTGTTGATCATTGTAGCTAAGGACTAGAAAATAAAGTTTAGGAATATGAAAGACTAAGTCATATTGGCATCAGAATCATGATTAGCAGCCACTGAATAACAAGATATTGTAGGCAATTCCTTTGAAGTTTGAGGAAAAATGTGATAATTCATTCTCAAATGCTATGCTGAGGCATAAGTGTCCAATCAAACAGAAGAAAAAAACACAACAAAATCTTCAGGGTGGTGCATGGTGGAGCACTCCTTTAATACTAGTACTTGGAAGGCAGAGGCAAGTGGATCTCTGTGAAACTTCCTGGTCTACACAGCAAGTTCCAGGCCAGTTAGGGGAGAATGTGAGTGCAGGAAGCAGAAATCACAGGAAGTGGCACGTGTCCTCTCAATGTTTTGGTATATGTTTTTCAAAGAAGAAGAAGGAGGAGGAGGAGGAGGAGGAGGAGGAGGAGAAGAAGAAAGAAGCTCCAGAAGTTGGGCAGGCTTAAATCATTTTTCTACCGCTTACTCTTGATAGAAAAGTTACTAAAAGATTCGCTCCAGTGAATCAAAACAAACAAACAACACACACACACACACACACACACACACACACACACACACGAAAAACCCAAATATGGAAAATATAGAAAGGAAAAGAAAAAGACCTTCTCTGTCATATCTAGATCTTAAATGTTCCCCCACAGTCTCACGCGTCTCTAGGCATGGGAAAAGGTGGGACATTTCAGACATGGGCCTAGTGGGAGATCTTTAGGTCACTGAGGACATGAAGGAGACTGTGGGACCTGGGACCTTCTCTCTTCTTTTGCTTCCTGGCCTGCGAGGTGCATAGTTTTCACTCTTCCATGCCCTCTGAATACGAAGACATACTGCTTCTCTACAGAGCCGGCAATGAGGCTAATTAAGGAGGCCCCAAGACTGTGATCCAAAACAAACGTTTCATCGTAAAAACTTGATTTTTATCTTAGGTATTTTGCTATAATGATGGAAAGCTAACTAATACCATCCTTTACCCTGAAGCAAAGAAGTAAAATTTATTGCTTGCTAATCAGATCAGAACTGTGGACATGGGATGCAGACTCTTGATTAAGCAAAGAAACACTTTAGGCAAGCTGGGCACAATGGAGCTTAGGTTCCAGGTGACTGTCAAAGGTACCCTAAAGTGAGGCACATGCTTATTTGAAGATGATGAGAGGCATGAACACCCACAGGACACTATAATTAATTACAAGTAGTAGATTAAAAGTATGTCCTGAGATAATTTCTTTATGAGTGGATTTTGGGAAAAACAACAAATCAGTATTTTCTTTCTTGATCTTAGAGAAGAAGCAATTAAATTAAAATAAAGATGATTTGAGGCCGGAGAGATGGCTCAGCGGTTAAGTGCATTGACTGCTCTTGCAGAGGACCCAGGTTCGATTCCCAGCACCCACATGGTGGCTACGAACCGTCCTTAACTCCATTTCCAGGGGAATCCAAAGCCCTTTTCTGACCTCTGCAGCATTGTGTGACATGGGTGCAGTCATATACATGCAGGCAATACACTCATACACATAAAATAAAGACAATAAATAAAGATGGTTTAAGGTCCAAGGGAGGTATATCCTAGTGAGAGACAAGAAGCGGCTCAGAAGATACTGCTTAGCTCTATTGACTTTGGAGATCTTCAGTAGAGACTAATTTGTTGTTCAATGGGGATTGAATAAATACAAAGGAAATGCAATGTAGCATCCTATCCGGCTGAAAGTGCAGCATGAACCAGGCTGCCTTGGTCTGAGTCCTGTCTCCATCAGATTGCATCTCCATTGTGTGACTTTGAGCATGCTACTTTGCCGCTTTCTGACTCTCTGTCCTTCCTTTAACATGACCATGAATGAAAGCATCCACCTCACAGAGGTGTTGGGAGGTGTTCTTGTTTGGGTTTGTTGCTGTGATATAACTCCTTGACTGAAAGCAACTTGGAGAGGAAAGGGTTTATTTCATCTGTCAGGTTACAATTCATCAAGGAAGGAAGTCAGGGCGGTAACTTGAGCAGAGTAATAACTTAAAGCAGAGACCGTGGAGGAATGCTGCTTGTGTCTTGCTTCCTCTGGCTTGCACACTTCTTTTCTTATACAATCCATGACCACTTGCCCAGGGATGGCAGCACCCACAGTAGACTGGACCCTCCTATATCAGTTTGTAATCAAGAAAATGCCACATAGAGATGTCCATAGGCCAGCCTGATGGAGTCAGTTTTTTTCAATCGAGGATCCCTCTTTCCAGATGACTACAGTTTGTGTCGTTGACAAAAACTAACCGGCACAGGAGGATCATATAATGTGTATTGCTTTCTCCTTTATTGTAAAATTGCGTGGCTTCAAGCAATGATAAATACTTAGTATCTCCCATAGTTTCTGTGGGTTAAGAATATGGAAGAGACTTTGCTGAGAACTTGGGCCCTGGTTCTTCTGACAGTGTTGTAGTCATGATGTGGGGGCTACGCCCACTCATCTACTGGTTGGCTGATTGGTGCTATTGACTAAAAGCTTAGTTACTTTGTGTGTGGCTCTATCCCAAAGATGTTTAAGTATTTTTACAACATCGTGGTTGGCCTACCCTAAAGCAAATAATGTAATCGAAAAAGCTTCTGACAGAAACAATCCTTAACATAACTCTCAGAATTACCTACCACCACTTTGCTCTATTCTGCTCAGCAGAATGAATCATATAATCTGACCCACATTTGAGAAGAGAATATAGATGGAGGAATGTCAATGAATTTATGACGTTTAAAAATCATTATATGCGAAGTGTGTAGAGTAACCCAACACAAAATAAATAATATAATATGTAAATATATGTTTATAAAATTATTAGCTTTGATTATTTGACAGCTTAGTTGCTAGAGTTTAAGGATGTCTCTTACTTTTGTTTACAGTAGTTTCTCATTATCTAAGGGAGGTTGTTTCCGTATCCCTGAAAATACTCAAATCTGTAAGTGCATATAAGCTGTGCACATCCTCTTATGTACATTCAATCATCTCTAGACTGCTTATAATACCTAACACAGTGTGAAGGGTTTTTACACTCTACTTATTTTACAGAAAAAAGACAAGAAAAAACCCTTCTCCTGCTCAATACAGATTCATTTTTTAGAAAACATTTTCAGTTTGTGCTTACTTGAGTCCATGTATGTGGACCTCTTGAGCATGAACGCTGCGTATGTTTAGGGCAACATGTTGATGAACTGTCTTACCAAGACTGATAATTTGTCCATAAACTCTTTGGGGTTTTCTATAAATTGACAACAGTATTTATAATAAATATGCAGATAGAATTTGAATATGTATACATTCCATGTCTTTCTCTAGTTTTGTTGTACTAGTTAGGACCCCCAGCACAGTATTGAAGGAACGATGATGAAGAGTAGTCTTAGATGGTTGCTAGTATTCAAGAAAATCTTGCAACTTTTCAATTGCAGCGTTTATAGAAAGCTTTTTGCATATGTAATAAATATTTCTTCTGAACCTATTTGGATAAGAATTTTTGAGAATAAATATAAAAGTTTATTTTTTTCTGAAGCTTTTGAGATGAACTTTTCTCTTATAGTATTAATGTGATAAATTATAATATTTCTTCTTCATTGAAAATTCTCAGAAGGAAGAATACTGTCCATTCCTGAGGTTTCTGAGTGGCATTGATCAGAATTCAAGGACGTGTTAAATCAGAAAAAAAATTTGGCTCTGATTTATTCAGTTTTCTTACTAGAAAATCCTTTTGCAAGTTGCAAGTTTAGTAAATCAAGATTTCTAATTATTGCTAAGTACTATCTTTCTATAGTTAGTTTTTCCCCTTTGTATTTATTAAAAACATTCTCTGGAGTTTTGGCATAAAGGTCTACTCAAAATAAGTCTTCAAGAGTATATGTTCTTTGCAATGAAACACACACACACACACACACACACACAGAGTCAAACAAGCAGTTAATGAATTTAAGTCTAGCAGTAGACTGGCTTCCTAAATTTACTTTACGGTGGATTTATACTTTATGGTGGATTTATCTTCACTATTTTTACTTGTTTTGCCTTAAGTGGGAAGGCACACCACCAAGAGACATGAGCCCTGCTTTTCCTCAGGGCTCTTGTGAGCAAAACAAAACATCACAGAGCCGGAGCCAGGTAGTGCATTAGCCTGCAGTCAGTGAGGTAGAAACAAAGCCGTACTTCATAAGTTTCCTCTTAGAATAACAAAAAGACAGAAAGAAACACAATTTCTCTCTTTTTCTTTGGAATTGAGCCCTGTTGACATTCAAGTTTTTACCTCTTCTCCTGTTTAGTGCTTTTGCAGGTAAGATCACTGGTGGCTAGTCATCTGGAAAGGTGGACAGGATCCTTGAAGCTCACTTTCCATTTTGACCATGTGGAAATGGCTTATTCTCGGGCAGCAATTAGGATGCTTCAAACATCAAGGCTGTTGTCACAAGGAATTGCAGGTATCCAATCCTAACAAATGTCAAGCCCATGCTGATTTCACCCACTCTGTATCCTGTGTCTCTCCTAGAAAAGCGAGGGTTGGCTTCATGAAAAGGGTACATAGGAAAAGCTGGCAAGATCTGTGCACATGTTGGCAAGGCATAAAGAAAGGAAAAATTGGCAAGGGGCAGAATAATAATTACTACCATGCTCCGAGTGTCTATGATCTGCCAGGCATTACTAAACATAACTTCATTTATTCTTTTACCACTTTAGAGGGTAAACATTATTATCTCCAGTTCAGGTATGAGAAACTGATATTCAGAGAAGTTCAATAAATTTCACTCCAGCTAGTGGCAGACCTTACTCATCTTAAATAATATATTTTTTATTCACAATTTCAATTACTAGAATACATTGTTGATGTACATATTTAAAAGCACAAGTGAGTTTTAACAGTCAAATACAATGCCAAACTAGAATAACCAGTGCTATTTTCAGTGAACAATATCATATTCAGAATGAAACTGACATGATGCTTCCCTATTTTGAGAACAATGGTAGTCCAATTTCCTGCCAAATGTCCCAAATTCAGTAGGTTGTGGATTTTAATGAATGTGCTCTGTAGGCAGAGAAGCAGAAAAAAAGAGTTTTTGTAAAAGAGCTTTCGGATTTCTTAAGTGTGATTGACTGTCACTGATTTATAATTACAAACAAATTATCGACCAGTAATTTGCAGACCACTCCCAACAATTTTATTGACTTCAAATAATGCCACCTACATTAAAAGTGCTGGTCCAGAAGTAACAGACTTCTTTCCAGTAGGCATTTGGACACCTGGCTGTTGCATTTCCAAATTTATGTTTTTGAAAAAAATCATTCTGATTTTATTTCTGCAAGCAATTTATTTTTCAGAATACTTATTACATGAATCTTTTGGAATTCAAAAAATAAACATTTTTCAAAAGTGGAATACCTATATGAAGTGTAACAGCTAGAGACCTTCAACTTTGTTCTAGAGGATTTAGGAGAAGAGAGAAATTGGTTATATCCTGAGAAATTCATCCATAATAATCTGAAGATGAAAATGAATGCAATGTTTCTACTGTTATTTAACAGGTAAATGTTATAAATGAAACTGACATTCAATTTAGAATGTCTATATAATCTAGACAAGAAGAAAATTATGATTTTACTTATTATGGTTTCTCTATTTTTATTCTATTGCTTTATTTGTCCTCAAGAAATAAAACATAATTTTCTAGAATAAAATAGAGGGTTTTGGTTGTTTTCCTTTTGTGATGTTCATACTACTCATGATAAAAGATTTATATAAGATGTAGAAAATGTAGGAAGAATAAAACAGCATCCTAAAAGGATGCTAATTAAGCCTCTTCTTATTATAAGAATGCATCCTCTTCGTTTTTTGTGTATTCATCAACTGCCACCAAATAGTAAATAATAAGAAAGCATGGAAACAGTGCAACCATATGCAGCCAAATGTGAATGTCTTGTGATTTTTCTCTTCACTCTGACAATTTTTATTAAGTGTCTGTACATTCGGGCTTTTTCTATACAGAAAAAGACACAGGAATTCAGAATATTTTGTAAAATTGGCATCATATAATGTATTTTCTTGCTACTACACCACCATGGTCCCCATCATTTGTCAGGGCATTTAGTGCCCTTCTCTTCTTACACTGATGCACAATGTTCTGTAATATAAATACACTGAAGTTAGCTGAACTTTGTACTATTGTTGGATACTTCTCCCCTTTGTGAGGGTGAATGTGCTCTTATTGGGCTAGAATTATCATAGATTTGTTATTTCTTCAAAGTTAACACTGAAGAAACTGCAGAGGGAAACATGGACTTGGGATACTTAAAATATGAGAAAATCTGAGTAGTATGAGGGAACCCAGGGGAGGTTTGCTATAGCGAAGAATAAAGACCAGCTAGATTGTGAGGTTCATGTTACTAAGGACAACACATCTCTGGCCTGTTCCCTGGTTTTACATCAAAACAGTGCTTGTCCCCTGATCATAGAAATTTGAGTCACATTTATTCTAGGTTGATGCCAAGGAGCACCTCGGAAGCCTTGGTCAAGTGGATGTTGTGGAAACAGACAGATGGCAATTAGCCTTTGACAATGTCCCCTCTATTTCCCCCTTTTTAAGTTCAGAGGGAAAATAAGATTTCCTCAAGCGACACTTCCTTATAGACATGGCATTACTCCTTACAGTTAAAGGAGGAAGCTCTGGCTCAAAACATTTCTGAATGTGACCGTAAAAAATGTGAACAGTTACTGCTTTGTGGAGCCTGGGATTCTTTGATTTCCCCTTCTGAGCTCACGTGTTTGACAGACACCAAGCATGACCTTCCACTCTTGTTAACAATAAATAAGAGATAGAGAAGCTGTTGCCTTTAGGGGAATATGAGCCCTGAGAACTAAATAACAGATCATTTGAAGAGATCAGCTGATGCAAGGAATAAGTAGGCATCTAAAGAGATCAACTGGCACAGGAGAAAGACTAAACTGAAAACATAAACCAACAAAAGTATGATGTATGAACCATGAATTAAGTAAGAATAGTAATGATTCTAAAATAGACAGAGTTGTTAAAAATATGAAAGAGTGAAAGATCATAAAAATATAGAAAAAAATATAAAATATAGAAATATTAAGTTCAAAAATACAATAGTCAAATGAGAAGACACTAATTGAGATGGATAAACATATACTACTAAGGAATACATTAGTGAAGAAGGTCAGTTTGGAGAACTCTCTGAGAGTGAAGGATGGAACAATAAAAAATTTAATAAAAAGAAAGGGAACCTTAGGTGTAGAGGTTCTATAGTATATGTGTCACTTAGGGCTAGGTATCTTTCAAACATATATTCTCTGTGATCAGTTGTGGAATTCTGAAGCAGCCTCCATCTGTTGCAAAAAGAAGCTTCTTTGATTAGTAGTCTGTGGTATACTTGTCTGTAAATATAAGGATCCATATTCAGTATATGGTAAGAAATTTCATTTGTCTAGATAGGGTTTTCTCTAGGATCTATATATAACCTCTCCAGTCATGTGTATTTGGCTATATTTACAGTGCTACCCATGAGTTCCCTTCCACTGAGAGAACATTAAGTCCAATTTAAATAGCTATTGATTACCCACCAGATAACAGTGCCACTACTGCACCAATAGAAGTAGTTTGTTCTGCTAGTCGTTGAGTATTAGGCTTTACAGCTGGGTTGGACTGTTGATTGATTTTTCTCCCTTAGCAGCTTGTATAGTATCCTCTTCAACTGTGAGGGCTAGCCTTCAGGGAGGAGGCTTCCAGGTAGGTTCCAGTTCCATTGCTCTACATCCTATGTCTGAAGTATGTCCTGTCTTCAGCTTTAGGGTCTTATGTTCAAGTTCTGGGCCATAACTAAGCAATAGTCTGTGTTATTTTGGAAGTCTTTTGGACTACTCTGACCAACAACTCAAAGGGAGGTTTCTCCTGTATGGCTTTGTGTCCCTTGTTATAGAGCCTTCAGGTATAAGCATACACTAATATTCAGATATTGTATGTATATTTTTCAGGTTTTTGAATTAACCTCTCTTCTCACTCCCAAGTTTAAGTGCCCCCATTTTTCCCATTTTCCACTTGATAATACCTATCTCCTGTTATCCCCCCTCTCTTCTGTTCCTTCATCCCCTTTATCCCCATGGTTTCTTATATATCCTTCTCTTCTCCCTTCCAGTTGAATACCCCCATTTTCCCAGTTTCCCCTCTGGTAACATCTGTTCCCTGCTATCTCTCTATTTCTGGCTCTTTCTTTCTCTTTATCTCTATGTGTCTTTTCTATTTTCTTGGCTTCTGCTGTTACATCAGGATATATAGCCACATATAAGGGATTGGTTTTATGATGCGCAAATGAGGGAGAACATACATTACTTACTTTTCTGAGTCTGTGTTACTTCACTTAGTATAACAGTTTCTAGTTCCATCCATTTAGCTGTAAATTTCATATTTACATCTTTTCTTACTTCTGTATGTATAAATGTACTATATTTTCATTATCCATTCATCAGTCGAGGGACATTTAAGCTGTTTCCATTGTTTTGCTATTGTAAAAAGAGTAGAAGCAAACAAAGATGTACAATTATCTCTATAGTAGAATGAGTCCTTTGAGTATATGCTAAGGAGTGGTATAACTGAATGGTATGATAGATTCATTTTTAGTTGTTTTTTTTTTTTTTTAAGAGTTCTCTACACTGCTTTCCATAGTGGCTGCACGAGTTTGCATTCCCACCAGCAGTGAATGGGTGTTCTCCTTTTCCACTGCCTCGCCAGCATTTGGAGGCTTTCATGCTCTTGATCTTGGTTAGACTGGGGTAAGATGGACTCATGTAGTTTTGATCTGCATTTCTTTAATTACTAAGGATGTTGAGCACGTTTTAAGGTATTTCTTAGCATAGTGGAACAGAAGGTACAGAAAATACAAATGTGTGTCCCTGGTTAGGACTCCTACATCAAACCTCACCCACACACAGCTCAGGGGCCATTGAAGAAGAGGGGGCAGAACCATAGTTGGTGCATGAACATGAGGAAACAGAAGCTTTCAGGCCACTGGAAACTTGCTCATATGAACTTGCAGCAATGGTGACAACATGCACAAGACCCATGCCGACTCTGTCAGGCAAAAACCCAGCATAGAACAAGAAAAAGGGGAACCAGGCCCCAACCTTAGCCTAGGAACTATTGGCAACTGATTCCTGCTTAATGGGGGAGAGCAGGTCTTTAAAATCTCTAGATAGGTTGATTAGACTCCAATGAATGAATTTCCACTGAAGGAAACCTGGGTTAAAATGCTTGACTGGATAGAACTTAACATATGTGACAGAATGCATGAAATCTGATGGAGGGTTGGGGTGTGTGGGTGGGGGAGGGGTCTGCCTATGACTAAGATATAGTGTATGAAATGTACAAAAACTCAATGAAATGCATCTAAAAAGAAAAGAGGGGCTGCAGAGGTGGCTTAGCATTTAAGAGCATTAGCTAATCTTGCAGAAGACCTCGGTTCGATTCCCAGCACCTATGTGGTAGCTAGCAACCACCCATAACTCCAGTTCCAGAGGATCCAATGCCCTCTTCTGCCACAGGCACTGCATGACATGGGTGCACTTACATACATGCAGGCAATACAGTCATACACAAAAAAATAAAAATATCAAATAAAATTTTTAAAAGGAAAAGAGATGCAGTAGATAGCAATAGAACCAGCAGTGTGCAGATGGTACAGCCACTAGGAGGTCAGAATCGAGAAATGAAACAGGAATACATGAATATTTTCAAAATAAGGAAAGATCAACAGACTCAGATGAAATGTTCTGATGGGTGCCAAAGGGGAGAAAGGGGAAAACTCACACATAGGCAAGTATTCAGAAAATATAAAAATGTCAAAGAAAGGAAGGAGGAAGGAAAAAAGAAAGGAAGAAGAAATAAAGCAAAGAAGAGAGGGAGGAAGGAAAATTTCCGAAGTTGTACATTAAGTTTCTTACTTAAAATTGTAGAATGGCATTTTTTTAGAATGGCATCCAACTTCTATACAACACAGAATGCAAGGAAACAATGAATCCATCAAAAGCACCGAAAGTGAAGAATTTTCAACCTATGATTTTGTATGAATTTTATTCAAATGTGAATGTTTGAAATTAAAAAACAATCATGTTAACACAGCACAGTTTTGATGTGTAATGACTCTCATTGAAAGCTACTTGGAAAGACTCCTTAAACAGGGAAAGAAACATATTAGAGGGAATGGGGTACAAACTGATCATAACTTTTAGAAAACTTTGTAGTTGTTTTTAAAGTAGATAAGGCCAAAACCAATTTATTTCCTTAACTTAATGAGCATTCTACATAACTTCATCAAGATGGTAGATGGATATGGCATGTAAATGTCAGAAAAACATGAGAAACTTCCTGCTGGGGAAATGTGTGAATGCTAGTTTAAATTACATTTTAAAAAATCAAGTGAAAGGATTTTTTAAAAATTTAGAAGAGCTGGAACAAACTGAATAAACAAAGGAAAAGAATGAATTCTAAAACTGTCAACAATCATAGCAAATATACGTGACTAACCCCACCACTTAAAAAAGAATGTCAGATAAACATCTGTCTTTATGACATTCACAAAGCAAGAAGATTGACATAAAATCTGTAAGACAGATGTGTCAGGAAAATACTGACAGGAAAGTTGAAGTAGCAATATTATTATTAAGTGTATAATCTTTCAAGTAAATGACAGCCAATCCATCAGAGAGATAGGTGGTTATTAAGTGAACATATTCAGTAAGATCCATTTACATTTGTGATTTAACTTATGATGTAAATGCTGAGCATTTGCACATTATTGAAATGTGCACACTGTGCATTATTAGACTCTTTCATGTTAGAAAATGATAAGATAGACTCATTCATAATAATTTGGATTTTCTGGAAGATAAAACAATTATTTCCATTTTCTTAGTGTCCAGGTAGCAAGGCTTCTCTTTCTTTTTGTATACACTCAGCAATGCCAAGCCATGCATTAGTATCATCAAAGGAGTCTGTGTTGACATACAGCCCCTTTTCTTTATCAACATCACACGTCATAATGAAATTTCAACTGCCCTTGAGGATGTTGTAGGATTTCACACCTAGAAGGGCAGATAGTCTTTCAAAACTTCAGCTTCTTACTATCCAAGGTAACCATCTGATGATTAGGAAGCTTATAGCTCTTCTTGAAGAAAGAAAAGTTAATAGTGACCATCCCATGCTCCAACTCTGTAGCAATATACCATAGTTTCCTGTAGTGTGATATTGGTTTTCCTAGGTAGTTTTGGTATCACCACCTTCTGCTAAATGTAGCTGTCCAGTCATGGTCAGTTAAGTGCAGTTGTTGTCTGGGATATTACGGTTACACAACACAAATGAGCAGTGGATCATTGACACTATTACCAGAGTTTATAATGAAAATGGTACAAGTACTGGTATCCAGGGATTATACCACCTATATAGCAGTGCACTGGTGACCTCAAGCACAGTGGCTTTGTCATGGTGATCATGGAGTTTAAGGGAGGTTCAGTAATAATCACTGCAGTCTGAATGCCAGGTTTCCTTCAGCCCAACCATCCTAACTGCCACATTAATGGGAGTACTCTAAGACAAACACTCACCTCTTGGTTTTAGCTTTACACCCACAACGCTGCTATTTAGTCACATGCTATTTAGTCACATGACATCTGAGTCATCATCAAGGAAGAAAACATGCCTCCTGCATCTGTATTTGCTTGACTGGGAACTGATAGGCTTCCTCACAAATATTCCCAAAGTGAGAAGTTCAGCTTGCTGCAGTTGAGTAGAATATTCATGACTCCAAGGGCAGAGGAGGATCACATCCAGAAAATCATGTTGTCAGTGTCAGAGCTATTGTCAAGACTGAATACAAAGACTGTGTTCCTCCATTTAACCTATCTGGGTTAAACTTTATTGAGTGATGAGGCCATGGGCAGAGAACTTGTAAGGGCGTGGGAATCTCCAATTATATTTTAACAAGTGTAGTTTTGAAATACTTCAAACAAGCATGTGTGATTGCATTAAAAACATACTACTGTTGTGAATAATACAGATCCTTCACTTTAAAGCTAATAGGCTTATGTACATTTGTTGTGTCTTATGTGTCCTAGACACAGGGTAAAGGATTTAAATATTTATTAATTTACCAATAAATACATGTCACAAATAAATTGGTTAGCTACATGTGTCATTAGTTTCCAAATTAATTATTATTAAAACATTTTGATTAAAAATGAGAATAATATTATGCAGAAATTCTTATGCTCTCATGCTTGATGGGTTTTAAGTTATTAATGACAAAAGTATCTGGCTTTGATAAGTATTCTGATATTAAGCAATTAATACAAATATTAGCATATGTGGGTTTTAGAAATCTGCCAAACCGCAAAAGTTGTTGAAAAAATTGCGTGTTTTTTGTTGTCTCATTTATTTTTCAGCTTCATATGTCAAATAATACAATGAACACAGTAAAGGAGTAATTTAAATTGAAAGCGACAAACAATATATTACTGCTGGAAAGTAATTGTATGCATAAGTGTGCCTTTATTTTTTGAGGCTGTAATTAAATCATGAAAATAAGCCTTCATCCATGTGCCTAGAGTCTAAGGAGATCAGGTCACCAGACTGAAAGGAAATTTAATACATGACTCGTCCACTTGTTACTGTTTGTTGTTGTTGTGTTTAAATGTTGATATTTGTAGTTAAAGAGAATGTTCAATTCATTTGTTAAGGGCAAAAGCTTGTATTTTCTTAGGTAGCAAGAAACAGTGTAAGAAAGAAGTGAAAAGGGCAATTGGTGGAGAGATCACGCGCAGATGTTGTACAGCAGAATCCACGTTTGCATTTATAACTGCCCAGGCCCCCCATCTCTTGCCTGCTCTGTGCTAGCTGTTTATCTGCTTTTCCCATCTTCCACTCTTTCCATTTTTACATAGCAGCCAGGATAGCATTTCAAAAAGGCAAACCAGTCACATCCTGACTCTTTAGATCCTTCTAGTGACCTTCTCCTAGAGAAAGGGAGACTGAAAGTCCTGTAAGACTAGGTCACTGCAGTCCTGCTCGTGCCTGGATATTCTGTCTCATCAAGCATGGCATCCCCAACAAGCTCCAGCCACAAGGTCCCTCGCGTGGAAGCAGACACATCACATATTTTTCTGCCTTAAGTTTTTACTATTGCTAGTCCTTCTGCTATAACATCTGTACTGCTAGGTCTGTGTAAGGCTGGCTTCTGGTAGCGCTTTTAGGATTTGGCTTAACTGTTTCATTCACAAAGCATTCACATCACATGAGATAATGTATATCCACTTACTCCATCATTGTTTCTTACCCAGCTTTGCATTTTCCATAGCAATAATCACTTTCCAAAATTATCTAGTTCACATAATGCCTTTATCCAGCCCTGACCCTTGTAAACTGTCAGCTACACCAGGCTAAGGCTCAGGCTGATGGTAGGCACATAGTAGGTGTTGCACAGCACTGGTGGCATTGGTGAGCATGAAGACTTTTGTAGACTGTCTTGTAAAGGCTTGCACAGTGTTGGTACTTAGACTTTTAAACACGATTTCTTAGAGAAATGTTTCTTTGTCTTCTGTAGTTTTTGATTTTAAAGTATTTGGAAGATGTGAGTACCTACTGACTTGTTTGGTTGTACCTAGAATATTATCTTCACTGAGTGTTGTAATAGAATCCAGAGTTGATCTATCAGATACTCAACCACAGAACTTCACAAAATCTATACTTTCAAGTAATCTGAGACATTCTTTGTGGAACAGTGATGAGGAAGCACTTCAATTTACCTTTGCATACACCTCATAGGACTTACTGCATTAAAGTCTGATAAAGCTTTAACACTGCGATTGCTTATTTCTGAGTGTTGAAAATAAAAATTTAATTTATCCCATACTATTAAATTCCAGGAGTTGCACTACATAGTATAGTTGTCCCTCAGCTTCCATAGGAGATTAGTTCTGGGACATCCACGGCTATCAAAATTGGTAGATGCTCAAGTCTCATATAAAAATATAATAGTTTCATATAACTTATGCACATTATCCCACATTCTTTAAATCATCTCAGTGGATTACTTATTATATCTAACAGTTCAGATGCTATATAAATGGTTGTTTTATAACATTGTTTGGAGAATAATGACTAACACCCTAACATGTTCAGCACAAACACAATTCCTTTACAAGTATATTCTATTTTTGATTGGTTGCACTGGCAGATGTTGAATCTGAGAATATTGAAGCCAACTGTACTTTGGTAGACAAAGATTTAAAAAATACCAGAATCTTAGCATATCAAATCTACATCTTCTGAGCCCTATGACACCTAAATAAATGGCCATAATTTAAAACACATCATGAAAAGTACTGTCATTGAAGGAAAAAAAGCATTAATTTAAGGGATTTGAAAAGACTTCACAGAAGTTTGATTAAATCCTTAAGCAATGGCATGCTCTTCACAGGCAGAGTCTGGGGTCCTGAAACAGGCTAAGGATAGAAACCTGACTGGAAGTTTTAATGAAAGGAAGGCTGACAAATAAAGATCATCTGGGAAGGTTTAGAAGAGTTATCCATAGAGACAAGACAGAAATGACTGAGTTTAGCCTCAGAAATAACTCTAAGGAAGACAGTTTATAGAGACAACAGTAGTTATATCAGCAGAAGATGGAAAGTAAGACAGATGCTTTGACAATGTAGTAGAAAACATTTGGAGAGATTAGAACCCAAGGAAGTCTTGAAGAATAATAAAAAAGCAGTAATTAGAAGAAGAGAATATAGATATGTTTTTTTTAATTATGGTAGAACAAAGAAGAGAAACGGATGAAGATAAAAGAGAAAGATGAAATGAATTGTTTGGACTTGCATTATTTCTAGGACAAAGAAGACTGAGTATGTTTATAGGGAAGTAGCTGAGGAAAGACAGGAGATAGGGGATGAGCGACAGCACAACAGCACAGAAACAGACAGGAATGGCAAAGTCATTGGAGAGTGGTTAGTCTTTGAAACAAGTCAAGAGAGTGAGATGAGCACAGGGGTGATGCATAACCCAAGAGGCTTTGAAAACTTGTAGTAATTTATGTGTTGTCATTAAAAATATTTTATTTATTATTTTTATCTTATGTGTATGAATGTATTGCCTCTATGTGTAAGTGAACCTGTGTCATACAATGCCTGCAGAGGTCAGAGGAGGGCATCAGATTCCCTAGAACTGGAGTTACAGATGGCTGTTAGCTGCTATGTGGGTGCTGGAAATCAAACCTGGGTCCTCTGCAAGAGCAGCTGGTGCTCTTAACAACTGAGCCATCTCTCCAGCCCCAGTGTTAAAGTCTTAAATGACTACTATGTGAGTGGCTATTATAAACTGATTATAGTGCATTTAATGCCTTATGTATCTGTAACTGAAAACATGTACAGCTATGTACATATGCAAAATTTACAGAGTTAAAAGCATGCAATACATTCAGAGTAACCAAGTGCTGCTGCTTAGCACAGTGCCTTTGATTCAGCCAACCAGCCAGCCAGAGTCAGCTTAAGTAATAGGCACAGCAGGCCAAACATGGCCCTGCTTCACCTTGATCATTGGCTGGGCTGAATAGCCTGTGCTAAACTCATTGATAATAGACAGTACAAGTCAGCATGATGACAGCAGCTTGGGTGAGAAAAAGACAACTAGTGAAAATTATGGATTATAGAGGACTAGCAAAAATTTCATATGCTCATATATATTTACTTTGGGTGGGAGTCTGTGCCATGGTATACATGTAGAGATTGGAGAACAACTTTAAAGAGACAGTTCTCTCCTTTTATGTGGGACCCAGGGTTTGAATTCAGGTGACAAAGCTTGGCAGCAAGCACTCTTACCTGTTGAACCATCTTCTTGGCCCTAAACATTTTTTATTGAAATATTATGATTTATTCATAAAATGGCCTCCAAAGCTCACATATTGAAGACTTAGGTTTCAGCTGGTGGCACTACTTGGAGATGATTAAATCATTTAAGATTAATCCATTAACAGCTGAATGGATTCAGCAATTCGCAGCTGGTGAGAGTACTAAAAGGTGGCACCTACTTTGAGGAGGTAGGTCATTGGCCTTTGAAAGCTCTACCTCATCTGGCCCCTTGCTTTTTCTCTTTGCTTCCTGGTGGCCATAAGATGAGCAGTTTTCTTCTGCTCCACCCTTCTTCCATGATGCACTGTCTCACCACATGCCCAGACAGAGCCAAATGGCTATGGACTGAATTCTCTGACACTGAGCACAAACAAGATCTTACCTTAGTTAAACTTGTTTGTCTCATGTATTGTGTTACAGTAACAGAAGCTGACTAGCATTACATGAGGTAAAATTTCTGCAACATAAAATTCATTCTCAAACCACTTTGAAGTATGTGATTTGGTGACTCTGGTGCATTCACATGGTGCAAAAATATCACCAGCATCCCCAGACAGTTTCCATCACCCTCCAAAAAACTCATGCCCATTAATGACTTTCTTGATCCCTTCCTCCTAGCCTCTAGGAGATATTATTCTTTCTCTGGTCTTCATGATTTGCATGTTCTGAGCATTTCATGTAAGTGGTATGATCTTACAAGAAGCTTTTTGTGTCTGGCTTCTGTCACTTAACATAGCCTTTACAAAAATATATCCATGTTGTAGCATGTATCATCCTTCATCCCTTTTCATAGCTGAATGATATTTCATTTATGAGTATAGCATATTGTGTTAATCCATTTGTTAGTTTGTAGACATTTAGGTTGTTTCAACTTTTTTAGTTATTATGAATAATTCTACTTAGGAACATTATACACAAGTTTCATTTAAACACTTGTCTGTTGCTTTTGAGTTTCACTACATGGCCTTGAACTCACAAAGATCCGCCTGCCCCTGCCTCCCAAGTGCTGGGATTAAAGGCGTGAGCCACCACGCCCGGCTATATTTTATTTTTTAAGGATCTGCCAAATTATTTTTCCACAGTGGGTACATCACTTTACAGTCCCATTAGCAATGTATGACATTTCTCTGTATTTTCAGCATTGTCATCTTCCATATTATTATTACTGCATTTTTATTGCCATCATGACTACCTTTCCACTGAATGTGGTTTTGATTTGTATCCCCGATAACTAATGATGTAAGAATCTTTTCCTGTGCTTATTAGACACTTATCACCTCTTTGGAAAAATGTCTATTTAAGTCCTCTGCTCAATAATTGAGTTGTTGATCTTTTTGCTTTGGAATTGTAAGAGTTTTAATATATTCTGAATATTAGACCATAATCAGATACATGACAAAATATTTCTATAATTATAAAGATTTTCTTTTGCTGCACAAGATTCTAATTTTTTTTTAATTTTATTTTTTGTTTTTTTTGAGATGGGGTCTCCCCAGCTGACCTGGAACTTGCTATGTAGACCAGGCTAGCCTCCATCTCTCAGAGACATACCTGATTCTGCCTCTTGAGTTCTGGGCTTAAGGGTGTGAGCCACCACACCCAGTTCTCAAGATTCTACTTTTGATTAACTCTGATTTATCTACTTTTTTAGTCACTAGTGCTTTAGCTATCAAACCTGAAACTCTATGGTTAATGACATGAGGATTTGCTCAGTTCTAAACATTGTATATTTTGGCTCTTATGCATTTAAGTCTGTGACCCATTTTGAGTTAAGTTTTGTATGGCATGTGAGTTAAGGATCTAAGACCATTCTTTTGTGAGTGACTACTCTATTTTCCATCACTAATTTAATGAAAAAGACTGTTCATTCCTCCATCAATGGCCTTGGCCAAAAGTTAATTGACCAGAGATGTATGACTTTGCTTCTGGACTCTGATTTTACTCTATTGGTTTATATGTCTATCCTTATGCCAGTAACCCACTCTTTTCATTACTGCGCCTCTGTAATAAGTTGTGAAATCAGGAAATGACTCTTCCAAGTTTGTTCTTTTTGAAGATTATTTTAGCTATTTGAGATTTCTTCTGATACAGTACAAATTTTATAACCAGCTATCTGTTTCAGAAAAAAAAATTAATTGGAATTTTGGTAGAGATTGCATGAGGTCTACACAGATAAGTTCGGCAAGTATTTCCATTTCAATAGTGTTGAGCCTGTCTTTCTGTGAACACACACGCCTTTTCATTTATTTAGGCTTTCTTTTTTTGCCTCTTCCACAAATGATCTCATTGCTTAGCCTTTTCTGCCAAGCTTTTTAGCTTGTTTATTATTTTCTCTCTTATCCTTTGTCCCAGGCAGCAGCTACTAATAGATTTGCCTTAAAACAGTTTTGACAAATGCCTTCTAAGGAGCTTCCTCAATGCTGCATTGGTCTTAATTAGGCAAGATGAAGGAAAATCCTTTGAGTAGGTCCATCAGCCACCAGAAGGTCAACAAGATCAGCTATGATTCTTTGAGAATAAATTTTGTTCTGCAGCATCTGGTAGTAGAAACTTGAACAAACCATGTATAGCCTGTTGTCTCCAGAGCTGTCTCTGAGCTAGAAAGTAGGGAACAGGCATAGGTAAGAAAAAATGTTACAATGCCCTTGTTCAGTTTTTATTATTTTAAACTTTTTTATTATTCCAAAGAAAGGCAAATTTTAACACATTTTCCAGAAATAACTTGAAGTAGGTTACATAAAAACTTGAACATTTTTACTGATTAAGCACTTGTTATATGTCTTTGAATAACTTCTAGAGTTTTGATACTTGACTCTGACAGTCCTTGACAGTTTATTTACCAGTTTCATGGAGTGATAAGCATTTAGACTTATCTACGCCATTGTTTTTACATTGATAATACTGCTAGGTTAGGTCTTTGCTAAGGACACCACCCCAAGATTTCAGTGAATCAGCACAGAAGATTTATTTCTTGCTCATGATCTCATCTGTGGTGGGAAGGCTGTGCTCCATTTCCACCTCTACCTCAAGACTATCTGAATGAACAGCTGCAACTCTGCACAATGTCAAGAGTTAAGGATGATAAAAAGGGAAGTAGGAAATTATTTGTTAACTCTTTGATCTTATTTCTAGAAATGACCACCTGACTTTCTAGCAGCTAAGGTAACGCATATGGTTGCACCTCACAGCAAAGGGGTAAAGAAAGTATACTTCAACCAGATGAGCAGAGACATGAATACATATTTGAGAACAAAAATAATTTTCAAAGAAAATTGAAAGATTAACCTATTAAGGTTATAGTTAAGAGTATTTACATTAAATAGCCATGAGCTTCATTATAATGAAAATAGTGAGGTAATTTGCTATGGGGAGAGGTGGGGGGGTGACAACTATATAGTGGTCCTGTATGTAAACCATTCAGAGCAGTTATTATATGTAGGTAATTCGATATAGTGTTACTTTAAAGATGAAAGGAGTTGTTGAACAGTTTTGAAGGTCCAGCTGAAGTAAGTCTTGTATTCATAAAGCAACTGATCATTTTGGGAAATTCTTCAGCAATGTTTCACATTTCAAGACAAACAAATACACTTTCTATAACATTGTGACCAATAACAAAGAAACCACTAAGACGCGCGTAATGGCCATGTTTGAATTTAGATAATTATCCTAACTTGAGATGCATTTTCTTTTCTTCCCACTGGATCAAGTAACAGTTTGGACAGTTTAGCCTCATTTATTCTAATTAGAAAGAATCAAAATGCAATGAGGTGAATCTAGGGGGAAGACTTTCCTGTGGCTTGGCTGGACGATCTTCCCACAAGATGTTAGTGACAAGATATAATTCTTGGCCTTCAACAAGAATATTTAACATATTTTTATCTTAAAAATATGTGGCAGGTCCTATTGTTTCATCTTAATGACTTTATGAGAAACATAGAATAACAAGGAATGATTTAAAAAATTCCTTAAAGACGAAAGAAAAAATTATAAGATTTAAAAATTGGTGTTTGGATATTCTACTTGTATGAGCATGGAACAAAAAGATGCAATTAGACTGTGAGAGGCAGAACTCACATTTCTTTGAATAAGTAGACGGGGTAGAGGGATCAAGAGTGAATTTGGATACTGGAAGGGCTTCCCTAGTGATTGTTGGTTCTGGGAAATGATTTCAGAAGGAAACTGGTTACTAAATGTAGAAGGAACATAATGACCACTTGAGGATAAAACCCAAGTCAAAGTCAAGAGAGTTAAACATTTCTGCTTCTCCTTACCATCTCATTTTCAGTGCTGCTTTGATATGACCACTTCATAGCATTAAGAAGGAACAGATAACAGTGTTTTATCTCTACCATGTCACCAGGCTTGCCCACCTAGCTACAAAGCTTAGCTTCAATATCTTCTCATAGTTTTTAGGAGGTAACCAAAGGAACAGTTATCTTCACAAAAGACTTTTTAAAAATATTTTATTATTTTTATTTTATGTGTATGAGTGTATTGCCTGCATATATATGAGTGCACCCATGTCGTGCAATGCCATGGAGGTGAGAGGAGGGCTTCAGATTCCCCCTGGAACTGAAGTTAAGGACGGTTCGTAGCCCCCATGTGGGTGCTGGGAGTTGAACCTGGGTCCTCTGCAAGAGCAGCTAGTGCTCTTAACTCCCGAGGGTTCGAACCAGTGGCCCTTGGGCAGTGATGATTGGGGATGCGTAAGCACACCGTTCGCCAGCCCACGCTGCCCCAATGCCGGGAACACTCAGGTGCAACGGGGAGCCTAGTCAAGCAGGGACTCATTTATTGCAGGTGTTACAGAGATTATAAAGGCACCTGGAAATCCCTCCCCTCCCCCAGGGTGTAGCTTAAGGATGGTCACGTGCTGATCATGCACTCCTCAGCAGTGCGGAAGTATTCTTCAGACTTTCAAAGCAAGCCAAGCTGGGCCCCAGCAACTTCCTCTAGGACCTATGCAAGGTGGGGCCTTTAGGTCCCCACACTTAACTGCTGAGCCATCTCTCCAGCCCCACAAAATATTTTTTAAGAGACCTGTCCCCACCACTTCCAATGAGGGTACTTGACAAATAAGTTAATAGTCATAAAGTCTTAAAGTTTTAGATTCCATTCCATAGAATGTGTAAGCTTATTAATTCAAAGAACCTTTATTGAGTGCCATTAGGGATATGAATCACATTAGCTAGGCATAGGGAACACATAGCTAAATAATCAATGGTCACTGTCCTTACAAACTTTACAATAAGAAAAAAGTAAAGGAGTAGTATTATATATATAAATAGAATATAATCAGGATCTTGAATAATGCAGAAATAGTGCCAGAAATTTCATATGAATCACTGCTCATAATAATAATTGGGTAGATCATCAAAATTTAATGAAATAATCAACAGTTTTATCAGCATTCCAAGATAGTCTGGAACCTACAACACTGAAAACAGGTGTTATTTTAGAAAAAGAAAAACAAAACAGGGACTGAAGAGACGGCTCAGCAGTTAAGAGCACTGGCTGCTCTTATAGAGGACTTGTGTTCAATTCCCAGCATTTACATGGGCAGCTAACAACCATCTGAAACTCCAGTTCCATGGGATCCAATGCCCTCTTCTGACCTCCACAAGTGTTGCATGACATGGGTGCACTTACATACTTGTAGGCAATACAATTATACATATAAAATAAAAACAACAAAATATTTTAAAAGAAGAAAACATTATTTCAGGCAGAAGAAAGAAAATGAACACAGATGAAGAATTATTGCTTATCTTCTGGAAATAGAATATACCAGGTTAGCCAGAAGAGGAAGAAATTCCTCTAAACTATAAGAAATAAGGCTGAGAATGTTCATAGGAGTTAGATTATCTAAGTCCTTAATGCCAGGATATAGAAAGTGTACCACTCAGACTTTGTTTTAATTTTTACAAAATGTTATGGTAATATAACTCCTTGACTCAAATTGTGTACATGTGGATTATGCCCAAATTTTTATTTCTTTTGGACAAAAAGATAAAAATGTGTGTTAAATTCTCTTTGAGTTAGAAGCAGGTAAAAAGTATCATTTACTATTGTTAAAGGATCTAAAATTACTTTTGGTACATTGCTCATGATGAGAGTTTAAAAGTTGAAACTTCACAGGTGTCAAGTTATCACTGAGGAATTTAATACTTGTTAACACAAGCATTCTTACCATTGAAACCAATCTTATTCAGAAGACAAGGCCATTTTCATAAAAACTGCTTCAAATAGAACAATTAGCGCTCAATTTCTTTGAACTTTGCTAAGGTGAATAGATCACAGGATGAGGAAGACTAATGTAGGGGTCGTGAATAAGGAAATATGATAAATTTAAGAAAATATAGCCCTCCTTTTAACTCCCATGTATGCTTATTAAAGGAAATTAGAGTAATAATGTGAAACTGTTCAGTGTTTCGGTTTAGCTATAAGTGCCAAAAGGTCAAGAACTTCATGGAAAATGAATTTTCTTTTTCTCTAAGGAACACATTCTTTTTTTTTAACTTTTAAAAAACTTTATTGAGAATTTCATCATGCATATAAGGTGTTTTGATGAAATCCATGACCACTCCCTCCCTTCCAACACCTCCCGTATCGCCCAATCACTTTTTTCTTTTTTTTTCTTCTTTCATTTATTCATTTTTATGGGGGCTTTTGGGTACTCTAACATTACCCCCTCTGAAGAGCTAACCCTAAAATCTTTTAAGGGCGAGATACAAGCTCCCAAATACTTTTGACATTTTTGGCCTTTGGAACAGAGTATGTTGCTAACAGGCCCAAGGACATTTTGACTTTTAGCCAAGAAACTGACTACTTTTCTTTGGGGTCTTTTTACCCTCACTGCCTGGCCAATTCCTACCTCCTATTCTTATCACACTATCCTCTGAAGGGGTTACCCAAATTGCCAATAGGGAATAGGGATGCAGACCACTCTGGCTTCTTCCATGCAGGGTGAGGCAACTGGAGTACCCCTTCAGTGGGTCTATCTAAAAGTCTCCCAAATTTCATAGCTCTTATCTCTAGAGGGAAAAGAAAGTCCTTGATTCATGAATAGAAGATGTGAAGGAGAAGTAAAGGCAAGAGTAATTAGCGTTACAAGTTCTGGACAGGGAACTAGAAAAAAGTCAGAATAGGACAATTTTCAAATGTTCATATGAGAATCCATTGGAATTTCTTGACAAGGGCATCCATAAGCATCCCTCTATTGGGTTCCTCCTCATTTTTCTTTTGCCTTCCAAGGCTGGACTCTAGAGGGATGGATTCAGGATTTGCTTTCAGGTATTTTGATAGCTGTTGGAGT
>NW_008336848.1:1523300-1525459 GCF_000622305.1 Nannospalax galili | reverse complement strand
AACAACAAACCACATCACAGAAGTTCCTGGACTGAAAAAGGAACCTTTCCTACTCCTCCTACCACTGAAGTGGTTAGGGCCCTGTATAAATAAAAAGTTCCCTTGGAGAAAAAATTCAAATGCATGCCTCAAAATAACCTGAAACTCTTTTTCGTTCTGTTTTTTGGTCTTTTTGAGACAGGTTCTCCCTATAGCCCCAACTGTCCTGGAACTCACTATGTAGAACAGGCTGGCCTTGAACTCACTGAGATCCACCTGTCTCTGCCTCCCAAGTGCTGGGATTAAAGGCATGGACCACCACGCCTGGCCTAAAAATCTTTTTATATGGACTTAAGCCTAATGTCTCTGAAGTCTAATCCCTTGAACTCTTGAAGTATACTGATGACTTTACTCTTTGGTTATGCTTTCCTTTTGGGTGTTCAAGACTATACAGTTGGCCCAAATAAATCAATTTATTTTTACACTTAAGGTCATTTGAGGATCTGTTCCTGAGGAATCACATGGGCTTGGGAGGAGCTCCTGGTTCCTTTCTTTTACCAGTTCCATCTATGTGAAGATAAGTCAAAGGTCCTGTTCGACCATGTCTGGCTTCACTTGGAAGCATGAATGAAATGTTTTCTCAGAGTTGACCCTCCTCTTTGTAGACTAGACATTGGTTCAAGTCTATCTCGTGGGGTCTCCATGTTCTCCCTGAATGAGAGGACAGGTGACTCACCACATTTACAGGACATTTTGAGAGATGTTCCACAGTCCCCTGGAGCTTGGTCAGCCTTAGAGGGCAAGGGGCAAAAACTGTCCTTTAAGTTCCTCTGACCACATTAATATAGGCCTTAAAGTATGGCTGTTAAACATCCAATAAGGTTAGTTCCACCAGTCTGATAATTTTAATTATCATGTGCTATGTAGATAAGGCTTAGGTGAAGAGCCAAATATTCTCAGATAAACATTGACTAGATTTACATTTTGTTCCTTAAATTAGTTGACTAAAATATGACCCTAGAAAATTTAAGATTGTATGTATGTTATTTTTGTCTCATCCTTTATGTATAACAAACCTATACAGACCTTCATCACTTGCGTAGGCTTTCTCATTTTATTCTATTTTCAAAAATATCTCCATTCCCATATCATTTTAACATCTTTTATATTAAAAAAATAATTATGAGACATAATAGCATTAACAAATAAATTTTCCATCAGTTGTGAAACCTTGGGTAAAGGATAGCCTTTACCCAGCATGGGTCATGCCTTTTCTTCCTAGACCAGGAGATTGTATGCTTAGCCCTCCCCAAATACAGGAGGGCATGTGTGATTAGGGTCAAATTACATTCAGTTGGCTGGGAAGAGTGGCTAGATAATGTGGAGAGGTCCAATGACCCTGCTTAGCCCTTCTTTAATGAATGAGAACAACCATCAGCAAGTCCAATTGTGATGATGTTTAGCAATCAGGGTCAGCTGAAGTTGTGACGATGATAGTTATTTCATGCAGAAGGGACTGCTGAATAGCGTCATCTTATTAAAAGGACCTGGAACTTAAAAGGATTTGGTGCTAGGTCCCACATATGAGGAAGGACATACCTCGTTTGTTTTTCTGAGTCTGTGTTACTTCGCTTAGTATAACAGTTTCTAGATCCATCCATTTATCTACAAATTTCATTATTTCATCTTTCTTTACTGCTGAATAGAACTCCATTGTCTAAATATACCACATTTTTGTTAACCACTCATCAGTTGAGGGGCACTTAGGTTGTTGCTCTTAGCTATTGTGAAAAGAGCAGAAACAAACATGGTTGTTCAAGTGTCTCTACAATAGGATGAGTCCTTTGGGTATATGCCAAGGAGTAGTATAACCAGGTCATTTAGTAGGTTCATTTTTAGTTTTTTAAGAGTTACCCACACTGTTTTCCATAGAGGTTACACGAGTTTGCAATTCCACCAGCAGTGAATGAACATTCCCCTTTCTCTACATCCTCACCAGCATTTACTATTATTTGTTCTCTTGATCTTAGCCAGTCTGATTGGAGTAAGGTGATACCTTAGGGTGGTTTTAATTTGCATTTCCCTAATTACTGATGATGCTGAACACTTTTTGAGATGTTTCTTAGCCATCTTTATTTCTTCCTTTGAGAACTCTCTGTTTAGATCTTTAGCCCATCTTT
>NW_008336848.1:1510065-1523190 GCF_000622305.1 Nannospalax galili | reverse complement strand
AATTTAATGAGGTCCCATTTGTTGATTGTTGACCTTAATTCCTGAGCAATTTCTGTCTGGTTTAGAAAATCTTTTCCTACACCTATATCTTGTAAGTTACTGCCAATATTTTCTTCTAATAGTTTCAGGGTTTCAAATTTCACATTGAGGTCTTTGATCCATTTGGAGTGGACTTTTGTGCAAGGCAAAAGATAAAGATCTAGTTTCATTCTTCTACAGGTGGAGATCCAGTTTTGCCAGCACCATTTGTTGAAGATGCTGTCTTTCCTCCACCTTGTGTTCTTGGCACCTTTGTCAAATATCAGGTGGCTGAAATTGCATGTACCCGGGTTTGGATCTTCAGTAATGAGGAACATACTCTTAAGTTTCGGTTCTTTCTGCCTCTTTGTGTTCACATTTAGAAATGTACATGTTCAGATCTGTGGATGAGTATGTGAAGATATAGATACAGCTTAGAGGGCTGGAGAAATGGCTCTGCAGTTAAGAACACTGGCTGCTCTTGCAGAGGACCCAGGTTCAATTCCCAGCACCCATGTAGCAACTAACAACTGTCCATAACTCCAGTTCCAGGGCTTCTGATGCCCTTTTCTGACCTCTGTGGGTATTTTATGACATGGGCACACTTACATACATGCAGGCAATACACTCAGATAAAAAAATAATAAATTAAAAAATAGATTCATCTTGGAAAGTCCCATTATTTTACAGTTAATGTTCCAGATAGACTAATCTTTTTCTCAAACTACTCCATCTCCTAACAGTTCACATATGCCTGGAGGTATAATCAGTACATCTGGATGGAGTGTTTTGCAGGGATTCGTAAGGTCTATTCATGTGTTCATGTGATAAGTTGCAGTGCCATTCAAGTCTTCCTTTATTCTTTTTATGGTAGGCAGGCAGATTCTAAGATGGTCCCCAAAGATCTTTCCTCTTAGGATTCATGACTGTACAATTCTGTCTCCTTGAGTTGAGTATAATCTTTCTATTATTAAAACATTTAGCAATTAGAATGCAGTGAAAAATTATGGAAGGTTAGATTACAAAAAGACTGATTTCATCTGGGACCATGCACCCTTTTGCTGTCTTTCAGGGTTGCCAGCTGCAGTGTTGCAAGCTTTCATAGAAGCCCAGGTGACAATGAACTTATAACTACAGCCAGCAGTCAATGAAGAGGGCCCAAGAGCTTCCAACAGCACATGAGTGATCCTCTTTTAGCAGAACCATTAAACGACAGCAGCCACTACCAAAACCCAGACTGCAGCTTTGAGTCACCCTGGTTTCCTATTTTGAGCCAGAGTCACCCCATTCAACCATTCCTGGAGTTCTGGTACGTAGTAACTGTGAGCGAATAAATATATATTGTTTTAAAACGTGCTACATTTTGGGAGAGTTTTTAATAGAAATAAAAACAAATACATTTTCTTATCAGTAAAGACTGGTACATTGACCAACATTGAATTGAAATTGATTTTTTGCAAGGTACATATCCTTCAAGGACCACAATGGCTGGTCTTCAGAAAAGTCAGACTTGGAAAGACTTTCTAAATGACAAGCAGGTTTAGTGCTATTACCTCCTTTGATAATAAGATTTGATGAGAGATAAATCATTAGGAGTTTTGTACAAATCAATGGGAATACTATGCACTGTGTTTTTTTTTTTCTTTCATTCTTTCCTTCTGTTTTAACTGCCAACTGAGCATAACTGAGTATACAAACATGACTCAACAAACAGGTTGCTGATATTGTTTGTATTATTTGCGTGTATCAGAATTTTCTTTGCTAATATGAAGAGACTGTTATATTGCTAATCTGGTTTACTGCATATCCATTGTGGTGGTCTGAATGAAGAATATTCCCTATAAGCTCAAGTATTTGAACACAGTCCCAAGTTGGTGGCACTGTTTGGGAGTTTCTGGAGTCTCCCTGCAGGTATAGCCTGGCTGGAGAAATTGTATCCATGGGGGTGGGCTTTGAGAGTTCACAGTCTCACCCCACTTTCAGTTCACCGTGTTTCATGTTTGCAGCTCAGGATGTGAGCACTCAGCTTCCTGTGACCATGGCTGAAGCCTGCTGCTGTGCCTTCCTGTCTTAATGGTCACTCTAGAACCATAAGCCAAAAAGAAATGCTGCTTCTTTCAGAGTTGCCTTGGACATGATGTTTTATCACAGCAACAAAAAGTAACTAATATGTCCATCTAGTATTTTCTATCCAACCATGCTACTTTTTAAAAATTATTTATTTAATAACCACATAATTAGAAGAAGCATTTCGTTACAGCATTAACATATTCAATAACAATTTCCAGAGCAAAGATGCATGTCTTTCAAAGTTGGCTGTAAATTTTTAGGTTCACAGTTGAATTAATACAGTTATACAATATTTAACTCAGTATAAACCCTGTAAGACATAAAATTAAATGAGGATTTAACCTTTAAAAAAGATCTCCATTTTTATTTTAAAATATACTGTTTCATACAGAAAAACTCATTTTTAATGTTACTAACACTTAGATGTTTGCACACGTGTCTCTAATCTCTATGTATCTGATTATTACTAGTCACAGTCAGTTACTTTCTGAGATCTACCTGAGCATGGATATAAAATAATTGGGCAGATTTCAATGGTAATGTGTTTCACCTCTACTAATTAACATGGAACAAATTTTTAGGGTTCTTCCTCAAATATAACTCATTTTTATTGTTGATTTTTTTTGTGTGTATTTCATACAGAACATCCCAAACAATCTTATTCATCTATATACCCCCACCCAAAATGGCACCCTCCCATAGTCCCTCTCTCCCACTGGAGCCCATACACTCTGTAATCTCTGTTACTGTCCACAGTGTTGTTGGTGCCCCCAGCCATTCCCCAGTGGTGGTCCATCTGCTGAATCTAGTCAGCCTATCTAAAGTTCCTTGTTTTAGGAAGATCAGCTCTTCCTCATCTAGCAGCAATCAGTTGTCAGTATTCCTTTAGATAAGATTGGGGCCTGCTGTTCATTTTCCCAGTTCTATGCTGGGTTACTGTCTGCCAACCATGCTTCTTTTACTTTGCTACAATAATTCTGGCCTAGGTCATTAACTGATGACATTGAATGCTCAAGGCATTTTACATTTTACTTTTATATAGGGGTTTTTAATGCCACATTTACACCTTGAATCACTACCTTAAAATAATTTTCTTCAAACTGCAGTGCTAAATCTGTGCTGTGAATCTTACAGCAATGGGTGAAGTACATAGAACCTGATCTCATATATACGAAGTCATCTGAACTCTAGACTTGTATGCGAACTTCAAATGATGTTACAAATGCGTTCATTCATCACTGAATGTGGAACTTGGTCTTATTTCTGTAGCAGACAATGGATAAATAATCATTACTGTAGATTGTATCAATATTTTGAGTTTTTCATTTTATATTCCACAGTATTTTTGCTTTACAGGATTAGATTACTAAGTATTTTAAACTATTTCACATTTTAAAAACATTGTTTGGGTTGGGCGTGGTGGCTCACGCCTTTAATCCCAGCACTCGGGAGGCAGAGGCAGGCAGATCTCTGTGAGTTCGAGGCCAGCCTGGTCTCCATTAGTGAATCCAGGCCAGCTGTGGCTACAGGGAGACCTTGTCTCAAAAAGACCAAAAAAACCAAACCAAACCAAACCAAAAATGTTTGGACATTTAAAAGTTGTTTTTTTTTTTTAAGATTTTATTCATTATTTTTATTTTACGTTTATGAGCGTTTTGCCTGAATGTATGTAAGTGCGCCACATGTGTGCAATGCCCGCAGAGGCCAAAAGTGGTGTCAGATCTTCTGAAACTGGAGTTATAGATAGTTGTTAGCTACCGTGTGGGTGTTGGTACTTGAACTCAGGTCCTCTGCAAGAGCACCTAATGCTCTTAACTGCTGAGTCATCTCTCCATCCCCTTAAAAGTTTTTTTTTTTTAATATTTTATTTATTTTTATTTTATGTGTATAAGTGTATTGCCAGCATATAGGTAAGTGCACCCGTGTCATGCAATACCTGTGGAGGTCAGAAGAGAGCATCCAGTTCCCTTGGAATTAGAGTTACAATGTGGGTGCTGGGAAATGAACCTAGGTCCTCTGCAAGAACAGCCACTGATTTTAACCACCGTCTCTCCAGCCCCTTAAAAGGTTTATTATATTTCAGGGGCTGGAGAGATGACTCAGTGGTTAAGACCCGGGTTTGAATCCCAGCACCCATATGGCAGCTAACAACTGTCCCATAACTCGTTCCAGGGAATTTGACAGCCTCTTCTGTCCTCCATGGGCACTGAACAACGGTGCACTTACCTACATGCAGGCATAACACTCATACACATAAAATAAAAATAACAAATAAAATATTTTTTAAAGTTTTAGTATAGTTCAACTATAACAAAATGCTAGCAACCAGTGTTGTTTTGTCTGGAAATCACAGCAGTTCTCTAAGTGTGATGTATTCCTTGCTTTTTTTTTGTCCGTTTTAAGAAGGCAAGAGATGAATAGATATGAAAAGGAATAGAGAGGGAGTCTTTGCTCAGTTTGTATACTCTTCTAAAATTCTTAGGAACCATTTAAGCTTGCTTTGTTATGAAAATTTTCTTGTTTCTCTCATGCAAAATGAAATCCTTATTTTCTTACAATTTAATTTTTAATTTTTTTTTTGAGAATTTTGTACATGACCTCTTCTCTAATCATTATTGGTGCACACAAATACATATGTATATCTATATACAATCTACTGAGTCCATTTAGTGTTGCTCATGTATACATGTGTTTAGAGCTGATCTCTTGGGATTTGGATATCTTATGAGGGAGCTTGTTCCTGAAGAAGACTGATTTTCCCTCATTCATTAGGCATTGATTGCCTGAGGCTCTTCATCTAGAGGTGAGACCCTGTGAAATTCCCCCATCCACATTGTCATGTCAACTAGTCCTGTCATTATGCAGGTCTTGTTTCTCGAACCATAGAGGTGATATTTAATGGGTGAGTTTCCCTGCCATGCCTAGGAGACAGAATCTAATAGCAGGCATCCTGGTCCTCTGGCTCTTACAATCTTTCTTCCCCTTCTTCTGTGATGTTCCCTGAGTCTTAGGTGTAGGGCCTGCATTGTAAATATACAAGTTGGGGCTGGGCTACCCACAGTCACTTATTTTCTGCATTTTTAACCATTGTTGATCACTATAATCTCCATCTGTTTCAAAAAGAAGCTTCTTTGATGAGGAGTGAAAGGTACACTGCTCTGCAAATTTTATTTTTCTTTACTGCTTGCATTTTATTGATTTCCCTAGACTGGTCCTCCCTCCTATATCACTCTTGTTTTAGATGATTAACTCTTCTCTACTTTCCCTCCTCTACTTACTATTACCTTATTGGACCCCATATTAGACTCTAACCACTTCAAAGTAGAAAGGATGTTTTCCTTGCTTGCAGCCACAGAGTAAGCACTCTTGATAGCACTGTTGAATAAATGAATAAAAAAAGAATGCAGAAGTCACGACCTCCTTTTGTGTGTCAGTGTATGTAGGAAACCATATTTTATGTATAATGATTTAATCTAACTACTACTTCATCCATTCCATGAGAGAAATATTGAGTGTGTAGTATGCCCAATATTGTTATGGGACATGTCAGAGTTATGGAAGATGAAGGCCCAACTCATAAAGATCTTGCCATCTAACTAACAATTCTATATTTTAGTCAAAAACAGGGTTTTTATTTGTCAGGCAGTGGTATGACCAAGCAAACAAACACTTATGCTGTCCATTAGAGAAAGAGGCCTCTGCTACCTTTTTTAACCAAAAACTTTCAGTGAATTTTCCATGTGTGCCTTTTTCATTTTCTTTTGGTATAAAGTTCCAGTAAACATACAAAACTTCTTTGGAGAAAAAAAATAAATGAAATTTATGTAGAAATTTATTTAATCCTAAGTGATGGGAAACAAAAAAACTCTTTCACCTAACTCAAACCACACAAAGGACTTCCAAAAACATTTGCGCATTTCTGGGCTGCATTCCTCCTACATATCCTACTAGCCAGACAAGGAAGTACCTCTTTCCCTATGTGAAATCTCTTCTGTTGGACAATTAGTTCCATATCTTAGGATCTCATTTCTTAAGGTCCTGCCAGTAACCTTCTCCAAAACAAAAAACTAAAAACCAAAAAAAAAAAAAAAAACCATTAATTCTTGTGAGATTCTGGCCAGGTGAATTTGAGTCTGGCAGCTAGACAAGGGTAATCCTGGGCAGTCCTGTGTGGCCCAAAACACTATTACACATCACCTTGGAGTCAGAACATTTTTGGCCCACTGATGACTGGCTCACAAGGTAAAATGGCTGGACGAAGCCTCACTGTATAAGTCATAGCTCTATAATGACATTTGCATTTTCTTTTCTTATGTGAAAAAGGGATTTGGCTTTGGGGTGGCAGGCAGCAGTGGTAAGGCCTTCCAGGCTGCTTTTTGACCCTTGCCAGAGTTATTTATACTCAGTGAAATGGTGCTTTGAGCTGTGGCCAAGGACTGGCTCCCTACCTATACCCAAGCCCCATCTAAACTGAAATCAAATCACACACCTATGTCTTTGCCCTCTTCCCCCGAGCAGTCAGAGTTTTATAAGGCTGCCCGGAACTCCTCTGGCTTTTTCTTAGAGAAGATCAACACTGTTGACTAAGGCTAATACTTTATTCCATCCAAAAGAAATGTCAATAGACATGAAGATCATAAGAGTTGGCAATTATTTAAGACATATCACCTTCCAACATGTCTCTCTAATCCCTCATTCTAAAAGATGTACATTTGCCATGTTCTGGGCTTCAGCCTTCTGCTCTTCATTGGTGGAATGGAAATTTAAAGGGAAGAGAGAGGAACCATGATAGGGAGCAATGAGGATGAATGAATTAAATGACTTAAAGAAGTAAGCACTGACTTTAAGGAGGGCCTCAAATCTTTCATTGTCTTAGGTCTGTTGGAAGGGAGCATTTCATGACAACTTTGAGTATGCACGACAAACCGGTAATTTCACATAGTCAGAATACACTGAGAATAATTCAGGCTCTAGAGATGTAATAGAGGACAGTTACTTCTTGTTAACCCCTAAAATGTATGTCCATTATATGGTAAAAGACTTCTAGTTCCACTTCAGTTTCTTCTGGAATAACTGCGGTAATAATCTGTTCTGAGTAATTTTAGCTCGCTCTAGACAAGTGTGAGACTCTAGGCTGCCTTCAATAAGGCTTGCATCTTTAGAAGACCTCAGAATTTCCACCCCAGTGATCTTGGTACCAGGCTGTGATTATCATCGCTGTTTATTTTAGGTCTTGGTTAAGAAACAATCTAGAGAGCCTATTTAAATGTGTTGAAAACCAGAAGCAGTTTCTTCTATTTTTAAAAATACAGTATTTTGATAAGCTCTTAGAATATAGTTCAAACATGCACTTTGATTATATTCCCCACCTCTACTCCCCTTAACTGCTCCCAGATCTACCCTTTTGCTCCTACAACCTCCCAACTTCATTTTCTCTTTTTGTTTTCATAACTCACTGAGTCCAACTTGTACTGTCCAAATACTCATAGGAGTGGGGCCATCCATAGGATAGCAGTTTATGTATCAGGGGCCATACCCTTAAAGAAAACCGACTTTCCCTCCTCCAGAAGCCATAACTGTCAATAGCTCCTTAGCTATGGGTGAGAGCTTTTGAGTCCCTCCTGCCTCCATGATGGAATGCTGACCGACTTGATCTGATACAGTTCTTACCCAGGCAACCACAGTTGCTGGGAGTTCATGAGTGCACAGTCCTGTCCTATCATGTTCAGAAGACTTTGTCCTTCCCCCACTTCTCTCTGGTACAAATCTTTCTGCCTCCTCTGCCACAATGGTCTCTGAGCCTTGGGTAGGGAATATTTGCTATGTTTAAATAGGGTAAACAACACTAAACATAACTCAGGAGTTGTTTCAAGCCATGAAACTAAAGGGTATCATTTGAAGGAAAAATAGACAAGAAATCTTATTTAAGGACTGATCCCTGATTCATTTAAGTGAGGACAGATGAAGACCCAACAAGCAAGATTAACTTCTATAAAGGAGTAGCTAGTGAGGAAGAGTAGAGAATGGTGGTTCTGATGTTCAAGGAAGAACATGGAGAATAAATAGCTATATCAGCAGAGGCTATCAAAACTAGCAGTAGAAAAGGAGAGAGGCTCATCATATAATACAGTGTCTGGGGGCACTGACATCAAATAAACAAAAACATTTTTGTGAAAATTATTTTTAATAACCAATCCACTCCAGAAAATTACTCATTTGAAGATATATCCTGAACTTTATATGTTGCTTATTTTTGCATAAATTTATTCTCAAATATAAACAAAAAAATATAGTTCTCCCTATGTTGCCATCTAGTACTTGAACACCCTAGGAATTTTCTTTTGAAATACTGGATTTAATCATGCATCAACCTCTGAGAAAAAAGAATGTGATTTCTCTCACATAGCTCCCACTGCACACTGAAATATACGAATAGCAGACATCACACCCGAAGAGGAAATCTCAGTGGGAGCATACTGGACCACTCTTTAATAGTGGTTGGTGGGGGTGGATGCTGAGTCTTCATCTTACTATGGGATAATCCTAACTTTTTTTATTCTAGTATGCAAAATAAAATCCAGATTAAAAAAAAAGGAAAAGTTAGATGAGAAAAGCAAGAAAATGCATTACGTGATTGAAATTTTTTAGATGAGCCATTTACTTCCCTCCCCCTCATCTGATACAATGTCTATGGCAAGATGGGCATAATAAATTATCCCCAAAACAGTCCCTTTCCAACTTATTGGTGGAAGGAAGTGATGAAGTTGTTACTAAAATAAAATTCCCAAGGGTTCTTTTTTGTCTGTTTTCTCTAGGCGAACATTGGAGTCGGTCATTAACAGTACCACCAGGGCTCACAGACAGTGCTGCCCTAGCATCTAACCCTTGCACACGGCTTAACAAGGACCACCACAGAGCTGAGCAAAATTCTTGTTATTTCTCTAAATTAAAAACAGGCATTTCACAGTACCCAGTTCAGTAATATTTCCTGCAGAGTATTTGTAAAGCCCAGACCAAATACAGAAGGGGCATTGCTCACGCCTCACTCCAAGGATCTTTCAGGAGTTGTGAAATACAGTCTCAGCTTTTTGTTGTTTGTTTTTCCATTAATATTAGGATATGGAGAGCATGCTCGTTTCCAGCACCACTGCTGGGTAAAAATGGAGAGTTTAGTTTTGGTAAACCTAAGAGTCTCCAGACTCTTCACTTTCTTTTCCCGTGTGTGTTCCCAAGTGTCTTACCTTGGTATATATGACTATCTTTCTCACACATGCAAAACCATACATCTAAATCTTTCTTACATTATTTTTGGCCTATCTCATAGATTCATTCATGAGTTATTTAGTAAATGTATCCAAAGGGCTCACAGCAATGGCCAGGCACTGGGTATGCAGTGGCAAATTAGACATGTCTTGTTTTCACAGATGCTGGTGAAGGAGTCAACGAAGAGAGGATTTTTTTTTTTTCAAATGGGGGAAAGAAGGCTATCAGAGGAGGGTAGTAGATACTGAGAGTTACATTTGAGTGTATGACTAAGTGTTCTATGAGAACATACCCACCTGTACTTGGCTGACCTCTGCTAAGATTTCACTCTGAGATTTCCAAAGTATTGACTAATTTTAAAAAATCATTTCGTTTTTCTATTAAAACTTCTTTTGTCTGCTTTTTTATTAAAGTAGTTTTGAGTATACTCCAGAAATACTATCTCCCAAACAATTAACCAGTAGTAGACATTTCAAATATCAAAATAGCAGATGAAATACTTGGGAACAGGCCAAAGCTGGTCACCCAGGCCACCCCAAAGACTGGCTGTGCCTGGAATCTCTTTAATTCTTTTATAGAGTTCTCAATCAAAATCTTTCTCCTGGGCTCTTAGCACCTCTGAGTTTTGTACCATGTTACACAGGAAAGGATATTTAAAGACTCCTTGGTGAGTTGTTTCTCTCTGTCTTCTGGGTCCTGTCTTTAGTCAATCCTCTTCCTCTCTGAACAGTCATCTACCCTTGCCTCCTGGGCTTGCCATTCTACTCCTCTGATGAATCAGATTGTCTGGATTTTGCCCCTCTGGAGACTGTTTCTTCCAGTACACACAGGTCTTTTTGATTTTTGATTTTTTTTATTGGAAAGTGACAAGTGTCTAGCATTTCAAGGGATCAAAGTTTAAATAAAAGCAAAACTTTTTGTGTCTTAAAAATTCCCTTTGGCTCTGTGCAGCAGTGGGTTATACCTTTCTTCCAAAAAAAATGAAAGACCTAGGCCATTAGTTTACAAGCTTTATGAGTCTCTGAAATTCTTATGGGCTGTTTTTCATGACTTGGACTCTAAACCTTCATTGCAGGATTGGGGTAGTGTTGGCTGCTGGTAGAGCAGACACAAAGCAAACATAGCCCAAATGGCCATATTATTTTTCTTTCAAGGAACCCTCAGGGATATTATTAGTCAGAGCAGAAAGACAGAAAGGAAGACAACACTGATTGCCTTGAAATGTACAAACTCTGATGCCAAGAGACAATCCCAGGGTGCTGGAAGGAAGAGAGAAGCTAACAAAATGGTCTGTAGATGGAGCTGATGAAAGCAAGCAGACTCCAGAACACAAGGCAGAGCTAACTGACATCCATCCCAGATGGTGACCTTGGGGTCCTAGGAGACAACTCTGGACTCATCTTGTGAATTCTCCTGGGGCTCCAGGAGTAAGCACAGTGATAGAATTTTTCTTCAGAGTTTTTTTTTTTTTGTTTTTTTGTTTTCAAGTAGACCATGAGAAAAATCTATGTGTGTATTGAAGGCTCTGGGAAAGTATTCACTCGCTAAGCTTTGAAAGTCAGTTCCCTAATGCTCTGCAATGCAATGATCTCTTTAAGAAGCCCAATTTGGTTAATTTTTAATCAATATAGAAAATATAAGATTTGAAAGACTCCTCTTACATCATCTATGTTAACCCCTTCACTGCACAAATGAGCATATTATAACCCACAAAGGGTTAAAAATAATTTTACCTCACTCATTTCAAGGGCCACACTAGACACTTAGGACTGAAGACAGTAATTGAAAAGCATGCCAAATTTATTTAACTAAGTGCTGCAGAAAAGAAGCTTCAGAAATGAAGATCTAATGATCCTTGGAAAGTACTGCTGTTATTCTTAAGTTCAATGGAGAGTTGACAGCAAGTCCCATAGAAACACTGCATAAAAGGGTGGGAGCTAATGGTGATAATCTGGGGGGAGGTCACTTATCTGGACTTGCTTGTTTGCATTCTTGGCATTTCTCTGTGGCAGTCCTTTCTCAGGTGTGATGCAGAACCCTTTGGAATGAAACTCTTATGACTTACTTTCAGGCAAAGTCAATCAGAACTTCTTTATAGGCATGTTTCACATAAAAGGTAGAAAGTCTCCCATCCAAGTACTAACCAGGCCCGACCCTGCTTAGCTCCCGAGATCAGATGAGATCAGGCGCGTTCAGGGCAGCCAGTGCTCTTAACCACTGAGTCATTTCTCCAGTCACATAACCATCTTACTTACATAAATATAGTTTAGTCACTCTTTCATTCAAAATATCTTCCATTTATCCTTCACATGTATCCTCTACTTTCTCACACCCTGCTCTGTATCCAAGAGGCTAACATAAAATAGATCAATGACTTCCTCCTTCCCCTTTCTGGTTGTATTTGGCTAAGAGGCATCATCAACCGAGCTCAGAGGGAAAGAGAAAAGAGAAGTCCTGATATCTATACCTGACTCACTTTCTATAGAATTGTTGAACTGACTGTGTCTGTTACTGAAGTTTACAAGACCAAAGCAAGTGGTCCTCTTCATATATCCTTCAATCCCCAGGAGCCCTCTGCCTCTCTCCAGCTTTTCCCAATCACAACTTTAAGCTTAGGAGTAGCAAAGGAAGCCCTGTTGCTGCCAGGCCAGCACTGCACTCTTCCTGTGTTTCCCTATGTCCTACTGTAAAATACATTATATTGGCAAATTGTCTTGCTGTCTGAACTAACTGAGAAGCTGACTCTAGAAGCAAACTTACCTCCAACCCATCCTAGACCAAGCATGCTTGTCTCAAAGTGTCCTCCAAGCTCTTGTCTGAAAATATCCCTCACCCTCCCACTTCTGTGACAAGGAGAGAAGATTACATGAAACAATCCAATGGTAAAAACATTGTGTCCTTGAGAAAAGGTAGAAGGTAAACCATTTCCAGTAGATGCTACTACTGTTTATCCCATGATATAAAAGTGCCTGCATTGGGAAAGAGAAGTCCAAAGTTCAGTCATGAAGTTCCCCAGTGTCTGCTGGATGTTGTGAGTTTCTGACTTGATGTTTTGCCGTCTACCTGTTTCTTGCTATTTATTCTTTTACTTTGGCTTGCTATATACTCAATAAACTCATGCATTCAAAACCAAAAAAAAAAAAAAAGGTAGAAAGTCAGTATGTTCTCGCTCTGAGGCCCTCCCAATCTATTTCAGTTCAAAGTACTTTGTGGTAGTGTTTTCTCAACCCAAACTTGTATAGGTAGGCTGCTATGTTCACTTAGGAATACATATTTAGGGTTCAGTGGAACAACACTTGCTTAGCACAGGTAAGCCTTTGGCAATAATCCCTAGCAATACCAAAATCAAAAAACAGAATACCAGAAAGCAGAAATCTGAAAAAAACAATTTATATGTGAATTATAATCCACACCTGACCAATGAATTCAAATGTGACTTTAGAAATTTACATATAGTCATTGTAAAATATATTTAAAATGAAAATCCAGAAAACTAAATGAAACATTTCTGAGCTCATAAAAATGCTGAACTATGCCATTTATTCATAAAATACCGCATACTACAAAGTCTTCCATAAGAGTTAATATTGAAGGGATTGAAATAAGTTACATACTATAAATTTTTATGAAAAGAAGTTTTCAAGTGCTTAGTAATTCAAGGCATATTTTAAGATAATTGTGTAAGTTACTCAATTAAAATTTCCAAATACTTTTATTGTACATCCCACTATATATTTCATTAGATTAAAAGTAAGTAGGTCATTTTATTTTTTA
>NW_008336848.1:1505071-1509771 GCF_000622305.1 Nannospalax galili | reverse complement strand
CTGCATGTAGGTAAGTGCACCCATGTTGTGCAATGCCCATGGAGGACAGAAGAGGCTGTCAGATCTCCTGGAACGGGAGTTACGGACAGTTGTTAGCTGCCATGTGGGTGCTGGGATTCAAACCCTGGTCTTCTGTAAGAACAGTCAGTTTTCTTAACCTCTGAGCCATCTTTCCAGCCCTGAATATCATTTTGCTACTGATAATATAAAATTATTCTATTTTCACTTACTATATTTCATGAAAAGAAATTTTCAATATATTTTACTAAAATGAAATGGTTTAAAAAGAAAAGCAAAAACGACTTTAAGGCATAATGATTCAAAAATCCATTTGGAGTGCAGCTTGCATTACATTTGGAGCTAATACCTGCCTCAGTTTTACAAAATCACTCAGTCCACAGGTTTCAAATCCGAAGAAGAACTGTGCCATTGGTTGCACTTACTAGGTCTTAAGTTTTTTTTCTTTTTAGTTTTATCCATTAATTATGAATAATTTTTGTCCAAATTCAGTGACCAAAGTTCTATCTTCTCTAATGTCAGTATGTCGTACCTGAGAAGTTATTTGAAATTGGTCAGTTTTTATATCTTTAGAAAATGTATTAAAATTTATTAGAATATCTCTCTTAGTAAAACATGTTTAGATAAAAATTTTGTTATTTCAAGATTATTACTTATGTAGTTCATATTTAATATATATCAATTAACAAAATGACATAATAGTGGAAACATCCTTCCAAGCCCTCTTTAGGAAAGAGTGTCCTTCTGAAAAGCTTTTCTTTCTCACTTATTACTAAAATGTCACCTTTATCTTAAGGGGCCAATTTAATTGCATTTATTCTAAAAAGGAAAATTTACCAACTGTAACTCTTATCTAAGGCAAACTTCATAATATATGTATTTTGGTACAACTGTATAGCTTATCTTTAAACTCAACTACATTTTCACAGATTGAGGGCATGACTATGAAAATTCTAATTAAGAAAATTAAATTTTTTTCTTTAGTTTGAAATAATGGATATCTGATATTTTCTTTCATGCACAATGGAGTAGGCTGCATGTCATCTTTGCTTGCATAGTCTAGCTATTTATGATCTATTAGCTAATTAGTAAAGCTGCCACTGAGGAAATATAGTGAACATTTTCCAAATTACCTTGCTAGCTGGCTTTTCTTGGCATTCTGCCAACAGGAAAGAACAGCAGTAGTTTGGAATGTGGGAAGAGAGGGGAAGTTTGTGGGAATTTTCTGTTTTACTTTGTTTCTTCTGTATTTTCTATTTAGCATTGCCTTAACAGTAGCAGTTCATCAAGGCAGCAGTTGTTCAGCTTAGAAACCCCATCCATGCCTGCTTTTAGTTTCTTACAGTGCTCCTAGAGCCAGCTTTTTCACACTGGTCAGAGGTCCCAGCAGGAAGCTGAGGGTATTTTTTTGAAAGGTCTCACCACTGACTCTGCAAGGGCTTCCTCTGAGTTTCTAAGTTCTGGTAGGCCCAACGCTTCTCTGTTGTTCTTCCAGGCTCAGGAAGGATGAAATCTGTTTTCTTACATTTGTATCTCTGGGTTTATAAAAGGTGTTCCCTTCTTGTCCTTTCACTCACCAGTACTTATATAACCAATTACTCATATGACATTTCTTTCTTGAAATTCCTATTATAGTTTCTATTTTCTGGCTTGACCTTTCCTGACCCAATCAAATGAAAGTCTTAGAAATCACCCTGCCACACAATTAATGACAGTAGAAAAACAAAGATGACTGGATATACTGAAAAATAAATGTGAGAAGCAAAAGTTATAGATTTTAAGATAATCTAAAATTATATCATTATACATGCAAGGGAAAGTATTAGGAAAGAATTTTTTTAGAGAAAATAAAAATCACAAGTCATAAATGAAAACAACTGAAAAATTTTACTGCATGTAAGTATCACAAAAGACACCATTTATAGGAGACAAATAACACACCAGAAAATATTTTTGGTGTTGTGTTAGTTTTCTGTTGATGTCATTAAAAAAAAAAAAAAAAAAAAAAAAAAGTGAGGCTGGGCATGGTGGCTCATGCCTTCAATCCCAGCACTCGGGAGGCAGAGGTAGGCAGAATTCTGTGAGCTCAAGGCCAGCCTGGTCTACATAGTGAGTTCCAGGACAGCTGGGGCTACAGGGAGACCCTGTCTCAAAAGGAACCCCCCCCCAAAAAAAGTGACCAAGGCAACTTATAGAATGAAGAGTTTGTTTGGCTTACTGCTCCAGAGGGATAAGAGTCCATCATGGTGGGCAGAGGCCATCAAGGCGGGGCAGGCATGGCAGAAGGAGGCAGCCAGAACAGAAAGCTAAGGACTCACATCTTCAAGCATAGCAAGAAGAGAGACAAACTGAAAGTGGGCAAGGCTATATACTCTCAAAACCTGCCCCCCACCCCTCATGCTGTGCTTCCTCCAGTGAGGATGCACCTCCTAGACGTCCACAAACTTGGGTCAAGTATTCAAATTTCTTATTTCTCACTGAAACTACCACAATATTAGTGATAAAATATTAAAATCTAGAATATTTAATAACTCTAAAAGTCAACAAAAATTCAGTTTAAATGAAAGATGAATAAATAACAAACAATTAAAGAAGGAACCTTCAGTGGCTAACAAGCACATTGTTCTCAACTTTGCCTGTACACATGGAAATGTAAATGAAACCAACTAGAAGTCATGACTGTAAAACTTAGAAGTGAAAAATACGGGCTGGAGAGATGGCTCGGTGGTTAAGAGCACCGGCTGCTCTTCCAGAGGACCCAGGTTTGATTCCCAGAACCCACATGGTGGCTAACAGCTGTCTGTAAAACCAGTTCCAGGGGATCCAACGCTCTCTTCTGACCTCCACAGGCACTGTACAACAGGGATGCACTTACCTATATGCAGGCATAACACTCAAACACATAAAATTTTATAATAATAAATAAAATATAAAAAAAAGAAGAATGAAAAATAGCAAGTATTGGAAAAAACCTTGGGAAAGATGTTAATAAATGCTGCTACAATATAAAGCATTTCAAGTTCTTTGGAGTGTAAATAGTTTCAAATTCTTTGGGGAAGAATTTAAAAATATGCACTATAGGTACATATCCTAGGTACACACCCAAGAACTCAAAGTACACAGTATGTGTAAGGAGAAATGAGCTGGGAACGACTGGTGCAGCATCGGTAGTAATAGCAAGAGATTTAAACGAGTCTGAAATGACCATGAATGAACACATATACATGTAGTAGGGGTTTCAGGGATTAAAATGCTTAAAGAAGATCTGTGTTTTCCAATATGGAAAAAAGCAGATTTCTTTTTCTGAAAGTAAAAAGAAATACTATCAGCATAGCATAAAAGCTGAAATGGATGTGGCATATGTCCTGATGATTAGTTAATACAGTCTTTCTGTGTTTTGCCCATATTTCTGCTGTGCTATTCCCATTATGTGGGCTTATTGTGAAGAGGACTTCCTTCGCACATTTCTAGGTTTTCCATTCAGATACCAAGGCAGGAGACAAAACCATTTATTAGAGTTTTGAGACGAATTATGTCATGTGACCCTGTAATAGTTCACTCATTGGAAAGTAATACAATTATTTTGATTGTTTAATTATTCTAAACACCGACCTAGGGATAAGCCCTCCTCCCTAGAAGAATGAAAATGTCAACAAAATAGGGGTTCTGCTAATAAGGAATTAGAGATGAAAGCATCTATGCACAGACCTGAAACTCAGCATTAATGTGTAATAAAAATAGTATAAGATGTAGAAAGGTATTTGCCATTTTGTGCCCTTCTAAGAATGTTTAAAGTATCAGAAACAACAGAAAAACTGTGTAAAGATGCAACTTGTAGGGAAAGATCAAAATCAAAAGTGGTTACATCGTAAGTGTTTACTGACCTGTTCCATTACATAACTGGCAGTCTAAGGTTCCCAACTGTATCCCCTAGCAGGGTGCCCACTCAATAGCCCTTAAGGTTTCTGTTAGGAAAAGATTAACAGAGAGAGCAAGACGTGGAGGGAGACGTCAGCAACAGCTATGCATTTTATTTCTTTTAATAAAGGACCAAATAGGCAACATGTTAACATTTATTAACTCCAGGAGGCAAATGAAATTCATCATTTTAAACAAACAAAAAAAATAGTTTTGGAGCTGAAGCCCAAGGTACACTTTGTTGTGTTCAAATTCCTATGTGTTGATTGTCTGGCTTTTTGAAAAAAGGAAAACAATGTTTCAAAGTACAGAATTGGTACATTTTAACCAGAAGCAAGTATATTTACTTTGGCAAAGCTGTGAGAGATTTATGAATGATGATTAAAATGATCAAAATGTTACCATTTCATTGTTACAATTCCAAAAGAGCCATTTCCAACATGAATTCCCAGACAAATGGGAATGTGGTTTTTGGCTATTTTTTTAAATTACTGGTTTGTTTTGGGTTATTCATACATGTAAATCACTGGGGAACAGGTAAGCTTCTGTTTCCTTCCTAAATTAACTCCATTTATGTACACACTGTAAAAGGTTATATGTGGGCAGGTCCCCTACTTCAGCCTGGGGAAAGAGATTCTAGTTGATTATAAACATAGGCCCTATTTTTTTTTCCTTTCTTTTTGTTAGGTGGGGAGACAGGTGATATTTGTATCTGATTTCCCATGAAAAATTGTCAAGGAGAGCTCTCTCTCTCTCTCTCTCTC
>NW_008336848.1:1471535-1505047 GCF_000622305.1 Nannospalax galili | reverse complement strand
CTCTCTCTCTCTCTCTCTCTCTCTCTCACACACACACACACACACACATAGGGAATTTAACCTAAGGCCTCAAACATGCTAGACCAAAGACAACTTGTTACTTCTTAGTCTTCTATACTCACTCTCACAGTGAAAGATTACATACAAATTAGGAAAAGCAGAGGCTCAGAAGCCCATGAACTTCAGAGACCCGTTCTTTTGGCAGGAATAGACCACAACAATAAAAATATCTTATTTGGGGCCATTAAAGTTTCTCACTGTTTGGAAAGTAGCAAAAGCCTTAATAGAGGTCTTCTGGCTGCTTGTTTTCTGTCATCAATATTCAGAAAATCCAACTGAAAGTAGCTCCAAGGAGCTGCAGGCTAAGCCGGTAACTCCTCATTTTACATTCAGAGCACTGGTGTCCAAGCACCCTTAACTGTAAATGTAGTTGGTGAGAGTTGAAAGAGAGCCCAGCTCAGCCTCCCTCAGGCTTGTTTCCTACTATGCATCAGTCCAGCAGTGATACAGAGATCCTACCTTGGCTACTGTAGCAAAAGCACAGATTTGGTGTTATCTGAACTAGGAGGGATTTCTTTTCCATCTCCAATTCTTCCCAAATAAGGAAGTGCTATTTCAGGACTATCCATCCAAAGGTAGACAAACCTCATCATAAAAAGTGCTGGCATGCTCACTAATGTATAAATATCAGGATAAAAGAAAAGCCACTTTCTAGTCATAGTGTAATATTTTCAATTTTTCTCAATAAAAAGTAAAGGGTCATCCTTCCTTGCTTAGGCTGAATGCATTTATAAGGACAATATCAGTATCATTCTGCTATTTAAAACTCATTCTCTTTAAAGTTGTTTGTTTATGAATGCTATGCTATAGGCTTCCACTATTAACCTTTAGACAGAGCTATAGCTTAGCAGTTTTAAAGAACGATTTAGTGATGGATGTAACATGAATGATACAGGAGAATGGTTTTAGAAGATAAGTAGAATAGCACTATTTTCTTTCTTTTAATTCAGTGTGGGCTCACCTTAAGTGAACCTGTCTGCCACAGTCTCAGCTTTTACTATAGTGGGCACAAGTTTTTATAAACATTTTAGAAAATCCTTATAGCATTATTTCCCTGAATGCATTGAATTTGATCAATTTCTAAGCAGAATCAGACTTAGATTTCTCTTACAAGAGAATATGTGATTTAAGTGTAATTCTGCTTATGGGAAGATTTAGTGTGAACATCAATTACATTTTGTCTACAGCCTTCACTTTAAAAGCTCAAAGAACTTTTATATGTAAAATTTTGTCTGTACTCAACTTCTGTAATATAAGTCAAGGTTGGGTTTTAATTATTTTCTCATGTTCCATGCAAATGATATGCTATTATTTTATGGTAAGTGAAGACTTAAAAGATACTGACTCAAAGTAAACTAAAGGAAATCATTATTCCTTTTCCTGAAGACACATATTGCCATCAAGCTTTGGTGGGCCTGCGTTTGACCTTTTATACTTTCTATTATCTATGTACTTATTTGACTTTAAGAACTCAGCCATGTATGCCTAGAATTGTTACTTAATGTAACCATCGAAGTCTAATATAAGTCTACAACTTAGTAAAATGAAAATGTGGTCTGCTGCTGTTTTGAAAACTATCTTCTTCATGAAGGCATGGATCAGTGTCTTCATTCTCATCATGCAGACCTGCTGTGTTGAAGAATGAATTGGATAACTGTAGCCTCTATGACTAAGGATTCCACGTCACAACCCTATCAGAGGGAGATAACAAAAACAGAGCAGAAAGGAAGGCCCTTTTATCCCGAGTCTAATGTCCTGTCTTTATTGGATTTAGTCCAGTGGTCCTTGATTGGAAGATCCTAAATTTTCAGCAGTTCTCAAAAGCAAAAATAAAGTCAGAGGTATTTCTAATAAATTTTGATGTGATATGAATCACATGTTTTTACATCTTTGTTCCAGTTTATAAGAATATCAGCATACTAAAATCTCAACTGACAGATTTAGTTGGTTATTTATTATTTGTGTCTTTATGAACAAAAGCAAACAAATTACTTATTATGTGTGCTGCAGTTAAGGGCATATAAGAATTATCCTCAAATTTGGAGTCTGTAGTGGACTCTAGTGAACTACAGTCCATAGTCAATTTAGTGTTGTTGAGATCCAGTGTGCAAAGCCGTCCATTCCAGAATTCTTACCTAATTTGGCTTGATCTCTCACCCAGAGATCCCAGAGCTTTTGCCTTCAAAGTTATATGAGTCCCAAAATAGTCCACTAAAAAATCATGGGAAATGAGCAAGTTTTCCATCTGTGAGTCATAATCACTCATTCAATAGCTATGTAAAAAGTGATCACTATGCACCAGGCCCTGTGATGGGCAGGACACTACCATTTATCAGATAGTAACACATCAAGACAGATAAAATGACCACATTAAGAACTGTCAACAAGTACATAAAATAATTTACTCAGGGGCTTGACTAGTTGGGGCGTTCGAAAGAGCTTGCCAAGAGCTGAAGTTAGTGGTTGAGTAGCAGCTAACTAGTTAAGGGTCAGAGAGGAAGAAAGGGTTTTATAGTCCAAAGGAACAATATAAATACTCTGGGGGTTGGAGAGATGGCTCAGCTATTAAGAGCACTGACTGCTCTTCCAGAGGACCTGGGTTTGATTCCCAGCACTCATGTGGTAGCTAACAACCATCCATAACTCCAGTTCCAGGGGATCTGACACTTTCTTCTGGTCTCTGTGGGCATTGTGTGACTCGGGTCCACTTACATACATGCAAACAAACACTCATACACATAAGTAAAATGTTTATATGAATACTCTGTGCCAATAGAAGTGTGTTAAGTATCAAGATTTGAAGAAGGCTAGCTTGGAAAGACTGGAAAGAAAATGGGAACAAATGAGAATTCATTATACAAAGGTCAAGGATGTGTGTTACATGATCACACTTGTGTAATGTTGGATTTGTGTGTGTGTTCATGTGCATGCAGGTGCATGTGTGTGAGAGGAACATGTATGCATATGTGTGAAGCCCTGAGATCAACCTTGGGTGTTGTTTCTCAGAAGGTATCTGCTATGTTTTTTCAAACAGGGTCTCTCACTGGGACTTGGGGCTTTCTGATTAAGCTAGCTACTGGCAAGTTCCAGGGCTCCACCTGTCTCCACATCCCCAGTGCTGGAATTACAGGCACACAGTGCTAAGCCTGGCTTTTTATGTGGGTGTTGGGGATTGAACTCAAATATTCATGCTTGTATAGCAGGTACTTTACCATGGAGCTGTTTCCTAAGCCCTGTGCTGTTGGATTTTTAAGAACTATTTGACCCGAAGTGAATAGATTACAGGAAGGGAAGGAAAACCAAGTAGGATTCTACTGCTAGAGTCCAAATATCATGGAACTCATGCAGAGTTCGTGAAAGAACAAGTAAACAGAATAGGTACTTAGGAATCTCCCTTGAACCATGATGACTGCAGATGTCCCTGTTTTCCCATGTCTTTGCATTTCCTTTAGATCAAGAAATTTCTCTCGTTTCTCCTGACTGCACCAAAGGATTCCCTCAGACTTGTGGTTGAATCCAACACTAGGTATGTCTGTCTTTGTTTATGGTTTGTGCTTCATGGTCTCCAGAATGGGCTGTTTGCCCAGCTCTATAATTAACTCAGACTACAGTACTTTCTAAGTGTTAGTTACTTTTCTGTTGCTATAATGAAACACCATGACCAAAACAACTTATAGGAGGAAGAGTATATTTGGGTATACAGATTCAGAGGGATAAGAGTATATCATGGAAGAGAGGCAGGCAGCAGAAGTGGCGAGAGCAGAAAGTTAAGCACTGATGACAACAAACAGAAAGCAGGAAGAGTAACTGGAAGTAGAGTAGAACAAGGCTATGAACCCTCAAAGCCCACCCCCAGTGACGTGCTTCCTCCAGCAAGGCCATACCTCCTAAAGGTTCCATGACCCTCCCCTCCCCAAGCAGCAAGACCAACTGACCAAATACTTGAGCCTATGGGGGTACGTCTCATTCAAACAACCATACTAAACGTAACTCACAATCTGCCATGTAATCGTGAGTGTGGCCCTGTCAGATACAAAATTCCACATCCTTTTACAGCAGATTAGAAATCCCTGATTTAGTACTTGGAGATCAGGAAGATCGAAACCAATTGGAGCATTTGAGCAATGGAGACTGAGAGCAGATGCCTAAACTCTTGCTCTTTACTTCTCAGCAGGGCTACCATGTGACCCATGACCTTTGAGGTAGAAGTTATCTTCACCTTCCATTTATTTTGTATAATTTTGTGCACTAAGTGTTTAGTACACATTTATGACATGAATGAATGAGCCAAAGTATCCACATTTCTTACCCATTCAGAGTTAAAAACAAAAGTGAAAAAAAAAAAAAAAGAATAGTTACATTCCTAAATTCAATCTAAAATGCATCAGGAAAAGGAAAAATCTGGTTGAAACTAGAACCATGACAGGAACAGAAGAAAACTGAAAAAAGAGAGATTTTGGTGAAGAGGTAGCATGAGGAGAACGAGCTGATTCTTATTCTGGCAGGGAGGAAAGGCTGGATGGAGTTGGCGTCTAATCTGATGGAAACAGCGTGACTGTGCTTGCCCCAGCTGGGCTTCCTCCACCTCCTCAGGCTGCTGTGATGCCCCAGGTTTCTTGAAGTCTGAGATTCTGGATTGAAAATCAGTCTAGACATTTTATTCTCAGACTTTCCAGAGGAAACTCAAATGGTTACCCTACGAGCTTGTCAAATAAAAAGCTTACATTGTTCCCACCTCATGACAGCCATTTAGGAGATGTCCAAGACAATTCAAAGGAATAAGGGAAGTATTTCTACTTTGTGAGAAAGTAAATGCTTCCTTAAACACCATAATGTGAGTTGTAAAAATATTTCAAAGCAAACCTTTTAACTGATTATTTAAATGTTAACATAAAAACAGGGAATATGAGAGTTTTTACCTCTGCTTCTTGTCACTCCTAATCACAGGTTCATATTAAAGCTAAAAATCTTAAATTCTTGAGAAAAACACGATAGGAGAAAAGAGCAGAGACCTATAACAAAGATAGACAGGTTTGTGTTTTAATTGTACCTAAGTGATCCTGGGTAAACTACTTAATCTATCTACCACTCCTTCACTATGAAATTAACAGTTGTATAAAAGATCTATGCGTACTTAGAATATTTACTGATTGCACTACAATAGATGGTTCATTAACTTTTAGAAGAATGTAATAGAGCTTGTAATGTGTGTTGAGCATTTTAAAACAAAGAAATGAGATATTAAGGGATCAATTTAAATTTTCATTTTTGTCTAAGTATTTTATCCTGCATGTAAATTATGCTCGTGTGTGTGTGTGTGTGTGACTAAGAGATAATATAAGATAAATTTAAAAGCTGTTTAGTATGACATTAATGAAAAAAACTTTAAATTTGTATAGTATTTTTCAAGTACTATATACATAGTCTACTATAATGTGCACAGAAGACTGGCTCTCCAAAAGCTATCAGTTCTAACTAATTCTGTTTTAAAAATCCATTTTCAATGATCATGTCATTTGGGGTGTGTTTGTGTCTGTGATAGTTTAATGGAACTTATCAAGCTTATCTTGAAATCCATATAAAAGAACAAAAGTTCAAAGCTACATAAGCCAGATGTGATAAAGTACCCTTGTAATCCCAGTACTTGGGAGGGCAAAGCAGGTGGATTTCTGTGAGTATGAGGCCAGCCTGGTCCACATAATGAGTTCCAGGCTATCTGGGGCTACAGGAAGACCCTATCTCAAAAATAAATAAATAAATAAAAAGTGGAGAAATATTGAATTTGCTAATAAATAGCACCAGGACAACTGGTATAAAAATAAAAATTCTGCAAGCCCAAAATATGAGAAGCAAACTTTTTTTAACTTTTGAAAGAAAATGTACTCTGTTTATAATCTGTAATCTAGAAGTAGTTATTAGATAAAGCCTAAAATTTCAGAGTGCATTGAATAAAAATATTTGTCATCATTAAAATGGTATTTGATAAAACATCATAAACCTAAAGGAAGTCACAAAATGTAATTTCATATCTTTAACATACACTGCCCACATAGATTTTTGTATTTAGAGTCTATAAATGATTACAAATGAATGAGACAAATAATAATATGAATAAAGGATGGTACATGAGAGCAGTATGTTTAAGAAAACGGATGCTCAAGTGACTAGCAATATTGAAATAAAGGGCTTAACTTCACAGTTACTATGAAAGTTAAAACCATATGTATATACAAATTACCTGTCTTTTCAAACCCAGCAAACTAACCCTAATTTAAAGTGTGGTAAAACTGTAGGTTTATATGGTTAGTGATTCTCAAAGATTCTTACATATGGACAACATTTACATCAGTGTGATAAAGCCATTCTGGAAGACATTTAGCCATATTTAGCAATTTTTAATTTGCTATTTTAGTTTTCTGTTGCTGCTACAACAAATTACTGTAAACATCACAACTTTAAACAACAAAAATTTGTGAGTTTATAGTTGTAGATGTCAGAGACCCATTACGGATTTCTCCGGTTGTCCACAGGCCTGTATTGCCTTCTAGAAGTGGGAAGAATCTGTTTTCCATGCCCTTTTCCAGCTTCTAGAGTCATTAACATTCCTTCGTGGAAGGCTCTGTTCTTGTCTTCAAGACTAGCAACATCTGGCAGAGTCTTTTTAGATCCTATCTTTCTGACCATCTATTATGCCTCTAATTCCAATTTCAAGGTCTCACATGAGCAAATTGGTCCCTCTCGAGTAAACCAAGATAGTCTCCCCATGTGTTTCTTTTTTTAAAATATTTTATTTATTATTTTTATTTTGATTTTATGTGTATGAGTGTATTGCCTGCATGTATGTGAGTGCACCCGTGTTGTACAATGCTGCAGAGGTCAGAAGAGGGCTTCTAATGCTCAGGCCTACGGGAACTACTGAAAATGTGCTTAAAGAGATAGTCTTAAGTATTTTCTTTGTAATCATTGTGTACATTATGAAACTTATTTCAAATCATACTTTTCCACAGAAGAATAAGTAATATTGGTGCAACAATACAATACTATGTAGGGTCAAGATAAGTCTTAAAAATACAATATGGAACAAAGTAAAATCATAGCCATACATATAGTAATTTGTAGATATAAATTGATAGGTACACAGATAAATTGTAGATGTATAGGTACAGGATAGGATTGCTTATACTGATGTAAAAGGTAAATATTTGCTAGGCTGCTATTATCTCTGGGAAATAGATCATGGGAAGAGAAAACACATTTCAAGCATGTTACTCCTATTAAAGCTAGAGAGGTACATGGGTTCTTATTTTATTATCTCTATTTATTTTTACTCCTTAGGGATTTTACAGCAGGAATTTGTAGAACTAAGAGTTAGGACATTTGATTGGTTGAAATCATCCTATGGCAGGAGCAAAGGAATTGGTGAAAAAGTTGGTCTAGACGGAAAAGTCAGAAGACCTGGACTTCCGTCTTTACTCTGTTTTTACTTAGGCCCTGAAAGTTTGGGCAAATTATTGTCATTATCAGATCTTGATTCTCCCATGTCACCATGAGCATGCTAAATTGAAGCATCTTTAGGTTCACTGAAATAATAGGACAGTTCATCTGGTAACTTTTATTCATGCTACTGTATTTTTATTACTAAAATGTGGGTAGTTTAACAAAATACATCCTCCTGAAATTGGCAATCACACCAAGGAATTTATACACCATAACTTGATTATTTTACGTAAAACTACTTATACACAGTCTTTAGGGACTGAAAGAGGGCTCCAGAGCAGGGAGTGAGATGGTAGAAAGCAATCTGGAATCACGTTTTGATATTTAATTTTGAAGTCATGTTTTCACAGCCCCACAGGACCATGTTGAGTTTCTCTTCCATTTGATCTCCTTGAAGAACATGCCCAGTGGTAAGCTGTGACAGTACATTTCCAGAATATTTGTTCTCCCCAAAACAGCCTACTTAATACCGTAAAGTAACTGCCTGTCCTAATTTAGGAACAGACAATGTTAGACTATGGGGTAAATGTTTCCTGGCAAAACGATATGGCTATAGAAATCCAAGCTGTGTGGAGCAATCTCCTGGTCCATGCCAAAGTGGCCCCCAGTCTGCAGAACTCTGAAAGAATTCCTTTCATCAGTTCTGTGCCAACTCACAAATGCTGCTTTTGTCCTATGTGCAAAATCAACTCAAGGACCACTCAGGTTTTGAACCTTGACTCATTTCTTCAGACATTGCTTGGCGTGACTTTGGGAGAAATGTCTTCTTCAATAAGAACAAACCACCTTCTTCTGATGACATGAATTCTTTAGTGCTACTTAGACTAGGATACACATTGCCTAAGGCAGCAGACTGGGTTCCTTGGCTGTGGTTTGAGCAGCCCTACTTTCATGTCCCAGTTACTCAACTTTCAGCACAGCCAAAAATTATCCTAAGCCAAGTTCTTCTGAACAAAAAACACTCAGAAGTTTGTTTGCTTCAAGGTAGTAAAAGACTCCAGCCAGATATTGGACCCATCAAGTAACTTTAATGACTGAAGAAAGGATGTCCTGGGTTCTTGTTCTCATTTTCTGTAGTGCTGATACTATGTTCTTTTAGACACACTTTTGTGGAATTTTATATATTTTTCTTTAAATGTTTTATTGGTTTTGTTGTTTATTGAATATTATAATATTTTACAATGGAATTTGTAATCATGTTTATGCTTCTATAACTCCACAGAAGTGATTCTCTTATGTATGTGTCACAATCTTGTATGGTAGGAGGCAAGACTGCAGATGCTGAATAATCTTCTCCGATTTCTTTTCCCTGTCTCCCACTGATCTATTCACTTCCCCATATTATTTGAGACTTTGACACCAGACTTCTGGGGTTTTTTTCCAACTGATTGGATGTTCATGTGGACAATTTATCCCAGCCTAGGTTTCCATGTTCTCTTAATTTTCATCTATAACAAACATCCCTTTCAGTTGATCACATCCTCCAATATTCCATTACACAATTGATGATAGGTCACCAATGAGTTTTTCACTCCTGTAGCAATCTCTGATTTTCCTAGTTTGATTATTCATGAACATTTTTCTACCCTCTGGGACTCTCCAGGTCACTGACTTTTCTATTTTACTCATATCCTTTTACCACATCTGTTCTCCATTTGCTAACAAGATTTCATGATCCAGTAATTTCATTGCTAATATTATGATGCAGCCTGCTCTTTCCATGAGAAAGCTCTAATCTTGTACCAACTCAATCATATGCTTTGAAAAAAAAGGTCCCATGACAAATTCATAAGGTAATCACAACTTTATCATCAACTTTGCCTCCCATAAGTTCTAAATATTGTTTCTAAGTTTCTTTTCTAATTTGTCATAATATGAATGTATCCTTACCCTCTAAATTGATAGACTGAAAACAAATGCACAAAGTGATGGCACTAACAAGTAGGACCTTCAGAAGGTGATTATATCAGCGGTGGCTTGTGGGAATGGTGGCCCCTTCCACTATGTGAGCACATGCTAGCTAGCACTGTCTATGGGAAAGCAAACCCTCACCAGACTTGGACATTCGGCATCTGAATCTTGCACTTTCAGGCCTCTAGAACTGACAGCGATGGTCTATATTGTTTGTAAAGTATCCAAATTATGGTGTTTTTGTTTTAGTAACCCAAGTGAATCACAACAAAATGATTCAAAGTTCTTAACTTCTTTTACAAACTCATACTATTTTTTTTTAACTAATGATGTTGCTTTAGCCTAAACAAAGAAAAATAAAATACATCTGAAAAGAACGCTAAATTCCTGGCTATCCAATCACAGCCTACCTGTGTTTGCATGCATATTCTGCCATCTTTCTGCTACTCTGGAGGAGGGGCTCACTTTCCCAAATGACTTTAAGTCATTTGGACTATGGGATCCCCAAACCCCTGCTTTCACCATAATCTTCACAGTCCCTACTTTGTCCTGGACTGTCAATCTCCTGCTTGCTATTAGGTCTTTCTCATCACTGTCACCACCACTACCATCACTTAGCTTTCCAACTTGTCTAGCCAGTTCTCATTTCACTCTGAACTTCTACTTTTATTAGTCCTTTGAGCTTCCCTCTTGTGAATGTTCTAGTGCTGTGTTTTATTAGCTTTGGATACAATTGTTTTTTTCTTACTGATTTATAGAATTTATTTGTGGATTATAGATATAAATACGTTGTTAGACAAACATAAATATAAGTAATACCAGTTTTCAGCTTGCCCTTCAAATTTATTTGTAAATAAGGTTTATTGTCATATAGGAGTTTTTATTTTATTGTAATTAAATGTAACAGACTTTCCATTACGGTGTGTGAAGTTTTTTGTGTGCCTCTGTTTGAAACACCATCTGTTTTCTGAAGATAAACTTCAATATTTTCTTCCAGAAAAATCATTGTTATTTGTTAATGCTAGTTTTTAATTCATATATGAGTACATATTTAGGGTACTTGGAGCATTTAACTATATATATATTTTATTATTGTTAATTAGGCAACATTTGTTGATTTGCTCAATTTACATTCAAGAGTTTCTGAAAAAAACTAAATCACACACCAAGTGTCAATTTTTGTGTGAGGTTAATTTTCCTTTTTAATTACCTGGTTGATTTCCTTTCCATGATTTTTGTACCTTGGCAGTATAGCATTTTTGTACACCTTGATATTTGGTAGGGTGAATTTCTGAAGCGCGTATTATTTCTTAGAACTCTTCATTTATTGTTCGATTGTACTCTCATTAAAATTGTCAAGTTGTAATATATTAACTAGATCTTTTTAAACAATTATACTGAATTCATACTATTTAGTACCATTGTGGCTAAAACTAGATCTGATTTTGAACATGTAAATCTTGAATGCTCTCTACTATTTTTCCAAGTTTTTGTTTTTCTTTGCACTTTGTTTTGAATAATTTCTCTTGCTTCGAGTTCTCATATCATATCTACTCTCTGCAGTTTCCTGCTAGCCTACTAAATAAATCATTGTAAAATTTCCTTCTAGGGTTTTGATTTTGTCATAGACTGGGTCTTTGGGTTAAGTTATGGCCTTGGTAGGTTTAACCTGCCTCTGTCTTCAAATATTTTGGACAACTCCTACTTGATGGAGTTTGAGATCCAAGCACTGGAATGCACTCGCTCTTTATCCTTCAGTCTGGCTATCACTTGTCCAAAGCATGAGAGATAACGTTCTGCCTTAATGTTCATCTATCACTTCTAAATCAATTACAAGTTATTTCTTTTCAGTTATTTTGTGATTCTTTTACTCTCGGAAAAAATCACACTGACTTCTGGCCTGGCCACAGTATTCCCAAGGCTACTGCAAGATCCAGGTACAGAGGGCAGGGAGGAGAATGGAGCAAGAAACATTCTAATCTCCCATTTTGGTGTGCCCCTTTTCCACATTTGATTAAAGAAAGGGCTAGTGACTGGGCTCAGGCTCTCCCTTTGTCTGAAGACCTATAGGTTCTCACCCATCATTTAGATCACAGGCAACTACTTAAATTTAGGAAGATTGAGTCTTAAACTTGTTTATGATAGATTCCCTCTCTCATTCTTTTCTGTGGATTAAAGTTGCAGTGAGTTTATATATTTAAATTGAATTACATTCTCAGTCTTACAGTGGTTTTTTCTTTTTTAAAAATCATGATTCTGTAGCTTCAATAGCTTGCTTTATTAGTGCATGAGTAAATTTTTATGTTTTAAAATAAATATACCAGAGAACCTCCTTTTCTCAAAAAGTTGAGACAAATTTACTCTATATGTTATATAAAAGAACCAGTTTCTTTGGTGGGAAAGGTTTTATTGGACAATGAAATGCTGCCCTTTTCTTTCCCTTAGGACATTCCTATCTATTTCCTATCTATCTTCCTATCTAAAGATTAGTAGGATACAGCTTTCCCTAGCCCAGCAGTCTTTGCTTAGAATGATCACAGACACTAAAGCCTTTGTTTTTAACCTTCACAATTTCCTGCTGGTTGCAATAAATCAAAATTTTAATTTCTTGACTCCTAATTTTGGTGTTTAGGTCAACTTCTTTGCTTTGTTGTCTAATATTAACAAGTTTTCTTTTTGGAAGTTTGTTTTGGTCAAATCCTATTCTTGCAAAACTATTTCTTTTAATGAAGGAAACATGAAACATGATTTTTACAGTGCATGGAAAAAAGTGTGGATCAGTCACAAGTCAAAGGAGGACAGAGAATTTTAGTATCTTTAAAAAAAACATGTTTTCAGCTATCCCAAGACTATTTCTACTTGTTTTCTTTTGTTCCTTCCTCATGTTATTATTACATTCTTTTAGCCAGACAGGCATTGTTCTCTCCTATTCTCGAATGTGAATTTTTCTTGAATTATCAATTCATGGCACTGGCATTAGCAATTGTCACTGTTTTAAATCCAACAGAATGTGTAATGGATTAGTTTTATTGAAAGTGCTTTATGTCTTTGAACTGGAATCATAGACTATGAATTTGAAACCACAGCTGTCTTCATAATGAAGATTTCTTCAACCTATAGCAGACTTTTAGTTCAATAAATGATACTGGACAGAGTGGGTAGCTACATGTATGAAAAGAAAATTAGAATCATATCTCACACCTTGCATAAAACTCAAGTCCAAGTAGATCAAGTACCTCAACATGAGACCTGATACCCTGAATCTGATAGAGGACAAAATGGAAAATACATTGGTACCTATAGGCAAAGGAAAGAGCTTTTTAAACACAACCCTGATAGCATAGGCATTAAAACCAACACCTGACAAATAGGACCATGAGAAACTAAAAATCTTCTATACAGCAAAGGACATCATCATTCAAGTGAAGAAGCAACCTACAGAAAAAGAAAAAGAAATCGTTACCAGCTACACATCAAACAGAGGCTTAGTATCTAGAATACACAAAGAACCATGAAACCTAAACATCAAGAAAAATCCAACTCAATTAAAAAATGAAGCATGAAACTAAGCATAGAATTCTCAAATGATGAAATACAAATGGTTGAAAAACACTTAAAAATGTTCAAGATCTTTACCAACAAGGAACTTCAAATTAAAACTACTTTGAGATTTCATCTTAAGCTGGTCAGAATGGCTAAGATAAAAATGACAGCAAATACTGGTATTGATTTGGAGAGAACAGAATATTTATTCACTGCAGGTGGGAGTGCAAACTGCTGCAGCCACTATGGAAATCAGTGTGGAGGTTCCTCAAAAAGCTAGAAATAGATCTACCACATGATCCAGCAATACCAGTCTTGAGCATGTACCCAAAAGACTCTATATCTTACTACACAGGCACTTGATCATCCATATTATTGCTGCTCTATTCACAATAGCCAGGAAATGGAAATAGCCTAGATGCCCATTAACTGATGAATGGATAAGAACAATGTGGTACATTTACACAATGCAATATTATCCATCTGTTAAGAAAAACAAAATTATGTATATTGCAGGTGAATGGATGGAACTGGAAACAATCATCCTGAGTGAGGCAACCCAGACCCAGAAAGACAAGCAGCATGTTTTCTCTCATATTAGATACTAGCTTTGAAACATTAGATATGTGTGTTTCATTGGGAATACCCCTAGAAGTTAGGGAGCTCTTAAGGGGCCAGGGGCACAGGAGAAGTTTTCAACAGAAGGGAGAGAGAGTACAGAAATATAGACGGGTGGTGTAGGGAATGGTGGAATAGAAAAAAATGAATGGGCTGGAATATGTGGTGGTAATATAGAGGAGGGAACAAGGAGAGGGATAACTAGCACTAAAGGCTTTTTGAAAAAATACATGGGAACTTACCACTGTAGAAGCTCTCTAAAAGAACACCACAACCAGACATTTCATCCTAGCAAATAAAAACCCCCATGCCAGGAATGGGTTACATATATTTAATTTGCTGGCCAGGGGGATTTCGTAGATTCCCAAACCTTACAGGCTATTTCTATTGTGGTCGGTCATCTGTCAGAACTTGACTGTAAAAGTGTCTTGCTGAAGACAGCACATACTGAGTCATAAAACATGGAGAAAATCAAATGGGTTCTGACTTGAAAGCTTCATACCTACTGGTTAGCTTTCATAATGCTGGAATGTACAGTGCTTGCTACCAGAGAAGAAAAGTAATCATCAGTCTTGCCTATCTGTGAACCCTGTGAACTACACTAACAACTGACCTGGCAAGATATGCCTACTATCACAAGAATGGCACAAATGTTTGGGGGTAACCAATAACCTTATGATTGGATTAAAGGCTCACTCCATAAGATGAAACCCATACCTGACACTGTTATCAGGGCCAAGAACCTGTAGTTACCTAGTTATGGGTCCTAGGGAAGAACCCACTACTGCAACAGAAAGCAATTAGCAAAGAGATGAACAACTGATCAACATGCAGAGAATAAGAGACCATGGAGTGCTTAGCCCCAACTGGGAAATCCATGTCACACCCACCTCCCCAAGGTGTAGGAATTTTCACAGAAGAGTGAGTGGAAACATTAAGAGCCAGAGGTGGTGGATGACTATAAGGAATTAACGTTTTCCAGACAGCAGGGCAGCTGCACATATAAACTCATGGCAATTATGACAGTATAACAAGACCTACTCAAGCTCAAACCAGACAAATTTCCAGTGTGGGAGAAGGGAGATGAACATGAAGTCCCACCCTTACCTGAGAAGCTATCATCATTTTGTAGCTGCTGAGACAGGAAGAGTCAGTTTTGTTGGTAGGTTGATCACAATTCAGGGCATATTTCACACTCAAGAATATTTTGTCAACAAGTAAAATGATCAAGAAGTTTGGTGTGTAGGGAGGTGGGTGTGGACCTGGTTGTAGGAGGGGGTAAATATGATCAAAATACATTTTATGAAGTTCTCAAAGAATTAACAAAAGTGTGAAAACATAAAGTACTTAATGCCCATTTGTATTTCTTCTCTTAAGAACTCTGTGTTTATTTCAATCGCCCATTTTTTGATTAGCAGTTTTGCTTTCTGATGTTTAATTTTTGTAATTCTTTTACATTCTAGATACTAACACCCTGCCTGAAATCTAGCTGGCAAAGATTTCTTCTGATTCTATATGGAAGAAACTATCTACTGATAGTCTCGTTTATCTTGCAGAAAATTTTAAATTTCATGTGAAAATCAAGTATCTAGGAACAAATTTAACCAAGGAAATGAAAGACCTCTACAATGAAAACTTCAAAATATTGGAAAAGAAAGCCAAAGAAATGTAAGACGATGGAAACATCTTCTGTACCCCTGTCTTGGCACAATTAATATGATGAAAATGGCTCCGTTACCAAAAGTAATCTACTGACTGAATGCAACTCCATCAAAATTCCATTCTTCCTAGAAATAGAAAAAAGGAACAAACTCAAAAGATCACATATAGTAAGTCATTCTAAGAAAGAACGCTGCATAAAAGCAGACGAGTGGATGAGTAGAGTGGAATAGAGGACACAGCAAAAAGTTAATGAAGCTATGACCACCTACTTTTTGTGACAAATGTCAAAAACATGCAGTGGAAAAAAAATATAGCATAGTCAAGAATGATGCTGGAAAATTGGATATCACTAATAGAATAAAATCTGACCCCTATCTTTTAACCTTTTCTAAGCCGAACAAAGGCTTTAATTTAAAACATGAAACACTGAAACTGCTAGAGGAAAACATAAGGCATGCATGTCAAGATACAGGTAAGGACAAAATTTTTCTGAACAGAACTCCAATAGAACAAAAACGAGCTCCAAGGATCAATTTAGTGCACAATGCACAATTTTGGCCATCCTCTACCCTGACTTTTCTTCAGCCACAGACAAACAATATTCTATTCTCAACTTCTATGATAACAACATCTTTAGATTCCACGTATGAATGAGGTCTTTTGAATCTTTGTTATTCTATGAATGATTTATTTCACTTACCATAATAATCTCTATTTTCTTCAATGATTACAAAGGACGACACTTTACCTTCCTCTTCCTTTTTTTGTTCCTCTTCTTCCCCATCTTATCCTCCCTTGGCCCTTCCTATCGTCTCTTCCTTTCTCCATTTTTCCTTCTTTTGGGTGCTGGTAATTGAACACAGAATCACACGTGTTAGGCAAGTTCTCTACTGCTGAGCTATAGTCCCAGCCCTTTTTCTATCTTTTATTATTTATATTAGTTTTTCACTTTTTATTTTAAATATTAAAAAAAATAATTTATTGAGAATTTCATACAGAGTTATAAGCATATAAGGTGTTTTGATCAAATCCATGTCCACTCCCTCTCCTCCAACTCCTCCCATATTTCCCCATCACTCTTTTCTGATAACTTCATGTACTCCTTCTTCTTTTTATATGGGGCTTTTTGCTACTCTAACATTACCCACTCTGAAGAAGTAACCCTTAAATCTTTTAAGGATTAGATAAGAGCTCCCAAATACTTTTGACATTTTTGGCCTTTGAAATCAAGTATGTTGCTAAGAGGCCCAAGGACATTTTGACTTTTAGCCAAGAAGCTGGCTACTTTTCTTTGGGGTCTTTTTACTCTAACTGCGTAGCCAGTTCCTACCTCCTATTCTTATGACATCATCCTCTGAAGAGGCTACCCAGCTTGCAGATAGGGAATCTGGATGCAGACTGCTCTCTTCTTCCATGCTGAACAGGGACACAGGGTGAGGTAATTGGGATACCCCTTGAGTGGGTCTATCTACAAGACTACCAAATTGCATAACTCTTATCTTTAGGGGGAAAAGAAAGTCCTCGACTGGTAAATAGGAGATGTGAAGGAGAAGTAAAGGCAAGAGTAATTAGCATTACAAGTGCCAGACAGGGAACTAGAAAAACGTCAGAACAGGGAAAATTTCAAATGTTATTATGAGATTCCATGGGCATTTCTTGATGAGAGCTTCCAAACCATCCCTCTATGGGGTTCCTCCTCATTTTTCTTTTGTCTGCCAAGACTGGACTCTAGAGTGATGGATTCAGGATTTCCTTTCAGGCATTTTAATAGCTGTTGATGTGGTTAAAATCAGTGTCAGTTCCCTCTCAGAGGCTTCTAGATAGGGGGAGAAAACAAATTTGGCCATTGTCTCCCTTAGCTACAGGTGGGCACTACAGTACTGCAGACCAAGATTTGAAGTCTTACATCTGAGCAGCACTTTCTGATTCAGAACAAAATCAACAATGAGAGATAATTATCTAAATAAATTTTTACATTGACTTAAGTCTTGGAAGTGTAATCCCTTGAACTCTTAAAGAAATATACTGATCACTTTATTTTTTGGTTATACATTTTTTTTTTTGGTGTTTAAAACCATACAGTTGGCCCAAATAAATCAATTTTTACTTACACTTAAGGTTGTTTGAGGATCTGTTCCTCAGAGGGGTCACGTGGGCTTGGGAGGAGCTCCTGGCTCTTTTCTTTTACCAGTTCCTTCTATATGAAGATAAGTCAAAGGTCCTATTTGACCATGGCTGCTTCACTTGGAAACATGGAGGAAATTCCTCTGAGTTGACCCTCCTCTTGTAGACTGGACACAGGTTCAAGTCCATCTGGTGGGGTCTCTATGGCCTCCCTGAACAAGAGGACAGGTGACTCACCACAATTACAGTACATTTTGAGAGATGTTCCATAGTCCCCTGGAACTTAGTCGATCTTGGAGGGTAAGGGGCAAAAAATGTCCTTTAAGTCCCTCTGAGCACATTAGTATAGGCCTCAAAGTGTGGCTGTTAAATATCCAATAAGGTTAGTTCCACCAGTCTGGTACTTTTAATTACAATTGGTATGTAGATAAATCTTGGGTAAAAAACCAAATGTTCTAACATAAACCTTGACCATGGGTCCTCTTCAGGAGTAGTCAGTGCTCTTAACCGCTGAGCCATCTCTCCAGCCCTGACCTTAGAAATTTTAAGACTGTGTATATTATTTTTGTCTCATCCTTTGTATATCATAACAAACCTATACAAACTTTCATCACTTGCTTAGGCTTTCTCATTTTTCTGTCTATTTTGGAAAATATCTCCATTCCCATATACATTTAACATCTTTTATACACATTTTTCTTTTTAATAATTATGAGACATAACATTAACAAATAAATTTTCCATCTGTTGTGAGAATTCTTTTCCTGGGGATACTAAGCAATATTTATTCCCTTTTAAGATTCTAGTGTCAAGCCAATGTTTGATTGAAGTTTTACTTGGGAGCCAATGAATTTTCTGAGCTTATGTACTGAGATAACTGAGGGGTTGCTGATGTGTATGAATGACCTGAGGGTATGCACACTGGAAAGTCTTTACCCAGCATGGGTCAAGCCTTATCTTCCTAGCCTTTCCCAGACTATGTACTTTATCTTTCCCCAAATCCAGGACACTAGGTGTCATTAGGGCCAAAGTACATACAGTTGGCTCGGAAGAGTGGCTGGATACTCTGATGAGGGTCCAATGACCCTGCTTGCCCCTCCTTTAATAAAGGAGCACAACGGATAGCAAGCCCAATTGTGATAATGTTTAGCAATCAGGCATTGCCAAAGTCGTGATGATGGTAGTTATTTCATGCAGAAGAGACTGCTGTACAGTATCATCTTATTAAAAAGACATGGAATTTAATAAAATTTGGTAGTAGGATCCACAAATGAGGAAGGACATACGTCTTATTTTTTTGAGTCTGTGTTACTTCACTTAGCATTAACAGTTTCTAGATCCATCCATTCACATTCAAATTTCTTTATTTCATCTTTCTTTACTGCTGAATAGAACTCCATTACGTAAATATACCACATTTTTGTTAATCAGTTGTCAGTCGAGGGACACTTAGTTTGCTTCCATTTCTTAGCTACTGTGAAAAGAGAAGCAACAAATATGGCTGTACAAGTGTCTCTACAATAGGATGAGTCCTTGGGGTATATGCCAAGGAGTGGTATAAACGGGTCATATGATAGGTTCATTTTAAGTTTTTTAAGAGTTCTCCACACTGTTTTCCATAGGGGCTGCATGAGTTTGCAATCCCACCAGCAGTGAATGAGCGTTCCCCTTTCTCCATATCCTTGCCAACATTTGCTATCATTTGTTCTCTTGATCCTAATCAGTCTGGTTGGGGTAAGGTGATACCTCAGGGTGGTTTTAATTTGCATTTCCCAAATTACTAATGCTGTTGAACACTTTTTGAGATGTTTCTTTGCAATCTCTATTTCTTCCTTTGAGAACTCTCTGTTTAGATCTTTAGCCCATCTTTTCATTGGGTCATTTGGTTTCTTGATTCTTTGTTTTTTGAGTTCTTTATGTATTCTGGATGTTAAACCTCTGTCAGATATGTCACTGGTAAAAACTTTTTCCCATTCTGTAGGTTTTCTTTTCACTTTTTTGTTTCTTTTGCTGTTCAGAAGCTTTTTAGTTTAATGAGGTCTGAATTGTTGATTGCTGGCTTTAATTCATGAGCAACTTCTGTCCGATTTACAAATTCCTTTCCTACACCCATATCTTGTAAGTTATTGTCAATATTTTCTTCTAATAGTTTCAGGGTTTCCAGTTTCACATTGAGGTCTTTGATCCATTTGGAGTTGACTTTTGTGCAAGGTAAAAGATAAGGATCTAGTTTCACTCTTCTACAGGTGGAGATCCATTTTTGCCAGTTGAAGATGCTGTCTTTCCTCCATTGTGTGTTCTTGTCACATTTGTCAAATATCAGGTGGCTGAAATTGCATATATTCAGATTTGGGTCTTCAATGATGTTTGCTTGATCTATGTGTCTATTTTTGTGCCAGTCCTACGCTGTTTTTATGAGTCTAGCTCTATAGAATACTTTGAGACCTGGTATAGTAATCCCTGTAGTGCTGCTCTATGTGCTCAGGGTTGTTTGGCTATCCAGGGTCTTTTGTGCTTCTATATGAATTTAAGGATTTTTTTCTAATTCTATGAAGTATATCATGGGGATTTTGATTGGGATTGCACTGAATCTATATATTGCTTTTGGTAGGATGGTCATTTTCACAATATTAAGGCTTCCAATCCTTGAGCATGGGAAGCCCTTCCATCTCCTGGTGTCTTCCTCAATCTCTTTAAGTATTTAAAATTTTCATTGTGGAGATCTTTTGTGTCTTTGGTCAGATTTATTCCAAGATATTTTATTTTATTTTTTTACAGCAATTGTGGATGGGAGCATATCCTTGTACTCTTTCTCCAATTGCGTGTTACTGGCATATAGAAAGGCTACTGATTTTTTTTACATTGATTTTATGACCTGCCACTATACTGAAAGTGTTAATCAGTTCTAGGAGTTTTCTGGTGGAACTTTTGGGATCTATTAGGTATAGTATATCTGCAAAAAGGGATACTTTTCCAATTAGTACTCTTAATTTCTTTCTTTTTCTTTTTTGCTCTAGCAAGAGTTTCAAGCACTATGTTGAAAAGGAGTGGAAATAGTGGACATCCTGTCTCGTTCCTGATTTTAATGGGAATGCTTCCCAGCTTTCCTCAGTTCAGAATGATGTTGGCTGTTGGTTTATTGTACATAGCTTTAGTTATGTTGAGGTATGTTCCCTCTAGTTCAGTTCCTTCCAGGACTTTGAACATAAATGCATGCTGAATTTTGTCAAAAGCCTTTTCTGCATCTATTGAGATGACAATGTGTTTTTTGTCTTTGAATCCATTTATATGATTAATGGCATTTATTGACTTACGTATATTGAACTATCCCTGCATCTTTGGGATAAAGCCGGCTTGATCATGGTGGATGATCTTTTTGATGTGTGTTGGTATGTGGTTTCTTTTTTTGTTGTGTCTTTACCTGATTTGGGTATTAGAGTCATGCTGGCTTCATAGAAGGAATTTGAGAGTTCTCTGTTTCTATTGTTTTGAATAATTTAAGTAGTATTGGCTGGAGGTCTTCTATAAATGTCTGATAGAATTCTGCTGTAATTCCATCTGGGCCTGGGCTTTCTTTTTCAGTTGGGAGGCTTTGTATTACTCTTTTGATTTCCTTATATGTTATGGATCTGTTTAAACTGTTGATCTCTTCTTGGTTTAACTTTGGTGCGTCCCATGATTTTAGATATCCACCCATTTCTTTTAGATTTTCAAATTTAGTAGAGTATACATTTTCAAAATATTCCCATATAATGGTCTGCATCTTTTGGGTGTCTGTTGTAGTGTTTCCCCTTTCATCTCTGATTCTGTTGATTTGGATTTGCTCTTTCTTTCTTTTGGTTAACTGGACTAGGAGTCTGTCTATCTTGTTTAGCTTTTCAATGAACTAGCTCTTAGATTCATTGATTCTTTGAATTGTTTTCTTTGTTTCTATTTCATTAATTTCTGCTCTGATTTTGTTATTTCTTCTCTTCTTCTGGGTTTGGGTTTCATTTGTTTTTGCCTTTCCAGTGTCTTGAGTTGCAGTGTTAAGTCATTTATTTGGGCTCTTTCTAATTTTTTAATGTAGGCACTTAAAGGTATAGACTTCCCTCTTAGGACTGTTTTTATAGTTTCCCAGAGGTTGTGTTGTGTTGTACTGTCCTTTTCATTGAATTCCAGGGATTCCAGATGTCTCTCTGTTTATTCTTTGTCCAGTTGACCTGTCTAGTGGAGAGAGTAGGGTATTGAGGTCTCCTACTATTACTGAGTTGGGGTTAATCTGTGTCTTAAAGTCCGGTAATGTTGTTTTCCTGGATTTGGGAGCACCAGAGCTGGTGCATATTATGTTCAGGCTTGTAATATCTTCTTGGTTAATTGTTCCTTTGATCAGAATGAAGTGACCCTCCTTATCTCTTCTGATTGGTTTTACTTTGAAGTTTATTTTGTCAGATATTAGAATTGCAACCCCTACTTGTTTCTTAGTGCCATTTACTTGGAATATTCTTTTCCATCCCTTCACCTTAAGGTAGTGCCTGTCCTTGAAGGTGAGATGGGTTTCTTGCAGACAGCAAGAAGATGGATTTTGTTTCTTAATCCATTCAGTTAGCCTGTGTCTTTTGACTGGGGAGTTCAGTCCATTGATATTTAGGTTATTATTGAAAGATGTATATTTTGACTGCCATCATTTTGATTGCTGTTTGTGTTCTTTGTCTAATTTTATGTTTTCTCAATTATACCTTTATTTTCTTTTGTTGCCCCTAGGGTATAGCTGTTCCTTTCTCCTCTCTTTGTATTGCTTCAAGTATTCTTTAAAGGGCTAGTTTTGTGGACATATATTCTTTCAGGCTTTTTGTGTCATGGAAGATTTTTTTCTTTCCCCCTCAACTATATAGACATTTTTTGCTGGGTAAAGTATTCTGGGTTGGCATCTATTGTCATTTAGGACTGGAAATACCTTGGTCCAGGCTGTTCTGGCTTTCCTAGTTTACACTGATAAGTCAACTATATTTCTGTTGGGCTTTCCTTTACTTTGTATGTTACTTGTTTTTCTTTTGCTGCTTTCAGTATTCTCTCTTTGTTTTGTACATTCAGTGTTTTTACTATGATATGTTGTGGGGACTTCGCTTGCCTGAGTGCTGGGAATAAAGGTGTGTACCGCCATGCCCAGCTCCTCTCCCTCTTCTTTCTCTATGTCTCTCCATATATGTGTGTATGTTTGTGTGTGTGTGTGTGTGTGTGTGTGTGTGTGTAAAATGTTCATTTTTCAGCAAACTTTTGAACTAATCCATTTCTCTCTGGTTTTTCACACTACCAAAGCATTATCTGGGCAGGAGAGATGGCTCAGTGATTAAGAGCACTGATTGCTCTTGCAGAGGACTCAGGTTTGATTCCCAACACCAACATGGCAGCTAACAACTGTCCATAACTCCAGTTCCAGGGGATTTGATATCTTCTTCTGACCTCCATGGCATTGCACGGCATGGGTACACTTACACACATGCAGGCAATACACTCAAACACATAAAAAAATATGTCTCTTCTCTCTCCCCCTGTATATCCCTCCTTATTGCTTCTCCCATTAAAACATCCCCCATTTCCCCTTTTCCCTCTTGACAACAACTGTCTCCTTCTCTCTCTCTCTCTCTCTCTCTCTCTCTCTCTCTCTCTCTCTCTCTAGCGATTCTTCTCCTTTATCTCCATGGTTCCTTTCCATTTTCCTGGTCCCTGTGGTGATACCAGTATATATATTAGCATCTAAGAATTTGGACCTAAAATCTACAAATGAGAGAGAGCATGCATTCCTTGTTTTTCCAAGTCTGTGTTACTTCACTTAGTATAACAGTTTCTGATTCATCCATTTATCTGCAAATTTCGTGATTGCATCTTTCTTTACTTCTGAGTAGAACTATATTGCTTAAATGTACCACATTTTCATTGTCCATTCATCAGTTGAGGGACATTTAGATTATTTCCATTTCTTAGCTATTTTGAAAAGAGCAGCAGCAAACATGGCTGTGCAAGTAGTAGGATATTGAGTCCGTTGGGTATATGCCAAAGGGTAGTATAACCAGATCACATGATAGATTTATTTTCAATTTTCAAGAGTTCTCCATGATTTCCACAGTGGTTGCATCAGTTTTCAATCCTGCCAGCAGTGAATGAGCATTCTCCTTTCCACACGTCCTCACCAGCATTTGGTATCATTTGTTTTCTTGATCTTATCCATTCTGATTGGGGTAAGATTAAGTTTTATAGTCGTTTTAATTTTCATTTCCCTAGTTACTAAGGACGTTGAACACCTTTAAAAGTACTTCTTAGCCATTTTTATTTCTTCATTTGTTCAGATCTTTAGCCCATTTTTAAAATTGGTTTATTTGTTTTCTTGACTCTTTGTTTTTTGAGTTCCTTGCATATTCTGGATACTAATCCTTTGTCAGATGTATAGTCAGTGAATATTTTCCTCCTACTGTGGGCTTCTGTTTCCTTCCTTTTTTTTTTACAGAAGCCTTTTAGTTTAATGAGCCCCCACTTGTTGATTATTGACCTTAATTCCTGAGCAACCGGTGTTTGATTTAGAAAGCCCTTACCTGCACCTATATTTTGTAGGATACTGCCTATGTTTTCTTCTAAGAATTTCAGTATTTCAGGTTTCACATTGAGGTCTTTGATCCATTTGGAGTAGACTTAAGTGAAGGATGATAAATATGGGTCTAATTTCATTCTTCTACACATGGAGATCATTTTTCCAGTACCATTTAGTGAAGATGTTATTTCCTCCAGTGTATATTCTTGGCACCTTTGTCAAATATCAGGTGGGTGAAATTGAGTGCATTCATTTTGGGGTCTTCTATTATGTTTCATTGTTCTGCACATCCATTTTTGTGTGAGTACCAAGCTGTATTAGGACTATAGTTCTGTAATACAGTTTTAAATCTGATATGGGAACCCTGCCCCCCAGGATTGTTCTTGTGCTCAAGATTACTTTGAGTTTACAGGGTCTTTTGAGAGTTCATATGAATTTCAGAATGACATTTTCTATTTCTATGAAGACCATCATGAGGATTTGATTGAGATTACATTGAATCTATAAAATCTATAAATTGCTTTTGGTAGGATGGTCATTTTTACCTTAAGTTTATGTATCCATGTGCATGGGAGGTCTCCTTATATCTTCCTTAATCTCTTTCTTCAAATATCTGAATTTTTCACTGTAGAGGGCTTTTATGTCTTTGGTCAAGTTATTTCTAGATAGTGTATTTTTGAGGCTATCATGAATGAAAGTGTTTCTTAATCTCTGTCTCTGGTTACTTTTTACTGACATATAAAAAGTCCAGTGACTTTCATAAAATGATTTTGTATTCTGAATTTTTGCTGGAAGTGTTATTTCTAGAAATTTTATGGTAGGAATTTGAAGATCTCTATGCATAACTTCATATCATCTGAAAATAGGGATAATTTGACCATCTTTTTTAATTAGTATCCTTTTAATTTCCTTTTCTTATCTTATTGCTTTGCTAGAATTTCAAGCACTATATTGAAAAGGAGTGGAGATAGTGGACAGCCTTGTTTGGTTCCTGATTTTAATGGGAATGTTTCAAGTTTTTCTCCATTTAGAATGATGTTGGCTGTAGATTTGTTGTATATATCTTTGATTATGTTGAGGTATGTTCCTGCCAGTCCAATTCACTCTAAGACTTTTAACATGAATTCATATTGGATTTTGTCAAATATTCTTTCTGCATCTACTGAAATTACCATGTGATTTTTGTCTTTAGATCCACTTATATGGTGTATTGCATATATTGACATATTTATTGGATCATTCCTGTATCTCTGAAATAAAGTCAACTTAATCATAATGCATGATCTTTGTGATAGGTGTCTGTATATGATTTGAAAGTATTTTGTTGAGAATTTTTGCATCTATGTTAATTAGGGATATGAGCCTATACTTTATTTTTTTGTGATGTCTTTACCTGGGTTTGGTATTAGATAATACTGACTTCTTAAAAGGAGTTTAGAAGTTCTCCTTCTGTTTCTATCTTTTTGAAAAATTTAAGCTGTATTGGTCATAAATCTCTTTTAAAGATTATAAATCTCTTCTGTTGTGAATCCATCTGAACCTTGGATATTTTAGTCAGGAGGTGTTTTATTACTGTTTTTCTTTCCTTATTTGTTATGAGTCCATTTAAGTTGTTGATCTCTTTGTTTAACTTTTGGGATTCCATTAAATTTAGAAATTTGCCCATGTCTTTTAGATTTTCTAATTTTTTGTTTTTAAAGTATTCCCTTATAATGTCCTGGATCTCTTTGGTATCTGTTTGATGGTTCCCGTTTAATTTTTTATTTTTTTATTTGCATTTTTTCTTTATTTTGATTAGCTGGGCTAAAGGTCTGTATGTCTTATTTATCTTTTCAAAGAATCAGTTCTTAGATTAATTGCTTTTTTGTATTATTTTCTTTCTTTCAATTTCATTGATTTCTGTTCTAATTTTTATGATTTCTTGTCATTTTCTAGGTTTGGGTTTGGTTTGCTCTTTCTTGAGTTGCATTATTAAGTCATTGATTTGTGCTCTTTATAATTTTTTAATACAGACCCTTAGAGCTATAACTTCCCCTCTTAGGACTGCTTTTAATATGTCCCAGAGGTTTTGTTGTATTGTATTTTTATTTTAATTTAGTTCTAGAAATATTTTTATTTATTTCTTGAGTTCTTTGAACAAATCATCATTCTTTATGATTTCAGTCTTGAGTATTCATGCTTCCAAATTTCTGTTAGTTCTGTGTTTTTCAGTGTGTTTTCAGAGAGTTTACTATAAGTCTGAGAATCCTTTTTCTTTGTCATATCAGTTGTAATGTGTCGTTTTTCATCAGAAAATTTTATTTACTTGAATATTCTTGCTCTCCTAATTAGTCTAGCTATGTATTTGCCAATTTTGTTTATCATTTTGGAAAAACAGCTTTTTGTTTTACTGATCTTTTATAATTTTTAGACTCCATTTATTTCTGTTCTGATTTTAATTATTTCTTTCTTTCTACTAACTTTGGGTTTAATTAGTTCTTATATTTCTAGATCCTTGAGATGCAACAAGAAGTTGTTTACTCAAGTGATTTTTCCTTTCTTGATGTCATCAATGATTGCATGAATTTCTTGTTCAGGGATATTTTCACTGTATTCCACAGGCTTTGCATGCTGTGTCTCTATTTTCACACCTCATGAATTTTTAAAATTCCTTGTTGCTTTCTTTTTCTTTGATACACTGGTTATTCAGAGTACATTATTTAATTTTCATGTATGTTTACAGCCTCCAACATTTTTATTTTTTGGCTAATTTCTATTTTATTACATTATATTTGTAAAGTGACTAGAGATTATTTCAGCTCTTCATAATTTGTTACAATTATCTTCTTTTTAATATTTTATTATGTTTATTTTATGTGTATGAGTGTATTGCCTGTATTTACGTGAGTGCACCCATGTCATGCAATGCTGTGGCAGTCAGAAGAGGGCTTCGGATTCCCCTGGACCTGGAGTTAAGGATCATTGGTAGCCTCCATGTGGTGGTGGGAATCAAAACCAGGTCCTCTGCAAGAGCAGTCAGTGCTCTTAACTGTTGAGTCATCTCTCCAGTCCCAAGATTATCTTCCTTTTAAAAAATAGTACTTTTATTAGTTCTTTAAGAATTTCAAGTGGCAGAGAGAATATTAATACATCTCTCAACTCTCATCAGTGAAGCTTCTTCAAGCATCAGAAAGCAATGAACACAGAAGGCCACTGTTGGCCAAAGTGTAGAGAATTAGAGAATAAGAGACTGCAGTTTGCCTGTTCCTGGATAGGATTCATATATTAAACTTCACCCACTCAGGGTTTAAGGACCATTGTGGAAGATGGGGGAAGAAATATTGTAAGATATGGGCGACTGCGCTTTCTCTGGGCACAGGGTGTGCTCACTCCCTGCGGGTCCGCAGACTGCTCTGGGGAGCAGCGGCTCTGGGAGTGGCACGTCAGATCCACCGACTTCTCTGGGAAGCTGTAGCTCCTGGAGCGGTGGGCGCCCTGCAGACTTTCCCTGCGGCTCGGCCCATGTCTCTGGTGCTGGCAACAGCTGGTGGCTGTCGCAACTTCTCTGGTGCTGGGAGCTTACTCTGCTACTGGAGCATTGTCCAGCCAGAATCCTGTCTCTATTTCACCCATGTACCCTTCCTCAGGATGTGGGGCTCCTGGCCACTGAGCCACGCAGGGAAGGAGTACGGAGACAGCTAAAGCTGGTGTCCGTGGGTCAGTAACGGAAGGTGCTGCCCTCCGGGGGAATCAGGTCGCCGGTACACAAGACTCAAGGCTCGGCTTAGTCTGTGCTTACAGCCTTATTCTCTCTGGGACCCAATCTCTGGGACCCAGTCTCTGACCCAAAATCTCAATATTAAGAGAAGGCTAAGATATTTTATACCATGGGGGTAGTGGTAAAAGCTTTGGCTGTTAGATGCTTTGTGAGACATTCTATTTACATGTGGAAATGGATTTCTGCCAGACAGTTGTCTGCTAGGAAAATTACAGGAAGGCATGGTACCTTTCAGAGCCAAAGGCCATGTTTATGTTATAGCATTTGTGACAGACACTTCAAAAGGAGAGACAGGGAAGATGCCAGGAAGACACCCCGCTATGAAAGGAACCCGCAGCACATAACCCGAGCTGCATGAGCTGTCCGGTGTGAAGGGGTTTCGACTTTGCATAACAGAGATCTCCCAACAGTAAGAGACAGGTGTGGCTCATGACCCTAAGGAAACAGTCTTCCCGGCTCCCGGGAACTTGCTCATACAAACTTACAAAAATGGTGTCAGCATGCACAAGTCCCATGCAAATTCAATCAGATAAAACCCAGTATAGAACTAGGGAAATGGGCAGCAGGCCCCAACCTTAGCTGAGGAACTATTGGCAACTGGTCACTACTGGGTGACAGAGAGTTGCTATTTTTAAGTGAGTACCACTAGATAGACAAGCTCCCGTAGATGAACTCACATCAAGAAAATGCTGGGTACACAAACTTGACTCAGTAGGCTTTAACATATAAGACAGAATATATGAAAATCCTGTGGGCGCTCTTTGGGGAAGTATAGATATGGCAGGTCTAAATATGAATATAATCCACAAAAATTCAATTAAAATATACATAAAAGAATTTTATACATGTTTTTATCATACTCACCCTCCATCTCCTTTTAGAACTACCTTTACCTTCCTACCCACCCAACTTTGCATCCTCTTTTTTCAAAGCCTATCAAGTTCAATTTGTGTTGCCAAAATACTCTTGGGTATGGGTCCATTCCCTAGGGTGTGATTGACCTACCAGGGACCCCACACTTAGAGAAAACTTACTCCCCTACAACTATCAGTTGCCAGTAACTCCTCTGTTAGAGGCAGAACTTTGTGCCCACCTTCCACCTCCATGATGGGATTTTGCCACTCTTGAGCTTGTCCATGTCTTATGCATGCTTGCCCAACTACTGTAAGTACATATATGCAGCTGCCTTAATGTGCTAAGAAAACACTGTTTTGTGTAGCCACCCACTACCTCTGGCTCTTATAATCTTTCTACCCCACCTTCCATGATTATCCATGAGCTTTGGAGGGAGAGGTTTGTTGAAATTAGTGAAACAGAAACGAAAAAAATAGAATCAAGGAAACTGAGAGTTGGTTCTTTGAAAATAGTAACAAGATTGACAAACCTTTGGGAAAATCAATAAAAAAAAGAAGACCCGAATTAATAAAATTAGAGATGGAAAGGGAAACAATTCAACAAACCTTGGGAAAATTCACAGAATGATAAGGACATACTTTAAAATTTTATGTTCCACTAAACTGGAAAATCTAAAAGAAATTGATGAAGCTCTGGATATATGTTACCTACTAAAGTTACATCAAGATGAAGAAAATAAATTTAGTAGAGTCGTAACAACCAAAGAGATAGAAGCAGTGAATAAAAATCTCCCAACCAAAAAAGGCCCAGAACTACATGGATGCAGTGCAGAATTCTAATTTTATCAAACCTTTGAAGAAGAACTAAAACCAATACCTTTCAAATTATTCTGTAAAATAGGATTGATTTGCCTTCTAACCCAAGATACACGCTTTAGAATGTCTCATATGCAGATGAGAATAATGTGTATGCCACAGCTGCTGGGTTGAATTCTTAATGTAGATGTCCATTAAATGTTGTTCTGATGTGTGTTTTAACTCTATGGTGTCCTTGGAAGTTTTCCATGTGAACAATCTCCCCACTGGTGAAAGTGAAGCATCAAAATATTTTTGTGTTAGAGTCTTCAGAACTGTTAATATTTGTTTTAAATATGTAGGCTCTCTTATATTGAGTGTGCATATTTGAAATTATTCTTCTTGCTAAGTTAATTACATTCTTATTACACAATTATATTTCCTTTTTATAGTGTGTTTTATTATGTCTATTATAACAATGCCTAGTCCCTTGGATTCCATGTTATAGAAAATGTTGGCAAATATAGAACTTCACATTTTGTAACTCTTCTCATAAATCATTTTCTTAAAGTTAAGCTAACTCACTGCTTGTGTACATGGCTTCTTCACATTGGAGGCATCTATGTGGCATGACCCTGTGTTTCATTGTGTGTGCTCATTTTTGGTACTCAGTTGTGCTTTTTTTAAACTACTCAAATAAAAACCAGTTATGTAGGATACTTAAAATTTAGTGTCTTTTGTGTGCAGTTCCCCAGAACCTATAATATATAAATGATTTTTATGAAGAAAGGAAACAAGATTTTTTTTCTTAAAAAAAAAAGCAATAATTAGGGCTGGAGAGATGGCCCAGTAGTTAAGAGCACTGACTACTCTTACAGAGAACTTGGGTTCAATTCCCAGCACTCACATGGTGGCCAACAACCATCTGTAACTCCAGTTCTAGGGGAATCTGATGCCCTCTTCTGACCTCCATGGGCATTGCATAACAAAAGTGCACTTACACACATGTAAGCAACACATTAATAAATATAAAATAAAAATAATAAATAAAATATATTTAAAAACCCCAATAATTGCAATACCTTTAAGATGCTATTTTCCAGGCATCTGCTCCAAAGATGTTTCTCAGTAAGATGACCATGTAAAAACACTACTGAAAGTTTTTGTATGATTAAAAACATTCTCTATGGAGTTTCAGTTAACAATTTATTTTCCCAAGAAAGTGGGAAGAATCTAATTAAACCAAAATATATTTTAAAGTAGATATTTTGCATCTATTTCTATTTATATACATTGTATTAACAGTTATTTTCTCATAGTTTTCCTTCTATTCTTTTTCAAACATCAGATTATTGTAAGACAATAAGTATTCCATAAAATTTGGGTTATTTTTCTTTAAGTTGAAGGAAATTTAATTAATTAAAAATTATTTAGTGAGTGTTTAGCATTGAATCCACTGACAAGTCATAGAATGGAACATAAATGTGGTAAGCCATGAGTTCAGGAAAGGAGCTCTAAAAACTACTCATATGGAAAAGTTATTCCTAAAACCAGAAGTCTTTAGTTCTTGTGATCACTATTTCTTTAGTAAATACAATCAGTTAACAAGCGATTTGGCATTTTCGACCTTTTGTCTAGAGTGTCAAGATCCAAAACAATCATCAGTTACATTCCTCCTTCCCCTGCACGACTGATCTCACTAAGTTACCTTGGATTTCCCTTTAGAATATTTTCAAACACCTTGAGATAACTCTTCCATCTGATTAGAATTGTTACACAAGATAAAATACATTTGGTACCCCTGTTTTATAGTACATTATGTGTAGCAATCATATTGTCACAAAAAAGAACTTTGAGTAGTGTCTTGGTAAATTCTGGATAATATTTTAATTCATTAGAAGACATCTGAACTATCTTGAAAAAACAGAGACAATATAAACTAAAAATGAAATTTTAGTGAAGAGCTATACAGAAGAAAGGAAGCAAGATCAGCAAGCATGCCATGAAGGAAACTTCCAACTGACTCTTATTATTCTAAGATATTATATTGTGATTAATTGCTCGATCTTTAAAAAACATGGAAACAAGACTAGGATATGCTGTATTTTGGTTCTAATAATGCCATATCTTCTCAACTGAAAACTATATATTTTAATGCATAACATTTGTTATCAGAAAGTCTTAGGACATCTTTTAAATGAATTTGAATCATCATATGTGTATGTTGTGTGTGTGCCTGTGCCTGGATTTTTACATGGATGTTGGGGGTCTAAATTTGGGTTACCACATTTTCACATTAGACAGTTCACTTACTATTCCACCCAGCACCTTAATATTATTTATAAAGTTATAATGTTATGGAATATTATCATTTGTGTTTGGATGAATTTAGCCATACAGTATTATAGTTCAAGACTGAATTATGTGCACTGGAAGTATCCCGTAAAGTTTAATTTTCACTAAATTTGGATTCTTAGTTATGTTTTAAAAATCTCATAAGAGGGGCTGGCATGATGGTCAGAGGACAAAAATTCAGATCTGGCACCCACATTGGGTGACTCACAACCATCTGTAACTCCAGTTCCAGGGAACCTGATGTGTTCTTCTGGACACTGTGTGTCCCTGCACACATATGGTATAAACACTTACACAGATACACACACATATACATAAATAAAAGATAATAAAAATAAATCTTTAAAATCCCATAATATACATTAAAGAATAATCTAACATGTAATTCAATTATAACATAGATATAAAAGTGCATCTTACAACTCTCAGATTTCCACTGAAGACAAAGAGAATTGAATAAAATTTAAAATAACTACTTAAAAATAATAAGAGAATGTATTAGTTACTTTTCTGTTGCTGTGATAGAAATACCAACCAAAGCAACTTATGAAAGGAAGAATTTATTTGAGCTTATGGAAATTACAGTTCATCTTGGTGAGGAGGCATGGCAGCAGGGGTGGCTAGAGGAGGAGGGGAAGCTAAGCTCTACATCTTGAAGCAGGCATGACACAGGAAGCATGAGAGCAACTGGAGATGTGGCAAGGCTTAAGAACTCTCTAAGCCTACCCCCAGGAACGTGCTTCCTCCAGGATAGCCACACCTTCTAAGACCTCCCAAAACAGCACCACCATCTGGGGACAAAATGTCCAAATACTTAGAGCCTATGGGGGACATTTTCATTCAAACCACCACAGAGTGCTAAGCTTCATTGTAGACACTTGTGATCCCAACAATCAGGACAGTCAGGCAGGAGGATATAGTTTGAGGGTAACCTGGGCTACATAATAAAACTCTGTCTCAAAACTGACTAAAATAAATAAATACATAATAAATAAATAAATACCATTAAGAAGGTTGCTGAAACAAAAAGATAAGGAACACTAAGATTTCTGAGAGGAGAGAGAGCCAAGGAAAGGAAAATTGACCATCTTCCTGGGCTTTTTTCTTGGGAGTAGTGTATAAGCTGGATGTAGGCAAAGCCGTGTTTTGGGAAGAAGATGCCTTTAGAGAACAGACACTTGCTAAGTTTTTAGTTTCACAAGCCAGAATAACAATGGTCAGTACTTGAAAGTTATTTTGCACGTAACTTTTTCTTAAGGCATTTGCTGAATTCTGAATTCTGAGATAAACAAGTAAAGAAGCCAAAGCAAGCAAGCAAACAAAGAGCGAGACACTGGAAAACTCAGCATTTTAATGAAGCAATGATTTCCAGTAGTGTCTACTGTGGAAGGGCAGCTGGATAATGTGCTCTCAGCTGAAAGCCCAGCAGAGCTATACACAATGAGCAGGACATAAGTAAACTGGCCTGGACCAAAGTAATTAACTCTTAGTTTCACCATAACTATACCCAGTTACCAAATACAATTACTGTTAGATTTAAATAATAACTCTTCACTATTGGCCCAGCAGGGAAATTTGTGAGGGTTTTTTTTTTTTTTTTTTTTTTTTTTCTTAAAAAGTAACATCATCTGAGATACATTATGCATGACATTTACTGGATAAACGGTCAAGGCACAAAGACACAGGACTCATATGACCAAAACCCATGAAAATAAATAGATAACAGAAACAAACACAAGTTACACCAGTGATTAATATATTTCAAAATAAA
>NW_008336848.1:1456390-1471449 GCF_000622305.1 Nannospalax galili | reverse complement strand
AAATAAATAAATAAATAAATAAATAAATAAATAAATAAATATATAATAAAAGATAGGTTGTGGAGATAGCTCAGCAGTTAAGAGTGCTTGCTGCACTTCCAGAGGACCCAAGCTCTGTTCCTACCACCCACATTAGATGGCTCACACTTACTTGTAACTCTTGGATCCTCAAATATTTGCACATCTGTGGCAAAAACGCACATATGCACACACACACACATACACACACACAAATAAAAATAAATTAAAATTTTAAAAGAGGGAACGTATGGATATGGAGAGTTTCACTAGATGAATAGAATATATAAGAAGGAAACAAAGCGGAAATTCTAGAAATAAAAAATTACACTACCTGCAATTAACTACCCCATAGACGAAGTCAACATAAAGTTGGATAAAGCAAAATATTTGATCGGTAAACTAAAGAACACGTTAAGGGAAAGGCTTATTTTAGCTTACAGTTTGAGGGTATAGCCCTTCATGGTAGGGACACATGACATTAGGAATGTGAGGTCACTGGTCACATTGTGTCCACAGCCAGGAAGAAGAGAAAGATAAATGATGGTGCTCAGCTTGCTGTCTCCTTTTATTCAGCCCAGACCATCCATGGTCTTCTTGGATTGTCTTTCCTCAGTTAAAACTTTTTGGAAAGACCCGCGTATACACTCCCAGAGACCCTCATATACACACACAGAGATCCTCATATACACACCTGAAGACCCTCACATACACATCTAGAGGTGTGTTTCCAAGGTTGCTCTAAATCCAGTCAAGTTTCCAGCAAAGATTGATCATCATATGCAAGGGAAACCTCCCTTCAAGTTGTTTGCTAAGGTATTCCAAGAGACTTTTAAAACGATATAGGCTATTGCTATAGCCCTTGACTGCTGCTGAGAAACTGAAGGTAAGATCCTATTCCTGAAGACACCACACACTTCAGACATAGGGCTTGGAAGACTCCAATTGGAACTAGTTGGGAAGCTTCTGCCCTGAGAACTAGCTCTCATAGTATGAAAAGGTGCTATGTAAGCTGCTGAAAAGGGAAAAGCAATCAACAGTCCTATCCAGTCATAAAACTAATGAATCAGAACAATGACCAGCCTAGCAAAATATCCCTAATGGTTCAATAGTGGCACTTTTATCTTGAAGGTAACCAACAGCTGTCTAATGGACTTAAGACCTGATCAATAGGAGGGAACTCATGTATGATACTGTAAACTAGCCCAGTACTTTGCTGGAAATGTCATAGACACTAGAGGAAAACCTACCACTGCCACTTTCATAAACCAATAATTTCTTACTATAGTCTAACTACTTATAACTACAGGTAAGTATAACTCTGACCATTCAACAAAGAAATTTCTTTTGTACAGATGGAGACTATTTCAAAGCTCCACAATGGGGCAAAATGCAGAGAATAAGTGACTATTGGGTGCCAAACCCCAACTGATATATCTACAATGCACCTGTACTTAAGTTTCAGGGAACATTGTGGAAGAGGGGTGGAAAGGTTACTAAGACTTAGAGGATCAAGACATTTGCTGCTAGATAGCATCTGCTAGACATGACAAAGACACTCACCTGTGAAACCTCAAAAATATGGCTGCCTAAGCAAGACTGGTATAATTATACCAGTTGACATGCCAGCGTGGATGGGGGAGATTTCACAAGGTCTCACCCCTGGATGAAGAGCTATAGATATGGGATTAATGGCTCTACAGGTATGGAGAACCAGTTTTCTCCAGGGATGAGCTCTACGATTGGGGAGCTCCATGAAAGGTTATCCAAGTCCAAGTGGTCAACCCCAGACACATATACAGAAGCACTACTAAATGGGCTAACTAGATTATAAATAAATATATGCATAAACATGTATGTATATGTAACAAAGAAGATGTCAAGAAATTGAGAGAGAGTGGGGGAGTTTTGATGATTTAGAGGGGCAAAAGTGGTGGAAATGATGTAAATACGGTATTCATGCATGAAATTCCCCCCAAAACTTTTGAAGATTACAAAGAACGTTAAATCCCTAGAGATGAGTTGAACTCATGGTTTCAATTTTGGCAGACAACAGGAGAAAAATGTTGAATTGACTGGAACCCCAGACTAAAAGCTTAGCACAGAGAAGCCTTTCATATTTCCTGGTAGAATGTCATTTGTCTAATGATCTAGTCTTCTTAGCTTTACAATGTTTAAAAAACATGAGGTTGTTAGGTAAACGCTGTCCCATTTTTAAGAAATAAAATGGTCAACAAAATCAGACAGAAAGGGTAATGGATTAGACTTTGGAACTACCAGACAAGGACTTTAAAATAAACTTTGAACATTTTAAAAGCTATATTGTAAAAGTAGACAATATGCATTAAGAAGTAGAAAAGATCAGCAAAGAGTTGGTTTGGTCTGAGTGATAAAAGTGAGTTTGAGGCCAGCCTGGTCAACACAGCAAGTTCCAGGCCAGCTGGGGCTGCTACAGGGAGACCCTGTCTCAAAAAGACAGAGAGAGAGAGAGAGAGAGAGAGAGAGAGAGAATTTGTATATTCTGTCACCATTGCTGAGAGTTCATATGAGTAACTGCTGACCAGCAGTCTGGAAGACTGTGTTTGCTTGTGCATCTATACCCTCTGGGTCTTACAATCTTTCCACCTCCTCTTCCACAATGATCCCAGAGCTTTGGGAGGCAGAGACTTGAAATAGCTGTCCTATTCAGGGATAAGTACTCTGTGTCCTCTTGTTCTCCACACTTGCTCTCCACTGTGGATTTCTGTGTTAATCACTATTTGCTTTGTAAGGAAACTTCTCTGGTGAGAATTGAGAGATCCATTCATCCTATGTGTAGAGCTTGCATTGAAGATGAATCACTTAGAGCTGTGTCTCACAGATACTTATTCTCCAAACATAGGTATGGGGAATTGGGTAAGAAATCCCAACTCAGCCTAAGGAACTTTTGGCAACTGATGTCTGCTTGGAGGTAGAGAGACAGTGTTTTACTGGGAATTCTTGTTGAGCCCAGTGAATGGACCCACTGAAGGACATTTGTGGACACAAATCAGACTCTATAGGCTGTGTTATATATAGGAGTACATTAAATTGGGTGGAGAACAGTGGGAGGGATTTGTGGATAGGGAAGGGGACATAAATACCATTAAACTATATTGTACGAAAAATCACAAAATTTCAATAAAAATGTAAAAAAAAAAGAGAAGCAAAATACAAGATTGTCTTAGTTGGCTTCTCTATTGCTGTGAGAAAACACCAAAAGCATCTTGAGGAGAAAGGGAATTATTTGGCTTATACTTCCTGATTACAGCTCATCATTGAAGGAAGGCAGGGCAAACACTCAAGGCAGGAACTTACAGGCAAAAGTTAAAGCGGAAACCACTGAGGAGTGCTGAGTACTGGCTTGTCCCCCTGGTTTTCTCAGCTATGTTTCTTATTTAGTACAGGCCCACCGGCTCAAGGATGGTACTGCCCACAGTGGACTGGGTGTCCTACAAGAAGAAAATTCCTCAAAGACCTGTCCATAAGCCAATATAATGAAGAAAATGCCTCAGTTGAGGTTCCCTTTTGCTAGAAGAATCAAGTTCACAACTACAGCTAACCAGCACAAAGATACAAATGATTTTTTGATGGACTGAAGGTTAGAATGAACATAACATGACATGGAAGCTGTCACTGTATTTAAAGAGAAATAGAAACTAGCAAAAACAAGAAGGACAAAAGAGACAGAACAGGATGAAACAGCAAAAGGAAGCATGGTAATATCAAAATTTCAGTTTTTATAAGACTAGTACCAGAAAGAGAAGGAGGATAAAACAGAAGTATTAAAAGATAAAACAGCCAATAACACTTAAACACTAATAAAGCTTAATGAACGTCTGTAAGAGCCAGGAAGGAGGTGCATGTTCTACAAGCTCCTGGGACCCTGCTCATATGAACCTGCAGCAATGGAGTCAGCATGCACAAGACCCATCCAAACTCAAGAAGACAAAAACCCACCATAGAACTGGGGAAATGGACAGCAGACCCCAATATTAGCTGAAGAAATATTGGCAACTAACTACTGCTGAGTGAGGAAGAGCTGATCTTCCAAAAGTGAGGGACTCTAGATAGGCTGACTAGACCTCAGTAGATGGACACTGAGGAACGTCTGGAGACACTGACTTGACACAATGGGCCTTAACACAAATGACAGAGTATATGAATTCCGTTGGGGGGCCTGTGCAAGAGTGCAGTGGGGGAAAGGATATAAAGATGATTAAGATAGATTGAGATGTTCTGTATGAAATACACAAAAATTTAATAAAAACCCATAATGAACCACAAATTCAAGACATTCTAAGAGTCTCAATTATGATAAAATATATCTAGGGACCTAGTTTTCAAACTAGAATTATACTTATAGAGTGAAATTTTAAATTTTTACTGAAGAGAAACTAAAGACCTAAACAAATGGGGGGTTATTCTGTTATGCATCAGATGTGAGTGCACCCATGTCATGCAATGCCGTGGAGGTCAGAAGAGGGCTTTGGATTCTCCTGGAGCTGGAGTTAAGGATGGTTCATAGCTGCCATGTGGGTGCTGGGGATCAAACCCAGGTCTTCCGCAAGATCAATCAGTGCTCTTAACCACTGAGCCATCTCCAATCCCCTGTCATTTCTTTCTACATTAATCTGTAGATTGAATCTTATCCTAGTAAAACGTGGATTGGATATTTTAGAAATTTAAATGCAAAAGGCCTAGACAAAATGATTTTGAAAAAAAAAAAACCTTTAAATTATTTTACTTCAATACTTACTATGAATTTCTAGTCACAAAACAATATGCTATTGGCCTAATGAAAGTAATGGACTAAACTAGAGTCCAGAAATAAACGTGTTCATATACCTTGGGAGTGATATCAAGGTAAACAAATGGTCAGAGAATAGCCTTTTAAAATTAATAGCTCTAGAGTAACTAAATATCTGTAAGATAAATAGAAACTTAATCATAACCAAAAAATTTTTATCTAAAGTGGGTATCAGTTCTAAATGAGACAAGTAGACTTCAAATTTCTAGAAGAAAATTTAATAAGGAAAATTTGTGGCCTTACATCAGGCTATTTCATTTCTTAGAGCATACTAAAAAATCCGAAAGAGAACTACTCATTGAATACCATCCAAAGTAAACATGTTTGCTTTTCTAAGGGCACTGTGAAGGAAATGAAGAGACAAACTGCATGTTCACAAAACACATATTTGACAAGAGATTTATAAACAGGACATTTTTTAAAAGATTTATAGATTTTAATAATGAGAAAATAGCACAATAAGATGGTAAAGTATTTGAACAAAAACTTCTTATAAAGCAAGTTTTAGTGTTTAGGGTAATGGTAGAATCAGTATTTTGCTTTAGACAAGGGAAAAGCAAGGGAAGCATTGTCTTCAAAGGAAGACCATGAATAAAAGAAGCCCTTCTTTCCCACATATCTTCAGCCTGTCTATCACCAGTCATCTAACTCATTCACCTCAGTAGCATCCTTGCTTTTTTAAAAAAATACTTTCTCCTCTCTACCTTGGACGCAGTAACTTTTAAAAATTCAAATCTCTTCATTTTGCTCCCTGTTATGAACTCTCCCAATTTGTTCTTTTAGCTTCCTAAACATCAAAGACTTAGCACAACCACACACTCTCTGGCTGGTACATACAGTTCCAACCTCATGTTGGCTATTCTGTTCCCTGAAAATCTTCTGATGTTCTTTACAAATTATCCTTTGTTAAATCTTCTCTTTGACAATTTCATACATGGATTAACACAATCTGTTGACTGTCACCTTCATCCTCTCTTATCCCCCTTCCACCCCTCCATTCTCACCTCCCATTTCAAATTCCCTTTCCACATTATCTTCTTTTTGTTTTGTTTTGTTTTGTGGCCCACTGAGTTTAACAAAGGTCATCTGTGTGATCATGGATGTGGAACTATTCATTGGTACCTGGTGGGTTCATCAATGAATACATGACTGATGACAATCTCTGTCCCCCAGAATTCATCTGTAGCCCATAGTTTAGCAGGAAGGGTAGGGCCACTTAGATCCCTCCCAAACTGTGATTGACTGTTGACAGGTAGAGTCTTTCACAGAATTTTGTGAGCAGCCACTGCCGTTGTGAAACCATGATTGCACTGGCTGCCTTTATGTCAGTACCTCTGCTTGCGTGTTCTTCCCTCCTATTGTCTTTCCTGTGTTTTCTTTTCAGATCTCTGATCCCTCTCTCAATAATTGTCTAGCTCTGCTCCCTTTGCTATGCTCTGAAAAGCATCCCATAGTCTTTCTTATCAGAATACCTAATTGAATCAGAGCATTATTTCAATAATTTATATTTCTACCACTAGCCCCTTGAGGATTAGTTACTTTTCTATTCATGTCATCAAATGCCATGACTAAGATAACTTATAGAATACTGGATTTATTTTGACTTATGGTTCCAGGGGGATAAGAGTCCATCATGGTGGGGAAGCATAGCAGCAAGTGGCAGGCATAGTATGAGAATGAAAGTTTCCAGAATGAAAGTTGCTTCTTGAACCTGAACCTTCTTTGAAGGCTGATTAACTGATTAGAACTTTAGTGACTGTGGAAAGTTTTGAATGTTGCAGGTCCAGAGCCTCTTTACCATTTATCTTAGGCCATCTTTAGACCTCTAAATAGTCATTCCTTGCATACCTTTGTTTCTGACTTAACATTCTTTGACTAGCAGATAAAAACCGTTTGGAATCTATTAACTTAGCAGATCATGAGCTTCTACCAATCCAAGACTATAATGTGCTTCTCTGACATCTCTACCAATATATTTATGACTTTCTTTGTTCTGTTATTATAAAAACTTCATGAAACTGTTACCACATTGGAACATGGAATTTGGGGTACCTTAATCTGTGTTCTTGGTTCATGGTCACTCATATTTGGCTCCAGAATAAATTATTTCTTATACCTTTGAGGTGAGAGCTGTGCTTTTATGTCTAGAGTGGCAAGCAGTAGACCAGTAGATGTGGCAGCCAGAGCCAGAACAGAAAGCAGAGATTAAACTGGAAGTGAGGCAAAGCTATGAACTCTAAGCCTGTCCCAGTGATACACCTCCTCAAGCAAAGCTACTCCTCCTAGAGGTTCCATGACCTCCCCAAACAGTCCCACCAACTGGGGATAAGTTGTTCAAACATTTGTGCCTATGAGAAACATGTCCAAATGACCACAGGGACTTTATTTGTTTTTCTCATTCTTAAAACACTTGACAAACGTGGCACATAGAGGTCCTCAGTAAATATCTGTTATATGAATGATTAGATGTAAGAATTTTTGCTTTAAGGAAAATGTTGACCTCTTATTTCATAATTTAAAAACAAGAAACTTTTAGAATGAATCTGAGAATTAAGTAATAATAAAAGGCTATAAGTCAGAGAAGAAAATGACATTCAAGTTGAAAATCATGAACTCTAGGTACACAAAAGACATTTCTTACTTTTAGATTTAAACATAGAGTGTTTATTGTAGATATGTCAAAAAGATGAGGATTGTGTATTCTTTGTTCAGGATCTGTTTTTAATTCTTACTGTTGAAAACAAGTTTTAAAATTGTACTCACAAAGATAGGCTTTAAACAATAATATTTTTTTCTGAGACAGTGCCAGGAGATTCTACATCACAGATGTTTATTCACCCAAAAATTCATGTACAGAAACTATTTTCAGAGCATCTTTTTAAAAGTGTGCCTACTGCAGATGGAGAGATGTCTCACTGGTTAAGAGCACTAGCTGCTTTTTCAGAGAACTTTGTTCAGTTCTCAGTACCCACATGGAGGCTAATGACCATCTGTGACCTCAGTTCTACAATATCAGACACCCTCTTTTGAACATAGGGTATTGTATGACACAGGTGCACCTACATACATGCAGGGAAAACACAAAAAAAAAACAAAATTAAAAAATTTAAATTAAAATGCTCTTACAAATTATCTTTTGTAAACAATAAGAAAGACAGTCTGAAATCAGAGAAGAATGAGAATGTTGCTAATTTTTTCAAGTATATGACATTTGTTGTATTAAAACAAATACATGTTTATTTGTTTTTTAAAGCCAGTAGCCTTTCAACTAGCCTACAGGGAGACAACTATAAATGGTTCACCTTGTAAAAACCATGATGGAGGGGTTAGACAATGGGAGAGATGAATAATGACTAGCTAGTTTTAAAAACCAGAGGAAACCATATTTGTCCAACTACCTACTGACAAATTATACATACCACATCAAGAAATATATGCCTAGGTAAGGTCTATCTGAGAACAATTGGCCTCTGCCCAAGATTTATCTACATGACACACAGTAATTAAAAGTACCAGACTGGTGAAACTAACCTTCTTGGATGTTTAACAGACATACTTTGAGGCCTATACTAATTTAGTCAGAGGGACATAAAGGACAGTTTTTCCTCCTTGCACTCCTAGGTCAACTAGTTCCAGGGGACTATGAGCATCTCCCAAAATGTCCTGTAATTGTGGTGGGTCACCTGTCCTCTTAATCAAGGAGGCTGAGGATACCCCACCAGATGGACACGAACTAGTGTCCAGTCTACAAAGAGGAGGGTCAACACAGAGGAATCATTTCCTCCATGCTTCCAAGCGAAGCCAGCTATGGTCAAGTAGGGCCTTTGACTTATCTTCACATAGGCAGACCTGGTAAAAGAAAGGAGCCAGGGGCTCCTCCCAAGCCCATGTGACCCTTGAGGAACAGATCCTCAAACGACCTTAAGAGTAAAAATAAATTGGTTTATCTGGGACAACTGTATGGCCTTAAACACCCAAAAGGAAAGTATAACCAAAGATTAAAGGGACCACTATAATTTTTAAGAGTTCGTATGTATAGCTAAAGGCTACATAACAAGCAAGAATGCCAGATAAGAGATACCTTCTTTTGAGTTGTTGTCCAGGGTGGCCCAAGGGTCTCTGAGATAGTAACCCAGCATAGAACTGGGAAAATGAACAGCAGACCCCAATCTTATCTAAAGGAATGTTGACAACTGATTGCTGCTAGATGAGGAACAGCTGACCCTCCTAAAACAAAGACCTCTAGATAGGCTGACAAGATTCACCAGATGGACAAGTAGTGGGGAACAGCTGGAGGTGCTGACAATACAGAGGACAGTAGCAGGGATATCAGAGTATAAGGGCTCTAGTGGGGGGAGGGAAGCTATGGAAGGGTGCCATCTGGGAAGTGGGTGTATAGTAGAATAAGATGGTTTGGAATGTTCTATGGTTTAGGATGTTATGTGTGATATACACACAGAAAAATCAACAAATTTTTTAAATGTATTATATTTGAGGAAGCATAAAAGTTTACGTCATGTTAATTAGTAGAGGTGATGAACATTACTGTTGAAATCTACCCGATGACTTTATAAACATACACAGGCGCCAAGGATCTGAGTGCAAATGATTATCACTAGTAATAATCAGGTACATACAGATTAGAGACACATCTGCCGACATCTCAGTGTTAGTAGCAAAAACAAGGAGTCTTTCTGTAGGAAACAGTATATTTTAGAATGAAATGGAGATATCTTTGCAGGTTAAAAATTCATTCAATTTTGTGTCTTACAGGGCTTATACTGAGTTCAGTATTATATAACTGTATTGATTCAACAGCAAACCTAGAAATTTTATAGCCACTTTTGAAGGAGCTGTGTCTTTGCTCTGGAAACTGTTATTGGGCATGTTAAAGCTGTAATGATATGCTTCTTCTAAAAAACTAAAAAATAATATTAGAAAATGTAGGAAACAGCATATCTTGAAATGGAGATATTCTTTAAAGGGTAAAAACTCATTCAATTTTATATCTTACAGGGTTTATACTGAGTTCAATTTTGTATAACTGTATTAATTCAATCATGAACCTAAAAACTTGCAGCCACTTGTGAAAGAGATGTACTCTTGCTCTGGAGTGTGTTACTGAATATGTTAAAGCTGTAATGAAATGCCTCTTCTAATCATGTGGTTATTAAATTAAAAAAAAATTCTTCAAAGCATAAAAATTTGCTCCTTGATTATTAGTAGATGTGAAAAACATTACCGTTAAAATCTACCTGATGACTTTATATCCATGCTCAGATGCCAAGGAGCTCAGAAAGTAACTGACTGTGACTAGTAATAATCAGATATATAAAGAATAGAAATGCATGTGCAAACATCTTAGTGTTGATTGCATTAAAAATGAATTTTTCTGTAAAAAAAAAAACCAAAAAAACACATTTAATAAGAAAACTGCCACTACAGAAATAAAATAACTGTTTTCTATCCAGACATGCCTATCCACATGAGAACACTCAGAAATAAGATACTTGCTATTCATCAAGTGTAGGTTAATTTTCAAATTAAAGCAAAATTTAATCAAGGCTTATTTTATGCCAGGTGCTTTATATATTATTTCAGTAACCCTGTGAATTATTTATGATTGCTACTACTCAGAGAAGAAAAACTAAAATACATATAGTCATTGAGTCATTGTGATGGTTTAAATGAGAATGTCCACCACAGACTCCAAGTATTTAAACACTATTTCCCCTGTCAATAGTGCTGTTTTGGGAGGGTTTAGGAGGTGTGACTTACTGGAGGAAGCACATAACTGGGGACAAGCTTTGAGAGTTCTTAATCCTTGCCAGTTTTCCAGTCAGTGTCTGCTTCCTGTGCCTGCATGAAGATGTAATCCCTCAACTTTCTGCTCTGGCCACCTACTTCTACCATGCCTACCCTGCCATTATGAACTCTAACCTTCTCTAACTATAAGTCCAAATAAACTTTTCCTTTTATACATTCCCTTGGTCATGGTATCTTATCACAACAGAAAAGTAACTAATACAGAAGTTAGTACCAGGAGAGTTGGGGTGTTATTGTGGCCAAACATCTGGTTGGCCCCCAGCCTAAGAGTTTGCCTTAGGCTAAATTGAAAAGTAATGAACTAATTTCTTTAGCACAGGAAATTTCAAGACAGCTTAACAAAAAATTGTGTTGTGGCTATTAATTATGAACATTATGCAGATCTAAAGTGTAAAAAAGCAACTGGGGAAGAATGAAAGCCAGAATGTACAGTTTGGATTAAAAAAGAACACTAGGAAGATTAATGTTGGAGCCAAGGCATTAACTGAAGGAAAGTCTATCTTTGATAAGACTAAAATGTTTAAGTAGAGCCCTACAGACTTTCACTTAAACAAGGGAAAGAGTACCTTTGGGGGTTTGGCGGGAAAGCACACCCAGCTAAGCCTCCAACTTGTTAAAGGAAAAAAAAAATCTAAGGTGTGTTCTCATAGAAAACTTCAACCCACAAAAGGTACTGGTAATGTGGATAAAGCAGGTCAGTGTCCAGTCCAAACTCACCACCGAACTTGGCAGTGTCATTCATATGTGCTGGCTTTAGAGGCATGACAGAAGAGAAAGTAAAGGGGTCATCAGTTCTTCTTCCACAGTTTCAGACAGCCACCAAGGTCAGGCAGCATGCAGTATGGTCGTCTCTGCATAAAGAAAGTCATGACAGGTCAAGAGGCCCTGACAGGTCAATGTGTGAAGCTGTGAAGGTGAGGCCTGATTGGCAGTGAAGACCCTGAGAAGATGGAGATGATCCATCTCCATGAGACATCTGCAAAGAAGAGCTGCATACAGGGAATGGTACCAGTCCAAGAGAGAGATGTGCGTTGTAGGCAGCAAAGCTGGAGGGGTTGAGTCATCTAAGCCCATTGGAATTAATGTCCCAGAATTCAGACACAGAACTACTGGATTTGATGTTTTCCCTACTGGTTTTTGGTCTTGTTGTCATCTGATAATTCATTCCTATGTCCCCATTTCTCCCTTTTGGAATAGGAATGTGTATTTAGTTCCATCACATGTTGGAGGTATGTAATTTGTCTTTTTATTTTACAGGGGCTTGTAGTTAAGAGATTGCCTTGAGTCTTAGGAGAGACGTTGGACTCTGGACTTTTGAACAGTGTTGAGACTGGCAAAGACGATGGGGACTTTTAAGGTTGGACTAAATGCATTTTACATTTCATATAGTTGTGAGTCTATGGGGGCCAGGGAGTGGAATGTAGTGGTTTGTATGAGAACATCCCCCATGGACTCCAAGTATTTGGACATTCTGTCCTCAGTTAGTGGCACTGTTTTAGGAGATGTAGCCTTGCTGGAGGAAGCACATCACTGGGGGAAGGCTTTGAGAGTTCTTAAGCCTTGCTGGACTTCCAGTTACCCCCTGCTTCCTGTTCCTGCTTAAAGATGTGATCATGGGCTAGAGAGATGACTCAGTGGTTAAGAACACTGTTCTTGCAGAAGACCTGGGTTTGAATCCCAGCACCCACATGGCAGCTAACAACTGTATGTAACTCCATTTCCAGGGGATCTGACAGCCTCTTCTGTCCTCCGCAGGCATTGCACGACATGGGTTCACTTACCTACATGCAGGCATACCACTCATACACATAAAATAAAAATAACAAACTAAAAAAATAAAGATGTGATCACTCAACTTTCTGCTCCAGCCACCTCTTCCACTATGGCCTCCCCAGCCATTATGGACTCTAACCCTCTGGAACAGTAAGCACAAATAAACTTTTCCTTTTATAAGTTCCCTTGGCCATGCTGTCTTATTACAATAATAACAAGTCTCTAATACAGTCATGTATATGTATCTAAATAACAGTGTGTAGGACCTGAACTCAAGGACAGCTCTAAAGTCATCAGGTTTTCTACTCCAGATTATTTGAAAACATTCCTCCACCTTTTAAAAATTGTGTATCACTGCCCCCTGCTCAAACCTCTACATCAACAAAGTCCAAAGAAGTCTGTTATTCTTAATGAGCTAAGTGACAGAAGCCTGTTAACTATTAGTGCACAGAGTGTTATTGTCCTTAAAGGATGGGGGTTGGGGGTTACTATGATATGGAATCACAAAAGACTCCAGATAGCCAAATAAATCTTGGGAAAAAGAGAAAAATTGGGGTGATCATTATACCATATTTCAAACTGTATTACAGAGCTAGAGTCATAAAAACTGCATAGTACTAGCACAAAAACAGACACATAGATAAATGGAACAGAATGTAAGGCCCAAACATAACTGCATGCAATTTTAGCCACCTGATATTTGGCAAGGGTGCCAAGAACACACAATGGGGCAAAGACAGAATTTTTAACAAATAGTGCTAGCAAAACTGAATCTCCACCTATAGAAGAATGAAATTGAACCATAATCTTTCACCCATCACAAAAGTCAACTCCAAATGGATCAAAGACCTAAAAATAAAACATGAAACACTGAAACAACTGGAAGAAAACGTAGGCAGTACCCTACAAAATATAAGTGTAAGGAAAGATCAACAATCAACAAGTGGGACATCATTAAATTTAAGAGATTCTATACAGCAAAAGAAATCATCAAGGAAGTGGAGAGAAAACCCACTGAGTGGGAGAAAGTCTTCACCTGCTACATACACATCCAACAGAGAATTAGTATCCCAATATACAAAGAACTCAAAAAACAAAGAGCCAAGAAAACAAATAACCCAATAAAAAATGGTCTAAGATCCTGAACAGGGAGTTCTCAAATGAAGAAATAAAAATGGCTAAGAAACACCTTTAAAAGTTCTCAACAGCCTTAGTAATAAGAGAAATGCAGAACAAAACCGCTTTATTTCATCTTAGCCCAGTCAGAGTGGCTAAGACCAAGATAGCAAAACAAATCAAATACTGGTGAGAATGTGGAGAAAGGGGAACACTCATTCACTGCTGATGGGATTGAAAACTCATGTAACCACTATGGAAGTAAGTATTGAGAACTCTTAAAAAATACAAATGAACTTACCATATTATCTTCTTATATCACTCCTAGACATATACACATAGACTCTACTTACTGTAGAGATACCTGTGCATCCATTTTTGTTATTGCTCTTATCAAAATAGCTAAAAAATGGAAACAACCTAAATGCCTCTTAACTGACAAATGGATAATGAAAATGTAGTACATTTACACAGTGAAGAGCTACTCAAAAGTAAGGAAAGATGAAATTATGAATTTTTCTGTAAATGGATAGAACTAGAAACTGTTATACAAAATGAAGTAACACAGACTCAGAAAAGCAAGTGACATATGTTCTCCCTCATTTGTGGATCTTAGCAAATGTGAGTATATATCCTGATGTAACAGCAGGAGCCAAGAAAATGGAAAGGAAGCACTGAGGTAAAGGAAAAGAAAGAGCCTGAGAGAGGGGAATAGTAGGAAACAGATGTTATCAAGGAGGAAGTGTGGGGGAAATGGGGGTATTCAACTGGGAAGGCTGGAGGGAAGGACATATAAGGAACCATGGGGCTAAGAGGGAAGAAAGAACTTAAGAGAGGGTGGATGATATGAAGATAGGTATTATCAAGGGGAAAACAGGGGAAATGGAGGTACTTAAACTGGGAAGGGAGAAGGGAGGTTAGAGAGGGAGGGAGAGAGAGAGGAGAAATAAATAAAGCTTAGGTGGCATTAAAAATCAGAGGGAAGAGGCCTCTTGCAGTAAGTCTATAGCGCAGCCCTCCGCGCCTTGACTCCCCAAGCCACATTTACCATTCTATCTCCCCCGCTGTTAGCTACTCCTAGTTTGGGACCTGCACCATCCCTAGACTTGGGGCCCCAGACACCGGGGGAACCAATACTGCTTCCTGAACTTTCTCACCCAGACCAACTTAGTGCCTTTCTTGGGCCCCAGGGGCACCACTTCTGGACCTGGCCCCACCATCACATCCCTCTACTTCCCTGGTCCTGCAACACCTGGCTTACCTTTCCTCCCCCTTATCCTTTGCATCAATTACAGCCCAGCTACTCAATCCACTCCCTGGGAAATCTTGGGGCTTCTTCCTACCCCAACTGCCTTTGCATCCCTGTATGGCTTCCGAGGCTTACCTTTACTCTCCCTGATCGTTTGCGTCCAGTACAACCCAGCTACTCAATCCACTCCCTGGGAAATCTTGGGGCTTCTTCATACCCCAACTGCCTTTGCATCCCTATGTGGCGCGA
>NW_008336848.1:1455021-1455984 GCF_000622305.1 Nannospalax galili | reverse complement strand
CAAGACAATGGCATGGACCAGATCTTCAACAGAATTGTGGAAGAAAATTTCCCAAACTTAAAGAAAGACATGCCCATACAAATACAAGAAGCATACAGAACACCAAACAGACAGGACCAGAACAGAAACTCTCCACGGCACATCGTAGTAAAAACACTACACGCACAAAACAAAGAGAAAATTCTGAAAGCTGCAAAAGAGAAACAACAAGTCACATATAAAGGAAAACCCATTAGGATTACAGCTGACTTTTCAATGCAAACTATGAAAGCCAGAAGAGCCTGGACCAAAGTATTCCCAGTGTTAAATGACTACAGATGCCAACTCTGATTACTATATCCAGCCAAAATGTCTATTATAGTTGAAGAGGAAAGAAAAATCATCCATGACATAAATAGGCTGAAGGAATTCTTGTCCACAAAACCAGCCCTTCAGAGACTTCTGGGAGCAATACAAAGAGCTGAAGAAAGGAATGACTATACCCAAGGGGTTGCAGAAAGTATTCCAAGGAGGGTATAACGGTGTAAAAGTAAAGCTATAGCAAGAATGTAAACAAAAAGAAAAATGACAGGATTCAATACTCATCTTTCATTAATAACTTTAACCATTAACGGACTGAACTCCCCAGTCAAAAGACACAGACTATATGAATGGATTAAGAAACAAAACCCATCTTTTTGCAGTCTGCAAGAAACTCATCTCACTTCCAAGCAAATGGCACTAAGAAAAAAGCAGGCATAGCAATCCTAATATCTGACAAAATAGACTTTGAACTGAAACTAACCAGAAGAGACAAAGAGGGCTACGTCATTCTCATCAAAGGAACAATCAATCAAGAAGATATTACAATCATGAACATATATTCACCAAACTCTGGTGCACCCAACTTCATAAAAACAATACTACAGGACTTTAAGACCCAAATTAACCCCAACTCATTAATAGTAGGGGACTTCAATACCC
>NW_008336848.1:1442750-1450870 GCF_000622305.1 Nannospalax galili | reverse complement strand
TTCCTCCATGCTTCCAAGAGAAGCCAACAATGGTCGAGCAGGCCCTTTGACCTATCTTCACATAGATGGAACTGGTAAAAGAAAGGAACGAGGGACTCCTTCCAAGCCCATGGGACCCCTGAGGAACAGATCCTCAAACGACCTCAAGAGTAAAAACAAATCAGTTTATCTGGTCCAATTGTATGTCCTTAAACACCCAAAAGGGAAGTATAACCAAAGATTAAAGGGGCCAATATAATTTCATAAGAGCATACATATATATAACTAAAAGTTACTTGACAAACAGCAAAGCCAGACAGGCGACACCTTCAGTCGAGATGTTGGCCAGGATAGATAAAGGCTCTTCCAGACAGTAACCCAACATACTACTGGATAAATGAACAGCAGACCCCAATTCTATCCAAAGGAATACTGACAATGGATTGCCGTAGATGAGGAACAGCTGATCCTCCTGGAACAGGGACCTCTGGCTGACTAGATTTACCAGAAGGGCAGATAGTGGGGAATGGATGGGGGTGCTGACAGCACAGTGGACAGTGGCAGGGATAGCAGAGTATGGAGGCTCTAGTGGGAGAGGAAGGCTGTCTATCTGACGAGTTTGTATTCATGATCAGATGCCGAGGAGCTCAGAAGGTGGGAGACTGTGACCAGCAATAGTCGTGTATATATAGATTAGAAGTGCATGTGAAAATGTCTCAATGTCAATAGGCTTGGAATGAATTTTTCTGTATGAAACTGTGTGTTTTGACAACGAAGTGGAGATCTTTTTTAAATGTTGGAACCTCATTTAATTTTATGTCTTATAGAGTTTATAATGAATAAAAGATTATATAAGCGTAATAATTCATCTGTAAACCTAGAAATGTACAGCCAATTTTGAAAGAGATGTATCCTAGCTCAGAAAAATGTTATTGAATAGGTTAATGCTGTTGTAATGAAATGCTTCTTTTAATTAAAAAAATAAAAAAAAATTTCAAAATTTGAAAAAAAAAATCAGAGGGAAATGCATTAGCTGAAAAACCTACTGAAAAATACACTTTAAATGCAAGATACAGAAAAATCTAGCTAGAATGGAGTAGGAATCTTCATCCCTTCCAGCTAACTTTCATAGTTCTCAAAGGTGATATACAAGCTTCTGGAGAAGAAAAAGCAGATGATATTTCCCAGCATGATATGAGATCAACCTGCCAGGAAAGATGTACCCATTTGTGCAATAATGGCCCTTCTGTTATGGGGGTAACTAATTAATTTATGATTTGATTTGAGATGCACTCCTCAGGAAGGAAGCCAAATTTGATATAGTAAACCTGATCAAAAACTCATAATGAAGGGAATCATGGGCCCTGGGTAGAGGTACATGGGGGAGACTGAGTACTATAGGCTAAATTGACACAGCATCAAGCTGCCTTCTAAATCCTCATGTTTATACCCAAAAGCAAACACCACTCTCAGTCTTAGAGAAATCTCTCTTTCCAGTGAACAGTGGTTAATGCATACACTCATGGCTGCACAAGGTGTTGAGAATAAATGACAGATGAGTGATCAGTCCTAGATAAGACATTTATACCATGCCCTCTAAGGTTCAGGGAACTTGTGTCAGAGGAGACAGAAAGAATGTAAGAGATAAAAAGCTAGAGGAAAGTGCTGAGAAAGGTTATAGACCTTCCTTCCTTCCTTCCTTCCTCCCTCCCTCCCTTCTCTCTCTCTCCCTCTCTCCCTCTCTCTCTCTCTCTCTCTCTCTTTTTTTCCTTCCTTCCTTCCTTCCTTCCTCCCTCCCTCCCTTCTCTCTCTCTCTCCCTCTCTCCCCCCCCCTCTCTCTCTTTCCTGAAGCTTGAGGACAATTTTATCAAAATTTTAAAGAAAACCCCCAGGTTTTGGCAATTGCCCAGAGGAGGAAGATGGAGAAAAGAAAGAGAAAAAGCCATGACATTTGAGTTAAGCTGGCATGGAGGTTAGTCACATAGTAGACAAACAGCCACATGGTATGGAAGGGAGCTTTAGGGAAAGAGTAAGGGAGCCCAAGCCCCAGAAAAAAAAGCACTTAGGCTCTGGCCAGTTTCTGAAAAATAAGAGTGACAGAAAAAAAAAAAAAAAAGCTGTATTTTTCTGAGTCAGGACTCAGAAAAGAGTATGTTCCTTACACCTTCTTATGAGTTGGTCAGAAAGGCTCTAGTCATGACTCAGAAAGGTAGGCAGACTCAAAGCTCACAGCAGCTCTGGAGCAACTGTATGGGCTGGTGTTCTGGGAAGGAAAAGTATATTATCTCATTAAGGAAATAATGATTCCTCCTACCTCTTTAGTATAGCTTAAGGTAGACACACCTTTCTGAGGGTGATCCCTCAGCCAAGTGATTGATCTGCCCAACTGGATTCACTCTTAAGGGAGGAGACAATGGCATCTCTCTCCACCTAGAGGGAAAGCCATTCTTTAACATTTCCCACTCTGAAGAGAGAAACCTAAAATCATTTAGAAGAGTTTCCCATCAATCCAGTTCCAAGCTGTTCATCAGGGGGATTATTAATGTCTGGGCTGAGGTTTTCGTCCCTACTCTCACATTTGGCCTCCAAACAGGGATGGCTCATTTAGGAGATAAGAAACCAGAGCTTCCCTCTGGCATTCCTGGCTAGAGAACCAAGGGCATTTCTGGAACTGCTGCTTTCCAGATGCCTACCCTGATCTGTCCAATTCTGTCTCTTGTTCTTATCTTTACCCCCTCTGAAGAGGTCATCCTAACTACCATTTAGGGGCTCAGGAAAGCAACTAAATCTGGCTTCTTACTGCTGGGTGGTTGTGTCCAATGTGGCAGTAGAGGTATCTAGGAGACCTCAAAATTTCATGAATGGGAGTCTAAAAGCTCCAGGCAGAGAAACAGAAACCAGAACAAAGGGCATTTGTTTCATTTTATTTTATTATATTGTGTTTATTTTATTTTTGCATTTAAAAAATTTTCAGTTTATCTGTAATCAAAATAAATATAAATGAATCCTATTCAACAATTCAGAGATTCTGCCACGTTCACCACAGACAGGCCTAACATGAAAGACTAAGAGAAAAAGAACAAAATTATATCAAGCAAATACTAACAAAAATCAGTGTAACTATAGTTACATTTATATCAGTCCATTAGAAACCCTTGATGGCCTCACAGATCTGTTTATTGTGCTCTTTCTCAGATGTTTTTCTTGTTCTCTAAGACTAGACTCTAGAGAAATGAACCCAGGATTGGCTTTTAGACACTTTGATAGCTGAAGGAGTGGCTGAATCACATAGTGTGAGGTCCTGCTCATTTGGCTTCTAGGGAGGGAGGGAAAGGAGATTCAACTATCATTTGGCTTTTAGGTTTAAATAACAGTGGGCTTGTTTCTTTCAGCTATAGATCTGGCACATAGTTGCTATAGTGTTGAAACTGAGCTAAACTCTTGATGCTCTATATCTGGGTAGCATTTTCTTTATTAAGAAAAAAATCATTAATGAGGAACAGTTGTCTAAATAACATGTCATATGGATTTAAGTCTACTGTCTGGGGAGTGATCTCTTAGAATATGAAAAAATGTCACTTTAATCTTTGGTTATATTTTCTTGTTGGATGTTTAGGATCACTCAGGTAGCCAAATTAACCATTTTTCTTTTTTCACTATCAAGGCTAGTTGAGGGTCTGATCTGCAGGAGTTATTTGTGTTTGACATTGATGTCAAACCTCTTCTTAAATCAATAAATTCCTTTAAATTATTAATTTGCTTTTGGTAATATTTAAAAGTACTGGCTTAAAAAACAAAAATATATATCTAATTAAGGTTTACTTAAAAGTGCTAAGTTTTTGCCCAAACTTTATCTAACAATAAGTATCAGACTAATGTAACTGGCTTTCTGGGTTTTCAATAACCATTTTTGATTGCTTATACTAATGTGGCTAGAGTGACTAAAAGGGATAACATACTGGCCTTTGTTCTCCTAGGTGAACTAGGTTTCAGGAGACTATGGGTCCTCTCTCAAAATGTCCTATAGCCTTGGTGAGTTACTTATTCTCTGGTTCAAGGAGGCCATGGAATCTCTACCAGGTGAACTCTAACCAGTGTACATCTGCAAATAGGAGGGTCAACACAGAAGAAATTGTACTTTATGTTTCCAGGTGAAGTTGCAGTTCAGCAAGGCCTTTGACTCTTTCTCCTGGAATTAGAACAACCATTAACAGAAAGGTGAAATAAAATCCTATGGACAAGACACAGCCACTGCAATCATGAACTCATATCAGCTATAGGTGCCTGCCATGGTTCTGCACAAGAATAGGCCTGTCAACATTCTGACATTGATGGAGGAGGAGGTGGGGGGCCCCACCCCACATAGCCGAACTATTTGGTATTGATAGATTCAGGATTTGGGAATCATTGCCTTCAGTTGTATACCCACTGATAACCTCATAGGGCTCCAGTGGATATTTCTATCCAATGATCACACAGAAGGCCCTGGTTAAACTAAATGGGTCACAAAATAAAATCAAAAGTTACAAATCTGAAAAAGGGACTGGTTGGCAGGGATAGAGAGTGAGTGATATGGGAGAGAGAGAGAGAGAGAGAGAGAGAGAGAGAGAGAGAGAACAGGATTTTTGCTTTTGTATGGCATGGTTTAATGAGAATCTGAACACTTCCTACTATTAGCAGATGGCCTCAGGGCAGCTGCCCCCACCCTAACCCACTTTGTTGTCACCATCTCGAGGGGGGATGGACTTCCTCATCTGCATACACAGCACCTCGTCAATATAGATGGTGTTCTCCTTGACCTGGATCTCTTCCTGCAGGGCCAGCTGCCTGCGGTACAGTGCCTTCAGCTCTATCTGAGCCTGAGCTAGGGTTTCCTTCAACCTGGAAACATTATAGTTGATCTCCTGCACCTCCTTGATCAGCCGGTACTGAGCAACATCACGACACAGCTCCACATTGGGCTGGTGTGTCCTGGTCTCTAGGCGTGTGTGAGCCACCTTGGCAGGACCTTCTTGATCAGTAATGGCTTTTTAAAGAACCATGATGTTTTTCTCCTGGGAAGCAATCTCTTCCATAACCTTGGCAAGATGATCAGCCAACTTGTCCCTGGCATCCTTGGTCTCCTTCAGCCCGTTCTCGAAAGCTGTGTCTACCACGTCGCACTGCCTATGCAGGTCGTTGGCTGTCTGTGACAGGATGCGATCTACCAGGGTCTTCAGTGCCATTGAGTTGTTCCACTGTTTGTCTGCCTTCTCCACGTTGGTGTTAGAAAAGTCTAGCCAGTCCTCCAGACTCACGGAATTGGGTTCAATTCTCATGGCGTTCTCAGAATATTTTATATTTGGTGAGTTATTGTTGAGTGAGAAGCAGATGTCATCAATGGTCAAGGCCATAAACTTGTCCTTCAAATCCTTTTCCAGACTGTATTTGGCAGAGCGGTTTAGCCTTATCTGCTCAGATACCTCCTCCATGGTGCGTGTCAGCAGGGCCATGTCTCGGTTGATCTCAGCCTCCTTCAGTAGCTCCTGCTCCACCTGGTCATGCACCAGGTCGATGCCCACACGCTTATCCTTGTAGGCCAGGCACCTCTCAGAGATGCACAGTGGCTCTTTAAAGCTCTCCAGTAATTAATGAATGTTGTAACTTTCTCCTTTTCAAGGTGGGAACCCATAAAAAGCACAGAGTCTGCTCATTCATGCAGTGGTCACAGTGTGTGGTCCATACAAGCTTCCAATGAATGTGGATCAAATTGGTGACTGAGCAATGGAGGGCTGAAAATCAGACTGGGTTACTGTGTCTGTCTCATGGCACTAATCTCAAACACAGAACCTGTAGCATGAACATGCCCCCACTCCTGCCCCCGCTCCAATTCTTTAAGAATGACACATGGCCACACTGCACACATTAAGCCTCCTCAGTACATAGTCACAAACATACCAAGCATGTTGTCTTACCAAGTTTCTTGTTCACATCACTTTGAGATTTCCGGGTGGTCTTTTCGATTTCATCCACAAGCCTCTGGCTCTCTGCCACCAAGTGTTCAGATCGGGACCTTTGGGCCTCCGCCCTGTGGTACTGGCTCTTGTTAGCAACATACCACTCTGCGGGTAGGAACTTGGGTGGAGGTTGCAGTAGTCTGGCCATTTGAGATTTCCAAAGTCCTGATCAAATGCAGAGTTTTTTGGCATTAAATAAAACCAACAGATTCTGTCTGTCACCACCACCACCACCACCACCATCATTATCATCAAAATGTGACAATACTGAAAAGTGCACAGATCATAATCTTAAGCATATTTGTGAGCCAGTACCCAGATCAAGAAACCAGTGTCACCAACATCTCAAACCTCTCTGCAGTCCCCAGTCACCACTCCCACCCCCACAGGATGACCACTAACCTAATCTTTTTGTTTTGTTTTGTTTTGTTTTGCCTTGGTTTGTTTTTTTTGTTTTTTGTTTTTGTTTTTGTTTTTGTTTTTGTTTTTTGAGACTACTCCCTGCAGTCCCAGGTGGCCTGGAACTCCCTACATAGACCAAGCTGGCCTCGATTTCACAGAGATCTGCCTGCCTCTGCCTCCCAAGTGTTGGGGTTAAAGGTGTAGGCCACTGTGCCCAGCTCACTAACCTGATCTTTAATGCTACAAATTAATTAGTTTGTTTGGTTTTGAACTTAATATAAATGAAATCCTCCACTGTATTCTTTGGCATCTGATACCTTTTCTTCAACATTATGTTCATAAGAGCCATCTGCAGTGTTTAAAAGTTTTAGGGTGTTCAGTCTCATTGCTGTGTGGTGTGCCATGTGAATATATCAAAACCTTCTATTGCTTTGGATACATGGGCTGATCCCCCTTTAGGACTGTCACAAGAATGTTATGAATATTCTTCACATCTTTTGGGGAACACAGAATTTTATGGCTTATGGGATCATACAATAATATTCTGCCAAACAGATGAACCCAGAGGTGTTCTCTAAAGAATAAATAGATGTAACATCTGGGGTTTGAGCCTGTTCAGCTGATAAAAGTATATAAAACTTCCTCAGGACAAAGAAAAAGAATATCAAAAAGGGGAGCCCAGGAGAAGGGAGCTGGGGAGGCCCACAGCCACACACCAAAATGTGGCCTCCAGCTCTGAAGGACGGTGACAACTGTCTTCCACAAAGATGAGGTCTGAAGGGCTCCCCCTCAGCCCCCTGCAGCCCTAGCACCTGTCCCTGGAGCATCTGAAGCCTTCATACCCAAGGATGGGGTCAGATCTTGACCAGCCTGAGCACCTCAGTCCACGAAGCTCCCTCAGACACTCCAGATCTCCTCGTTTCTTCCCAGCCCAGTGTCTCCTACGACCCGTCCCAAGTCTGTCTGAGTGTGGGGCCCTGCGATGTAGCCCAAGTCTCCAGGAAAAGTGTGAGTAGCCCTTAAAGGGGACCTAAGTCAAGGCTGATCCCAGAGAGCATGACTGAGGGTAGGATAAGGGGCCAGTGGAAGTGGATTCGGGTTCACTTACCTCAGTGACTCAAAGGACACAAACTGGGGTCGGGGCCTCCTTACCCCAACTGGAGCTCCAGGCTCTGGAAGAACTAGGAGGGAAACTGCGGTCTTTATAGCAACCGAGATCTGACGGGTCGCCTGGGCAAAGGGGGCGGGTTCTTCTGCAAAGAAACACCACATACACATACACACTCACACTCCCAGGAAGGAAAACTGCTGCGGCACAAAGGTGCGTGCGGGCCAAGGGAGACCCAGGGATATGCTTGGGGCTGTGAGGGTGGATGCTGGGCGGCCTGATCCTGAGTGGCCGGGGTCCCGATCCCTGAGTCTGGGACTCTCAGGTGCACAGCACAGTCACCACACACACACACACACACACACACACACACACACACACACACACACACGTATACGCGTGTTTCTGGTGTATGGGCAATAATGGATTTTGAAGCAGATATCCTCCTTCATGGTGTAAAATTCTCTAAAGGAATGAACTTTTCCCCAACATAAAAATAGTAAAGTTGTTTCTCATGTCAAAGTGCCATTGAAAAGTTTGTAGATACTCTTCTGGAACTCAGCCACTCTGTGCCTTCTTGATTATTTTTTTTTTTTTTTTTTTTATTTTGTCTTTTTTGGAACGGGTCCCCCTTT
>NW_008336848.1:1436318-1442707 GCF_000622305.1 Nannospalax galili | reverse complement strand
ACATGGGTTTAAAAAAAATCTAAATGGGTTTTAAAAAAATAATGCATGAAGTTGAGAAGAAAAAGCAGTGCAAGAAAGAGCTGGAGTAAAAGGAAGTAGGTGTGGTTTTCGTGAAACACTATATTCATGCATGAAATTTTCAAACAATGTGTATTAGAAAGGTAGTATATTTCTGTTACCCTTAAAATTCTGGGCTCTGTGACTACTTGAACAATGGAATATATCAATAGGGATGTTTTCTAAGCCAGAAAACAACAACTTGGTAGTTTTTATTTCTTGTCTTGCTCATGAATCACATCCACCATGTTGTGAGGAATCGCAATCAGCTCCTAGAAATGCCCATATTGATAGAAAGAAGGACTGTGACTCACAGCCTCAGGGAAGCCAATGCTGAAAATCAGCACCTGTCAGTCATAGAGTAATTTGACTGTTAATACTCTGGATTCAATAGATGCCTTGTGAAACAATATTAAGCTATGCTCCCCAATTCCAATTTTGCAAAATTATTGATACTTGAATAAAATAATTTATTTATTTATTTAATAATCACATGATTAGAAGAATCATTTCATTACAACAGCATTGACATATTCAATAACAACTTCCAGAGCAAAGATGCATTTCTTTCAAAATTGGCTATAAATTTTTAGGTTCACAGTTGAATAAATACAGTTAAACAATATTATACTCAGTATAAACCCTTAAATATACTGTTTCATACAGAAAAACTCATTTTTAAGGTAACTAACAGATGTTTGCACATGTGTCTCTACTCTCTATATATCTGATTATTGCTAGTCACAGTCGGTTACTTTCTGAGATCCTTGGCACCTGAGCATGGATATAAAGTCGTCAGGTAGATTTCAATGGTAATGTTTTTCACCTCTACTAACATGAAGCAAATTTTTATGCTTTTTCCTCAAATATAACTCATTTTTTATTTATTGATTTTTCTATGTGTATTTCACACAGAAAATACCCAACAATCTTATTCATCTATACACCCACATCCCAAATGGCACCCTTCCATAGCACCGCCCCCCCCAACTGGAGCCCATATGCTCTACAATTCCTGTTACTGTTCACTGTGTTGCTGGTGCCCCCAGCCATTCCCCAGTGTTTGTCCATCTGCTGAATCGAGTCAGTCTATCTAGAGTTCCTTGTTTTAGGAAGATCAGCTCTTCCTCATCTAGCAGCAATCAGTTGCCAATATTCCTTTAGATAAGATTGGGGTCTGCTGTTCATTTTCCCAGTTCTATGCTGGTTTACTGTCTGAGAGTCTCTTGAGCAACCCTGGCTACTCTTAAGGTCATTTGAGGATCTGTTCCTCAGGGGTCACATGTGCTTGGGAAGAGCCCCTAGCTCCTTTCTTTTACCAGTTCCACCTATGTGAAGACAAGTCAAAGGTCCTGCTCAACCATGGCTGGCTTCACTTGGAAGCATGGAGGAAATGTTTCCTCTGTGTTGACCTGCCTCTTTGTAGACTGGATACTGGTTCAAGTCCATCTGGTGGTGTCTCCATGGCCTACTTGATCAAGAGAACAGATGACTCACCACAGTTACAGGATATTTTGAGAGACGCTCATAGTCCCCTGGAACTTAGTCGACCTTGGAGGGCAAGAAGCAAAAATTGTCTTTTAAATCCCTCTGACCAGATTAGCATAGGCCTCAAAGTATGGCTGTTAGACATCCAAAAAGGTCAGTTCCACTGTTCTGGTACTTTTAATTACCATGTGCTATGTAGATAAATCTTAGGCAAAGACCAAAGGTTTTCAGATAAACCTTGCCTAGACACACATTATGTTCCTTGAGCTAGCTGTATGCATAAATTGTCAGTAGGTTGTTGAATTAATACGGTTCCCTCTATTTTTTTTAACTAGCTAGGCATTATTTATGTCCTGCATTATCTAACCCTTCCACCATGGTTTCCCCATTTAAAGTGCCCCATTTTTCCCATTTCTCCTTTAATACCCTTCTCCTATGGTCCCACCTCTCTTGAGCTCCTTCTTTCCCTTTATCACCAAGGTTCCTTATAAAACCCTCCCTCCCCCCACCCTTAAAATAACCCCATTTTTCTCCATATCTCCCTTATTAATGCCTGGTTCCTACTGTTCTTCTCTTTCAGATTCTTTCTTTTCCTTTACCTCCCTGGTTCCTTTTCATTATCCTGGTTCCTGTAGTTATGTCTGGATACATACTCACTTATAAGGATTTGGTGCTAGGATCTACATATGAGGGAGAACATACATCAGGTTTTTTTTTTTCTCTCTAAGTCTGTGTCACTTCACTTACTATAACAGTTTCTATTTCCATCCATTTACCTGCAAATTTCATGATTTCATCTTTCTTTACAGCTGAGCAAAACTCTGTTACATAAATGATCCACATTTTCATTGTCCACTCATCAGTTGAGGGACACTTAGTTTCCTTCCATCTCTTAGCTATTGTGAAAAGAGAAGAAACAAACATGGATGTACAAGTTTTTCTGAAATAGGGTGAGTTCTTTGGGTATATGCCAAGGAGCTCTATAACTGGGTCAAATGGTAGGTTCATTTTTAGTTTTTTAAGAGTTCTCCACACTGATCTCCATAGGTGTTGAAAAAATTTGCAATCTCAGCAGCAGTGAATGAGCATTCCCCTTTCTTTCCCCAGATCCTCTCAAACATTTGGTATCACTTGATCTCTTGATCTTAGCCAGTTTGACAGGGGTAAGCTGAAATCTTAAAGTAGTTTTAATTTGCATTTCCCTAATTACTAGTGATGTTGAACATCTTCTAAGATGCTTCTTAGTCATCTTTATTTCTTCTTTTGAGAACTCTCTGTTCAGCTCCTTAGCCCATATTTTAATTGGGTTACTTCCTTTCTTAATTCTTTGGTTTTTGAGTTCATTATATATTCTGGATGTTAAACCTCTATCAGATGTATTGCTGGTGAAGATTTTCTCCCATTCTGTGAATTTTCTTTTCACTTCCTTGGATGCTTCTTTTAATGTACAGAAGCTTTTTAGTTTACTGAGGTCCCATTTGTTGATTCTTGACCTTGGTTCCTGAGCAATTGATGTCTGGTTTAGTAAATCCTTTCCTACACCTATATGTTACAGGTTATCGCCGAAGTTTTCTAAGAGTTTCAGAGTTTCAGGCTTCACACTGAGGTCTTTGATCCATTTGTAATTGACTTTTGTGCAAGATGAAAGATAAGGGGTTTAATTTCATTCTTCCACTATTGGAGATGCAGTTTTGCCAGCATCATTTGCTGAAGATGCTGTCTTTCCTCCAGTGAATGTTCTTGACCCCTTTGTCAAACATCAGGTAGCTGAAATTGCATGTACTCATATTCAGGTCTTCAATTTTGTTCCATTGATCTATGGGTTAATTTTTGTGCCAGTAGCATGTTGTTTTTATGACTATAGCTCTGTAATACAGTTCAAAATCTGGTATAGCAACCCACTTAGAATTGCTCTTAGTCCTCAGGGTTGCTTTGGCTATTCGAGGTCTTTTGTGCTTCCATATGAATCTTAGGATGGTTTTTTCAAATTCTGTGAAGAATGTCATGGAGATTTTGATTGGCATTGCATTGAATCTACAAATGGCTTTTATAGGATGGTCATTTTCACATTATTAATTCGAACATATCCATGAGCATGGGAGGTCCTTCAATCTTCTGATGTCTTCCTCAATCTCCTTCTTTAAAGATTTTAAATTTTCATTGTAGAGGTCTTCAATGTCTTTGGTTAGGTTTATTCCAAGATATATATTTTTTGCAACTATTGTGAAAGGGAGTGTTTCCATGTACTCTTTCTCTGATTCCTTGTTAATGATATATAGAAAGGCTACAGACTTTTGTAACCCGCCAATTTACTGAAAGTGTTAATCATTTCTAGGAGTTTTCTGGTGGAATTTTTAGTGTCTCTTAGATATTATATCATATCATCTGTAAAAAGGGATAATTTGATCTCATCTTTTCCAATTATTACTCCTTTAATTTCCTTCTCTTGTCTTATTGCTCTTGCAAGAGTTTCAAGCACTGTGTTGAAGAGAAGTGGAGATAGTAGACATCTTTGTCTGGTTCCTGATTTCAATGGGTATGCTTCTAGTTTTTCTCCATTTAGAATGATGTTGGCTGTGGGTTTGTTGTATATGGCTCTAATTATGTTGAGGAATGTTCCCTCTATTCCAATTCCCTCTAGGACTTTGAACATAAATGCATGTTGAACTTGTCAAGGGCCTTCTCTGCATCTATTGAGATTACCATGTGGTTCTTTTCTTTGAGTCCATTTATATGATTTTTGATGTTTATTGACTTACTTATATTGAACCATCCCTGCATCTCTGGGATAAAGCCAACTTCGTCATGGTGGATGATCTCTTTGATGTGTGTCTGTATGCTGTTTGCAAGTATTTTGTTGACAATTTTTGCATCTATGTTCATTAAGGCTATGGGTCTATAGTTTTCTTTTTTGGTTGTATCTTTACCTGGCTTTAGTATTAGAGTAATGCTGGCTTCAAAGAAGGAATTTGGAAGTTCTTCCTTGATTCTATCTTTTTGAATCAATTAAATAGTATTGGATGTAGATCTTTACATGTCTGGTAGAATTCTGCTATAAATCTATCTGGTCCTGGGCTTTTTTTAGTTGGGAGGTTTTTTATTATTGTTCCATTTTCCTTATGTGTTATGGGCCTGTTTAAGCTGTTGATCTCTTTTTGGTTCAGTTTTAGTGGTTCCCATGCTTTTAAATATGCATCCACTTAGGTTTTCAAATTTAGTAGCATATAAGTTATTAAAGTATTCCCTTTTAATGTTCTGGATCTTTTTGGTGTCTGTTGTGATGCTTGCCCTTTCATCTTTGATTTTGTTGATTTGAAGGTGCTCTTCATTTATTTTGGTTAACTGGGCTGGGGTCTGTCTTGTTTATCTTTTCAAAGAATCAGATCTTGGATTCATTGATTCTTTGTATTGCTTTCTTTGCTTCTATTTCATTAATTTCTGCTCTGATTTTTTGTTTTTTCTTCTTGTCTGCTGGATTTGGGTTTCATTTGTTGTTGCTTTTAAAGTATCTGGAGTTGCAATGTTAAGTCATTTATTTGTGGTCTTTCTGATTTTTTAATGAAGGCACTTAGAGCTATAAACTTCCCTCTAAGGACTGCTTCCAACATCCCAGAGGTTTTGTTGTGTTGTATTGACCTTTTCATTTAGTTCCAGGAATAATTTTATTTCTTTTTAAATTTCTCCTTTGACCCATTCATCATTCAGGAGTGTGTTGTTTAATCTCCATGTGTTAATGTAGTTACTAGGGTTTCTTCCGGTGTTGGTTTTAAACTTTATTGCATTGTGGTCTGATAGAATGCATGCAAGACTGAATTATTTCAGTCTTTTTGTATTTGTTGAGGTTTGTTTTGTGCCCCAGTATATGGTCAATTTTGGAGAATGTTTCATGGGGTGCTGAATAGAAAGTATATTCTTTGGTGCTTGGGTGGAACATTCAGTAGATGTTTGTTAGGTCCATTTGATATATGGTACTGTTTAATTCAAATGATTCTCTGTTAATTCTCTGTCCTGTTGACCTATCTAATGGAGTTGGAATTAATCTGGGTCTTAAAGTCCTGTAGTACTGTTTTTATGAAGTTGGGTGCACCAGAGTTTGATGAATATATGTTCATGATTGTAATATCTTCTTGGTCAATTGTTCCTTTGATCAGAATGAAGTGGCTCATTTTCTCTCTTCTGATTAGTTTTACTTTGAAGTATATTTTGTCAGATATTAGAATTGCAATGCCTACTTTTTTTCTTAGTACCATTCATTTGGTATATTGTTTTTCCATCCTTTCACCTTAATCTAGTCCCTGACCTTGAAATTAAGGTGAGTTTCTTGCAGACAACCAAAAGATGGGTTTTGTTTCTTAATCCATTCAACTTGTCAATATCTTTTGACCAGGGAGTTCAGTCCATTGATATTTAAAGTTATTAATGAAAGATGTGCATTGATTCCTGTCATTTTTATTTCTGTTCACATTCTTGGTGTAGCTGTGCATTTCCATAAGTACACCTTGATTAAGTTTCTTTCTGTAACCCTTTTGGGTATAGTCACCCCTTTCTTCAGCTCTTTGTATTGCTTCAAGAACTCTCTTAAGGGCTGGTTTTGTGGACATGAATTCTTCCATCCCGTTTATGTCACGGAAGATTTTTCTTCCCCCTTCAACTATAATAGGCATTTTGGCTGAGTAAAGTAATCTGGGTTGGCATCTGTGGTCATTTAGAACTGGGAATACTTTGGACCAGGCTCTTCTGGCTTTCATAGTTTGCACTGAAAAGTCACCTGTAATTCTCATAGGTTTTCCTTTATATGTGACTTGCTGTTTTTCTTTTGTAATTTTCATTATTCTCTCTTTGTT
>NW_008336848.1:1409510-1436187 GCF_000622305.1 Nannospalax galili | reverse complement strand
TCTTCCACAATTCTGTTGAAGATCTGGTCCATGCCATTATCTTGGGATTCTTCTCCTTCCTGTATGCCTGTGATTCGTAAGTTTGGTCTTTTTATGTTGTCACTCAATTCCTGCATATTCCATTCTTCTGCATATTATCATGTTTATTATTGTTCTTTTGAGTTCCATGTCCTGTGTTGTCTCTAGGGAGTTCTCATTGTACTCCTCTAGAGGACTGTTTGTACTTGGTTGTGATATATTATTTTGGCTTTTGATGTTATTGTTTTTTCTTTGTGACTTTGACATGTGTGTATTTCTTGTAGTTTCTGATTCTTGTGTGAGACTCAAGTCTTCCTTTGTTGAGTTTAAGGCTGCTTCTTTTTGTAAACTTTATGTGCCTTTGTGGTTTACTTGTTGGGTATGAAAAGCTGATTGGTCTAGGGTTCAGGTTCTCTCTTTTAATTTTATATTGGAGGGGCCAATTTGCTTTCATCTTGCTGCTCAGGAGTTCCCACAATTGTAGTTTCTGATTCTTGTGTGAGACTCAAGTCTTCCTTTGTTGAGTTTAAGGCTGCTTCTTTTTGTAAACTTTATGTGCCTTTGTGGTTTACTTGTTGGGTATGAAAAGCTGATTGGTCTAGGGTTCAGGTTCTCTCTTTTAATTTTATATTGGAGGGGCCAATTTGCTTTCATCTTGCTGCTCAGGAGTTCCCACAAAGGCCCAAGCTTAGATACTCTCAGGATTTCTCTTAGGTCTGGATCCCTCCAGGAATGATGCTGGCTTCAGGAATATGGGGGCTGGGCTGGCCTCGGGCCAGGGCCCAGGAAAGATGCTGGCCCCAGGAAGATGGTGGCTGTTCAGTCCAGGGATACAAAGGGAAGTGGCTGTGCAGCCCAGGAATGCAAAGCGATGTGGGAGCAGAAAGAGGTCCTGAGGGCTCCCAGGGACCACAGGGAGGAATTGGGTTGGTCTGGATACAAAGGATCAGGAAGCAGTGGAGAGTCTGGGCCAAGGGGTCAGTCTAGGGGTCTGGGGTGACAAGACAAGATATGGGCCAGTGCCCAGGCAAGGAGGAGAGATAGGGTGGGGGAGCTGAGAGGGTAAATGAGGCTGGGGGAGTCAAGGCACAGTGGGCACTGCCGAACCTACCCAGGAAAGATGGTGGCCCCAGGAAGGTATCCAAAATAATTATTGATGTTGTTTGAGTTGTTAAGTTTGGAAGCAATTTGGTAGGCACCATCAGATAAATGGAAATATTTTGAAGCTAGCAGTTTGCTTAACTTTGAAGAAATATCATGGGAAGAGGGTAATCTTTTGTACTCTGTGCTCCCTTTATCTAAATAGACTCCAGATGCTTTAGCCTAACATCCACATGTTCTTAGCCTAAATATCATATGCATATGAATGCTAAACAGAAACATATTCAATTAGGTTATATATTGGTTATTTGATGAGGAAGTTGTGACAAGAGCCTCGCTGGAATGTAACACTTATTTTCCTTACAAAGCCATAGCAAATTTGATATTTACACAGACTATATAAGGTATAAATGTCACAAATAACAAAACTATTGTATATATCCCAACATAACATCGCAATGATACTGAATAATTTCCGGATGCATATGTTCATACAAACACAAAATTAGAAAGAAGAGAGAGAGACAGGGAGGCAGAAGCCAACATAATAAAATCTGTGCCTTTACTCTTATTTTAATTCAGCTGATGCAGGTGATAGCAAAGAATACCTGGAAAAGATTATTAACACCAGTATTCTTAGTTTTTCAGCCATACAAGAAATCAACAACATAAATTATGAAACATATATTCTTTTCTATTTGTTCTAGAGTATATGATTCAAAAAATATTTGTAGAGCCATGTGTGCTGTTTGATGGACAACCCTACCAACACCATGCCAAAGTAATTCTCAACCTTTCCTACCACATACAAATGATTATACCCACACTTTACCTTTTACACAAGGCATAATTTTCCATATAGGAGTTGATTTCCTGCATCTAACATTAATTTAATATAAATTGTATTCCATTGAAATATATGTGGTTAGATAAGAATAAGGTGAATATTGTTGGGGACTATTAAATATAAGTATCATAAATAGACTGATTAAAATATCAAAGCCTTAGATATTAATAAGGATTTTTTTTCTGCTACTCACTGCTCAGCTATTTTTCCTATTGGCAAATTTCATGGTTCACTTTCAGAAACAAGTGTACTTTTGAATAAGTAGCGATTGCATAGAAGGAAATAAACAGACTTTCAAAATCTAATCTCAGAAAAGTCAGCTTCTTTTTTTTAACTTATAGTTGGTTTGTAATAGCTGAAGAGTTGGACACAGATGAATACGTGCCTACAAATTTCCCACATGATGGGCTGGAGAGATGGTTCAGCAGTTAAGAGCACTGTCTGTTTTTGCAGAAGACCTGGGTTTGAATCCCAGAGCACACATGATAGCTTAAAACTGTCTGTATATTTGATGTTCTCTTCTGTCCTCCATGGTATTGCTGTATGACATGGGTGTAATTATACACATGCAGTCATAATACTCATACATATGAAGAGAAATAAAAAATTTCAAAATTAAAAAATTTCCTTCTTGAGGTACAAATAATCATGTATCCTCTGTTCCTTCTTCTGGGTGTTCTTTTTCATATATTAATTTATTTTTATTTTATGTGTATTAATGTATCAGATCCCACAGAACTGGAGTTACACATTTTTGTTAGTTGCCATGTGAGTGCTGAGAATCAAACCTGGGTCCTCTGCAAGAGCAGCCAGTGCTCTTAATCTGTGAGTCATCTCTCCAGCCCCCATAGGTGATCTTTAATTGCCTATGAGTCTCATCCCACATACCACTGAACCTTTTGACATATGACATACTGGAGGGAGAACACTGTAAATAACAAGGAAATAAAGCTCCACATGGAACAGACTATATTTTACTTTTAAAGAAATAATTCCAGTAACATCTTAGCCTTTCCAGTCTATAAGATCTTCATTGTACTAATGGGGAGCAGGGAAGGAAATCTAAAAACTGCTTTATCACATTTTTATTAAAGGAAAATCTCAATGAAAGAAAATGCAACTTTAGAACTGAAGAGCTTTTGAACTCATTTTCTAATGGTTATCTTTACCAACAAGGAAACTGAGGATTAGGATTATGGTTTTTCCAAGCTCTCAGAGCTTTTATGACAGTGGAACTTGAAGTAAAACTTGTCTCTGTGCTCTTATTTTAATACAGCTGATTCACGTGGTAGTAAAGAATACCTAGAAAGGAGCATTAACATTAGTATTCTTCCTTCCTTAGTATACTTCCTAGTACCGTGATGGTACTAGGTTGACATGAATCACAGGTCACCTTTGAGCTATATCCTAAGAGTTCATAATCTCTCTAGTTTGTACATGTAAACTGTGTGTTAATAAAGTGGCATTAATTCTTTTATTAATTCAGATAATTGTTTCAGGATTACTGATATTAAAGAACTGGAATTTTTCCTTTAAAAATTAGTAGAAAATGTATTCTTCTTTATCATAACTGTGAAATTTCATCCATTAAATTTGCCCCCAGAAGTTGGGAAAATCACACAGTCTTTATCTAATACCAGGGGCAGTGATCTGTGTTGAGGAATTAAAACAATTAGTTGCAGGTTCTTACCTCAGTAATAAAATGATCCCAGACCCAAATGCAGCAGAGAAATGCAAGTGATCATGAACTCCACCTATATTTCCACTGGTTTCCCAGTGTCATAGGCATCAAAGGACTGTGATGGTTATGGAAATTCATGTAAGTCTATGGAGAGTGGAACAATAGAAGTAAAATGAGTCCAAGTAAATGAGCAATTGGAACTCTTTTTCAGATATATCTTAAGAGTTCATAATCCCTCTAAGAACATGACTTAACTTCTGTGCCTATAGAAAATCTAGGTATCAGCCATTTAATGTTCATGTCTGACCTGAAACAACTATCATCATCTACTGATTATAATTTCCTTGTGGAGTTGTACGAATCACTTGAAACGGTTTGTCATGCCAAATTTTTTGGTTAATGTGAATAAGGAATAACATGTTATTTTTTCCCAAGACTTCTTTAGTATAAAGTTTTTTTTAAATATATGTTTCCTTTTATCTAAAACACAACCATTAAAATAGGAACATCTTACTGATTTTAAGAAAATGAGGAGAACTCATTCAAAGTATAACATGGGCAGGCTATGATTTATGACTCATGGTTGAAATATGTTTTAGTCAATATACAGGATGTCTGCATGGAACAACTCCCAGGGCATCATTTATAACAATTATTATATAAGCAGAACATCCTGACTATTAGTTTGGGTCAAAGAAAAAAGTTAATCTAAGACAGGAAAAAGAGAAGTATCATGTGTCAAGAGTGCATGGACTATGTTAAAACAAAACAAAACAAACAAAAAAATCCCAAACAAAGAAAGTGACCCAAAGGAAAGAGATACAAAGAAAAGTATATTATTAAAAATATGATAACTGGGTTGGAGAGATGGCTCAGGCTTAGCAGTTAAGAGCACTGGCTGCTTTTGCAGAGGATCCAGGTCCAGTTCCAGTGGATCCAACACCCTCTTCTGAACTTTGTAGGCATTACATGACATGGGTGCACTTACATACATGTAGGCAAAACATTCATACACATAAAATAAAAATAAATAAATAAAAAGATTTTTTTTAAAAAAAAAAAAGAGAGCTATAAAAAAAACCCTGTTTAGAGAAAATATCTTTCCTTGGTCAAACATGGTAGGCACACATCACTTTGCTATCTATGCTCTTGCCCCAAACTCTTAGACCTTTCTGAATCATGCCCAAATCCTGTTTTCACCCTAGACTCCATGTTGTCTTTGGAAAATGTTGAACAGATTATACTGCCACCTTGACTTAAACCACACAATGCCATTCCTATGTGACTGAGTATGTCTACCATGAGACACAGGTTGATTTCTGCCTGCCTCCTCATCTCCTGTCCATGTCTACACCTTGTTTTCTACCACTCTCCCCATCCCAAAAGCTTAAGCTTTTGATTTCTTCCCTTTTCTCTAATAGGCCTAGAATATCCACACTTTGGTACTAGTGCACTTACTGTTCTTCAGCGTGGAATATTGTTCACTGCTAAATTTTTATGCCTAAATCCTCCCTGGCATTTAAGCAACAGTTTAAGCACCATTTTGCAACAAATTTTAAGTTTAATAATAGTCATGACAAACTATACTTCTGAGCCTAGGCATTGTGATGCTAACCTGCAATCACAGCACTTAGAAAACTGAACTTTTATTGTTTGTTTATATGTTAATCTGAAATACCTATGTTGGTACTTTTTAACTAAACATAACTTTAAAATTAAAGCTACTTTTAAAACAATGACAGATTGAATATGCGATTAAAGGAACTATTTACATAAGCAGCTAAATGTCAAAAGAATATTTTATTAAATGGAGTCCTTGATGAAAGTGCAAGGCCTTTCTTGAGCACCCAATTTAAATTAGTATTACCCTGACTGAGCATGTCATGGTATTTTACTAGTAGAAGTTATTGTGAATTTAGATTTTTTTTTACTTTTGTTTGTTTGAATCTATTTTTCCTGTCTCCTCTATGACCTGTTCCTTGCCATTTACCCACTCTCATTCTTTCCAACAAAAACTTTACTTGGCATATAGTGAATTCTTATTATATTCTTAATGATGAAATTTGTCTCACATAACTAACTCTGATATTACTTTGTTAATAAATTTAAGCTCTTAATCAGTTTAGAAATAATCAAAAGGAGTTGCTTTTCTAAATGAACTTTTTGCAACAAGATAAAAAACCAAACTTGAATCAACATAAGTGATAGTAGCTTTGGAGAATGTGAACAATGTTCTTGGCCAGACATCTACTCTGGATTTCAGGAAAGCAGTTCTCAAAAGGTATAAGACAAATTAGGAATGACCACAAAGCCAGAGATTCTAAAGGAAACTGCTTCAGAGAGATGGAAGAATAAAAACGATTTTTCTGATAACATAGACACTGACTACATTTTTTAAAACAACAAATGAAGCCCTAGGTACCGTCTGGTATGAGATCATATTCTACAAAGACAAATATGAAAGATAGAATAAACAGTGCAAAACCAAAAATGAAAACAAGAATGCTATAAATTTACAAAAACCATGAGTCAAGTTCAAAAATGGATTGTGCAGCCCAAAGAATAAAAGAGAACTTAAATGACTTTTAAAGGATTTAAAATCAGCTCTACCCAAAGTGAAAAGAGCATGAAAAGTTAAATTTGGATGAAGTAGTTTTTATTAGCTTTATTAGTAATAGATTTAAACTCTCAGGCTCAGTGAGTAAAGTGCTTGCCACTAAGGCTAGTGACCCGATTGTGATCCCTGGGACCCACATGGTTGATGGAGAGAACTGACTCCCACAGTTGGCCTCTGATCTCCACACATGAGCTATGGTACATGTTCCCCTCCTGATGTATAGGTAAATGTAATAATTTTTTAAGCTTTAAATTCTCATTTATTGCTTTGCTTCCAACTTTTGTTATCAAGAGAAAGGTTTTCAAAGAGAAAAAAATGGGACTGTAGAAGAAGAAAATGAGGTGTGACAGAGTCAGACATGTGAATGAATGAGACCAGTAAAACCCGAGTATCAAAACAATTGAATCTTTACACATCCTATTGAGTAACATGGAAGCTAACAGACTAAACAAACGCTAACTTAAAGTTCACAAAGAATGAAACAAATTTTAAAACTACTTACCTATCCTTAGTAAAGTTCTAAAGTGTGCTATTGGAGGGAATGTATCACAAAGTTCAATTTCTGAATCAGGAACCCTGCAGTATGTTAACAGAAATAAGCAAAACAACTACCAAACAGATTTACCTTCACAAATAAGCTTGAGAAACGTTGGGCTAACTGAAGTTAAGCAAGACTTACAATGACTACAATACACATCATGTTACAGTATGTAGTAACAGAGACTTTCCCAGAAAGGACATATGAGATGTAGTGCTTTAGTATCTCTTTTAGTATTCTTTTTCATAGCTTAAAGAATGTTCAACAGGAAATTGTATATTTAAGGGTTTTTCTTATAAAGGTTTATTTTACTTTTAATTGTGTGCATGTGTGTGTGTGTGTGTGTGTTTGTGTGCAGGTATGTATACATATGAGTCCAAGTGCCTGTGGAGTCCAGAAGAAAACACTGGGTCCTCTGGAGCTGGAGTTACCAGCAATGTTAGATGCCTGACATGGGTGCTGGGAACCAAACTCAGGTCTTCTGAAAGAGCAGTACACCCTCTTAAATACTGAGCTATATCTCCAATCCCTACTTTATACTTTTGTCTCTTGTATTCAACTTGTTTACTGAAAACTTAAAAAAAGACAAGACCCTGTTTGTCACATCCACAGCCAACACAAAGCTAGGAGAGACAGGTAATATGATGAATGGATGAATCAGTTTTGAAAAATATTATGACAGATCAAAATATTGGATGGAAAAAACAAAATAATATTGGGTTCCAAAATAAGTTTACACGGAGAAGACAGGAGACACCTGGTTTAAGGAAATTCATATGAACCAAATTACTGACTCAATTATCTGCCACTTGAAAGTTAGAGTGATGGAAATTCCCTTGGCTGAAGACAATGAGTTATCTAGATGCGATCACAGAATAGAACACAAAGTTGGAAGTGTGTGGTCTAGATAAAGGAATACTTAGAACAGATGCCATATAAGAAACAAATTCTGATCATTTGCATGCACTAATTTATAAGATGACAAGCTCCTTTAAAAATGATTATTTTTATTTTATGTGTACCTGTGGGTGATATATGTACCACATATGTGCAGGTAGCCATGGAGGCTAGAAGAGGCCAGACATATCAAATACCCTAGAACTTGAGTTACGAGTAGTTGTAAGCCACCAGATGTGGCTCCCATACAATAGCAATAAGCACTCTTACCCATCGGGTCATCCCTCTTGCCCTGTAAGCTCTTTTTAACTGCATATATTTAAGTCAAATTGAGTGAATATTTGACCAGTTTATTGAAGATAGAATTCCTACATTGACTATTACTTTCCTAGTCTACATGGAATTTAGAAGTCTATTATATTACATATTTCAATATTGTTTTTCTGGCATTGAACTAGTACAAGGTTTTCATACACACTATTGTAGAATGTTAGATGAAGCAGTAACTTTAGACAATCTACATAAAACTCTGCTTTTCAGAGGTGAGAAACCAATAATTCTTTGCCATATATTTCATTGTGATTGGTAGGCGCGTGACACTGAATAGTGTGCTGTAGAGTATACCAGGCAGAGAGCTTGGAGTCCATAAGTTTATCCTGTAGTGTAGAAGACTGACAACCAACCAAAATATAGGACATATGCAAAAAATACACAACTAAGGGATAACAATTTATTCTGACTGAAAGATTGGGAATTCTGGAAGTTTAAATGGCATTTATAACGAGAAAACTCACAGAAGTGGCTTCTACAGAATTGAAATCAGGAAAGTGGTCTCATGCAGGCCCAACTCAAGACAGAGTAATGCAGTCCTTCGAAGTACGTTCAGAATCATTTGGACCTAGCATCCTAAGGTCTGGCTTCTTGATGCCTGAATGTGATCTCAAAGACGGAAGTTCTGGGTAGGCATATTGTTGTATGCCCCTAAACTGATTTCTTCCTAGAAGGCCATAAAGAAAGATCAAAGTGAGGGTTCTAAAGTTCACAGTCAAATGAAATACTATCTCTTGTTCATCTGCAGAAGAAAATGACACTGTTCGCCTGTCCCACTGCTGAACTTGGAGCCCACGTTTCAACATTCCTATGAAAATATGCTCCCATTACAACCCATAAGAAACAAAATGTGTCTATACTTTTATAAAATTTATTGTTACAGAATTTCATACATGTATACAATGTTATATGATCATATCTACCTCCGATTTCCCTCTTCATCTCCCTTCAAATCCCCCTGAACATATCCTCCACCCAACTTCATGTTTGATAACCAACTAAAATCAATTAGTACTACTCATCAATATTTAGGAAGTTCCAAAAGGCTACCTGCCAACAGGGAAGGTGCTCATTCACAATCAAGAGAAGGCCTCTGATGTTCCCAATTCCTGATTTCTCTCAGCAAAAGAAGTATATAAAAGTACATGTTTGACACAGATGGAAAGATCAATCATCTAAAAATGTCAAGGAGTAGTGTGAAAAGGATTCAACATCTATCATAATAGTAAGTGGATTCAAGTCCTGCTAAATAGCCATATTTTGAGAATTTCATAGAAGTTACAATGAGGGCATATTCTCCCTTCCTAACATTAGGCCGTTAACATTTAACAACCATATATACGGAGCTTTTCTACTCTATGTGCTAATCAATCGCCATTTAAGTCTGTAAAGTGAAATTGATTTGTTTGCAGAGGTCTTTCTCCATCCATGAATGGGGTCAGAAAGGTCTCTGTGTCTATTAATAATAAATGAGAACTAGAGGCTTCTTCTTTCTTCCACATGCAGGTTGAAAATATAGATTAAGTCATACCACTAGTAAATCTGTAGCAAGGTCCCACAGGGCAATAAAAAACAGTGAATACATTCATTCTTGGCTTACAAAAGGGAAAGTACATGGATTCCTGGGCTCCAAAGGGACTTTATGCAGCTCTTTTTGTAGTTACACATGGTCTGTATAAACAGATGAAGGGGCCTTGGCTTCCCTTAGACCAGGAAGTGTAATGGGAATCTAGCAGCCAAAAGAAAAACATTGATTGTTGGCTACAAACAAGTTTGATCAATGGTCTGAGAGCTTCAACACTCCGTTCTATTTCCTTAGTGAGCACTTCATCTTGTGCCAGCCACTGCTGTGTGCCCTGTTCAGTTTAGGGAGTGGCTATTCATCATTCTTTGGTTTTCTCACCAAGCTCAGAGTGCCAATAAGGCTGCTTGTTGCTTCAAGATAGCAGGTGGCAATGTTGGCAGTTAAACACTCAGCACAATGTCAATCTTTTACTTTTACTGTTCTGTTCCAGAAAAACACAGAACTGAATAGGAGCCCATTTCACTACTCCCCAAGTTTTGACAAGTTTTAAAAAGAAAAGGAGGGGCTAGAGATGTGGCTCAGTGGTTAATAGCACTAGCTGCTCTTGCAGAGGACTCTGCTTCAGTTCCCAGCCCCTGCATGGCAGCTAACAACCATCCATAACTCCAGTTCCAGGGGATCTAATATCCTCTTCTGACCTTACATACATATGGGCAATACAATCATACACATAAAATAATAAAAAATGAAATATTTTTTAATTTTTAAAAATTCATTTTTAATTTTTTTTTGTCTTTTTGAGAGAGCCTATTTCAAAAAATAAAAAATCATAAATCATAATAAGGCTCACTTCATACTTACAAACACAAATACACCTTTTATTTTTTTATTTTTAATTCATTTTTAATTTTTTTTGTCTTTTTGAGACAGGGTCTCCCTGTAGTCCCAGCTGACCTGAACTCACTAATTCAAGACCAGGCTGGCCTTGAATTCACAAGGATCCGCCTGCCTCTGCTTCTCAAGTGCTGGGATTAAAGGTGTACGCCACCACCCCCAGCTTAAAAAATTCATTTTTAAATTTTATGTGTATGAGTGTTATGTCTGCATGTATGTAAGTACATCTATGCCCTGCAGTGCCCACAGAAGAGGGCGCCAGACCCCCTGGAACTGGAGTCTTAGATGGTTGTTAACTGCCATGTGGGTGTTGGGATTTGCCTAGGTCTTCTGCAAGAGTAGTCAGTCTTAACCTCTGAAACATCTCTCCAGCACCTAAATAAAATATTTTTTAAAAGATAAGGAAAACTTAGAAGTATAGAACTCCCTTATATTTCATAGGTCTTAACTGACATTTGTTTTGAAAATAGATAAAATGAATTCTACATAGTAAAAGGCTACCTAAGATATCAGGGAAATTTTTTTCTGTAAAATGAAATATGCAATTGTCTTTTGTAGTAAGATTTTGATTATCTGGTTGTTGCATTGATGGACCCTCCATGATATTGGAAGAATTTCAAATCATCCCAGACTAATGTGAGACACAACAGGAATACTGTTGTTTCTCTGCTAGACTCTTTGAGTTTTTTATGCTTTCTGTCATGGTCCTGCATCATTGCTCCTATGTGCGGTCCTCTCAAGAGTTCATTTCCACATCCTGTTTCGGGGCCTGTCTTTGGATGACTGGAACTGCTCTGCCTACATGTGAGCAAGCCAGGAAAGGTAGGAGCTCAGATGTTATGTGGTCAGCTCTGTGATATAATTTCTGTTATAACTTCTCTGAGAGATAGGCAAGCCAATTACCCTTGGTGTAGGAATATTGAGGAGGGGGGATGGAGAGATAGTGAAGTGGTTAAGAATGTGGACTGTTTTTCGAGAAGACCCGGGTTCGAATCCCAGCAACCACATGGCAGCTAACAACTGTTCGTAACTCCAGCTCCAAGGGATCCAACAGTCTCTTCTGTCCTCCACAGTCATTGCACGACATGGGTGCACTTACCTACATGCAGGCAATGCATGCATACACATAAAATAAAAATAATAAATATTTTTTTAAAAAAAGAATATTGAGGAGATTCCTCTGGTTGTGATAGAGAGATTAAGTATGTCAAGATTCTGGAAAGCTGGGAGTAGCCTCCTGAGTACTGAATATACCACAGCTTTTTTAAAAAGAAGAAACACCTCAGGATAGCATATACTCCAACAGAAAAGCAAAACACAAACCTTTTTAAAATATCCATTATAGATAGTCATCCAGGTTTCTAGCTAAGAAAGATCTGGAAACTCACTCTCTTAGAGAATAAACTATTCTTTTTCATATGTTTGGAACTGATCTAAACTTTTTCCTATCATGAGTTCAAAACACTTTTCTCATTGTTGTCAGTTCCACCCTCTAGAATCTTGTGTGTGTGTGTGTGTGTGTGTGTGTGTGTGTGTGTGTGATCTTTTCTCCACGTGCATGGCAACTAATTTTTTGTGCAACTACCTTGAGACACAGGGTGTCCAGACATTTAATCAAACATCACTCTGAATGCCTCTGGAAGTTTTTCCAGAAGAGTTAAACAAGATGTTAGCCACGAAGGCCACTGAGGCTTGTGAAACAAAACAATCAGTTGCTACTACTACTGACTGTTGCCCTCCAAGACTGGATGGCAAGACCTCATTACAGAAGTCACCATGGTCTTTGGTTGCAGGACATAAAGATATGAGCTGGAAGCTTTCTCCCTCCTGACCAGATATCAGGGATACTCAGGGGAAAAAGTTATCAGTAGTATTACTGTATCTTGTCTTGTAAACCTGGTCAAAAGCTTGTGGAAGTCATTAACCCTAATGGGACAGTTACTGCTGTTATTTTACTAAATGGATATGCTGTGCCGCCAAATTTGTCTTCTAAATATGTTTATGATCACAGGTTAGTGTTGCTGTCAGCTTTGGTCAAAGAAGCTTCTCTATGTAGTGGGAGACAGTTATTGTAGAGGCTCATAACAGGCCCAAGTACTGAGAATAAGCTACTGTTGAATGTTCAGCCAGAATGGTCATATAGCTAAGTCGTATGGGATCACTGGTTAATGGGATATGAATTATGTGATGTATATGACCTCTCTATCATATCCTGACAAGAAAGGGGTGAGAAGCCTCTGCATTCTCATCTGAATGTAAACTAGAGAAGATGGAGGTCCCTCTTTGACCTTGCTGACAACCACCAATCTAGAATAGACCATCAAGTTAGAGAGAACCTGGATTACTGACAACATAGGCTACTAATCCAATCCTAGACTGCTCACCCCAAGATTGCTACATGTAAAATTATCTCTTACTTAAAAAAATGGGACATCTATATCACTGCATGTAAGGCTCAAAGAACATTGCAGAAGAGGAGGCAGAATAAATGTAAGATCAAAAGAAAAGGGATGGAATGTTGTGTGGTGCTGCTTCCAGGTTGATATGGCCAGTGTGCTCTTGAATTCTCAGCAGCTGCAATTACAATAACTGCACAATACTGGATCCATCAGCAGTCTGTCATGGAGGAGGGGGGCCTATACCCCTCAAGGCAGTTAATGGTTGCTAGGGGAAAGGGGCTCACAAAGTCCCACCCATCTCTAAGGATCTATAGGTCATTAATAGCTGCTGGGGGACAGAGAAACATTTTCTTCATGGGTGTGGTTACTGATAAATTCCCCATATTCCTATAAGAGACCCTAGTTAAACTCATTGGGTCAAAAAAAGGCAAGAAAGAGGAATATGGGCTAGCTGGGAAGAGAGGGAGTATCTTTAGGAGTGAGAGAAGGATAAGAGAAGGTAACAGAGTGAATATAACTAAGATATATGATATATACACATTAAAATGTCATATTGAGACTCATTATTATGTGTAATTAATATATGTTAATAAAAATCTTTAAACATGTTTACTGAATTGGTAGAATGATTAGACTATACTCCCTAATGTTGGATGGCCTCATTGAATCAAATGAAGATCTTAATAGAGCAGAATTGCTAAGAAGGAAATCTTTGAGTCTGGGTATGGTGGTTTGAATGAGACTATCTCTCATAGGTTCCAAGTATTTGAACACATTTTCTTCATTTGGTGGCACTCTATTGGGATGGTCATGGAACCATTATGTGTGGCCATGCTGGAGGAAGCATGTCACTGGGAGTGGACTTTGAAAATAGTCAATTTCTAGTCTCTGCTTTCTGTCCCGCTTGAAGATGTGGATCCTTGGCTTCTGTTCTGTCTGCCTCTGCCACCATGCCTCCTTGTCATGATGGGCACTTATCCCTCTGGAACCACAAACTAAATAAACTCTCCCCTCTGTAATTTACCTTGGTCATGGTACTCTATCACAGGAACAGAAAAGCAGGCTATACAATGGGCATTGGTATTTTCATGCCTTATGACTGAATTGAAAAAATTCTTCTCTTCATGTATCCCAAGAACTAGTTCCCTATTTAGTATAGGGAACTATCTTGACTCATACATACAGCATTTTTCAAGTGGAAATGTCTGTATAAATTCTAACTTGAGAATGGATGATACCCCAAATATACCTTATCTTGTGTTCCCTGCCACAAATATTTTCCAATTACTATATTGTTTTGAATTAAGTAATTATATTTCCATGAAACTTTGGAAAAATATGAATGAATATGATCAACATATTAACACACATTAATCACAGCATAATTCTTACTGCATTATCAGAGTTTTGAGTGGATTAAATAAAGTAAACACCATCTTGATTTGATAAGTAGAAGTTTTGACAAAGGAATAAATATAGTAAGTTAGAATAAGGTAGAGTTTTGTAATGGAAGTTTCTGTACATTGTAGGGCAGAATGAGGTTCTTATGGTAGGAAAGGATGCACAAATACAAATGAAAGACCCTTGATCATCAATTATTTTCTGAGCCTGACCTACATAAAAAATTTCCACTGGTAATTGAACCACTACCTAACCTGTACATTCTTCTAAAGAAATTAATAAAATTTATATTTTTATTTTCATACATTATGCATGAACTATTTCCTTGGTGAATTTTTATATGATAAAGCTAGCCCTTAGAAATAGAATTAACAGATCCTTCTCACCTGTAGAACAAGTGCTAAGGTATATATTGATATCTGACTTGGGCAACAGTTTTAGATAAAAAATTCTGAGTATAAGTGAAGGAAATAAAGCCCCAAGGACCACAATTATAATAATCTGCATTGACTAGCTCTTAAGATCCCAGGGCAACAAGATGCCACATGACTAAAATATGTAGAGAATTTTGTGTGTTAACAAGAATAGTTATTTCCAGAGGAAAAAAATTTGAATAAATCTCTTTATTTGTAGTCTTGGCCATTTCTCTTTATGTATTACTCAAGAATGAAGGAGTTAATTAAAAAGAATTTAGGAAATGTTAACAGGCACTGAGCTATTTGAAAATTTAGATTTCTTAACTGGATTAATTTGTTTAACTTATACTATTCTACATTTGATAATAATTTCCCACTGACGTCATAAAAATCCTATTCATAACAGTCTTATTTACACATAAAATTTTTGGAAGAAAATATGTGTCATTTCTAACTATGGCCCCAAATTACTTTTAATAATTGAACATACCAAATTTAAATTTAAATTTCCTAGATTTTGACATCTTTTAAAGAAGAAAAAATGCTATAAATGCAAAAGAACTAAACTGAAATCCACAAACTAAACTAGGCCTGGATGACCTTGAGGAAGTGGTAACATCTTGTTAAGTCAATTGCTTTCTCTTTGATGTTAAAAAGATATTTTGAAGAAAATAATAGCTGAAAATATTCTCAGCAGAAGCTTCTACCATTTAAATGAGTTCTTTCAATTCAATTTATATTAGTTCTAGTTTTAGAAGTATTTAAAAATCTTGTATGAAAAAGTATATGTAATTTCATTTTCTTGTAACACTATCTGGAAAGTAATTAAGCCATCTTGCACTTAACTTTATAATTGTTAGCTTATGAAGTTAAAGAAATGTCAAAATATCTGGCGTAAGGGTAGGGAAGGCATCTTACCTTCATGATACAATTTTCTACCTTCACAAGATCTTAGGGGAAAGGAGAGAGCTTCTCTTGCTATTGTGGATTCCACAGGGCTTATATCCTAGTTTGAATGGAAATTTGGTCTTTTTATTCAATACATGCTTTTATTGAGTTTTTGTGCATTTCATAAATCTTAATCATACTTAGACCCCTCCCCCATGTACTCCCAACCAGTCCACTCACAGGATTTCATACATTCTGTCATATATGTTCAGGCCAATTGAGTAAAATTTGTGTACTCAGATGTCCTTCTGTATGAGTTCATTCACTGGATCCTGATCAGCCTATCTAGTGTTACTTGGTTAAAGGAAATCAACTCTGGGGCTGGAGAAATGTCTCAGTGGTTAAGAGCACTGATTGCTCTTGTAAAGGACCTGGGTTCAAATCCCAGCACCCACATGGTGGCTAACAGCCATCCATAACTCCAGTTCCAGGGGACCTGACACCCTCTTCTGACCTCCACAAGCATTGCACAACACAAGTGCACTTATATACATACAGATAAATTTAGTAATCACATAAAGTAAAAACAATAAATAAAATATCAAAAAAGATAATCAGCTCTCCCTCACACAGGAGTGATCAGCCACCAATAATTCCTCAGCTAAGGCTGGGGACTCCTGTCAATTTTTCCATCTCTGTGCTGGTTTTTCTCTAATTTAGTTTGCATGGGTCTTGTCCATACTGTCACCATTGCTGTAAGTTCATAGGAGCAAGTTCCCAGGAGCCCAAAAAGACTCCGTGTCCTTATGATCATGCACTGCCCCCAGCTTTTACAATCTTTCTGCCCCTTCTTCCATAATGGTCCCTGAAACATGGGTGGGTGAGTCCTATACAGGGACATATATTCTACAGTCTCTTATTCTCTACAGTTTGGCCCATTGTGGCCTTCTGTGTTCATTGCCCTGTTTTGCATGAGAATTATTTTTTGTTGAACCATGGATTAAACTGTGTGACTTCAACTGACAGAGAAGTCAGGTCATTGCTTGCATGCATGCATGTGTATGTGTACACACACACACACACACACACAAACACACACACTATGCAAAATTATATGGCTGCAGCAAAAGCTGAAAAACTCTCTAGAAAGTTCCCTGGAAAGTATGTGACAGTTTCACTTCCTTGAGAGGCATCCTCTCCTATGGGACTTGTAGAGCTTTCATTTGAGGTGTGCACATGTGAGAAGAGAAACACCCAGAATCAAACTGAGAAGAAAAGAAATTTGAGCTTGGATTTTTCACACTGAATCTCCCTTCTTTCTCACCATTGTTTCTTAACAACCTAAAAACAAATATCCACAAATCATTTATTGAACACCTATTTTTAGAGTGACACAAAAACGTTATAAACATTGCTCATGAAGATTATCTAACTGAAGAGGCATACATCAAAGTTCTATAGCACAAACGCAGCACTTGAAGTATGTATGAAGTACAATGCTAATATAGAACCACTGAGGCTGCACTGCTTGCAGATACAATAGCATGTGGGACTACAGCATCCATGGCCCTTTGGCATTTGCAGAAAGCTCACTGGATTTTATAGCATGAGGGAAAGCCACAAGGTGAGTTGCAGAAGTAAGCAGATGGGGGTAGCTATAACTGATTAAAAAACGACATACATATTGCTACATGATATTAATGGCAGATACTGAATATCAGTGAAGACATTTCTCTTTTCCAATATCAGTGGTGGAAATTTTATCTACTTTATGGTACCTTATGAAGTTTAATTTCTATACATGATTAACCAAACAGCTTCCATACCAAGTCAAAAATGAAAGTGTCCCCCATAGGCTCCAAGTATTTGGACAATTTTGTCCCCACATGGTGGCTGTTTTGGGAGGTTTTAGGAGGTGTGGCTATCCTGGAGGAAGCACGTCACTGGGGGTGGGCTTAGAGAATTCTTAAGCCTTGCTGGATGTCCAGTTCCTCTTGCTTCCTATGCCTGTGTGATGATGTGAGAACTCAGCTTCTGCTGCTCCTGGTCCAGCCACCTCCAGCCACCATGCCTCCCTGCCATGACAGACTGTAATTCCCCTGGAACTGTACGCTCAAATAAACTCTTCCTTCTATATGTTGCTCAGGTCAGTGTTTCTATTACAGAAACAGAAAAGTGACTAATACAGTCATATAAGTAAAAATATTCCTCATCTATTTTAGGCATTTTTTTACTCAGTAACATTATAGCATGAGAACAGTGAGAGTCTAAAGCTCTGCCCTTTTCCCTTTTGGGCTCAGATTTAGAGCATCCCTCATAATCTGAGTATCCTTGTTAACTAGGATTATGACAACATACATATCCTTACCTGAATTATTGCATATCCTTAGTAGGTTTAAATTTCATAAAAGCATACATTTTTAAAATAATACTTTTACACTATCTAAATTAATGTCAACTGTTTTATCTGATGCCAGACTAAAATATAAATGGTTTATTCCAATGCTGGAGAAAATACAAACTGGATTACTTGACAGATGCTATCTTCATGCAATGTTGTACCTTCTTAAGAGATTCATGTTAATTAACTTTTGTGCAAATTTAGTGTTCTTTATATGGCTTGAATCCCATCAATGAAAGATGTCACTTCATGTATATTTATGTTTTAAATAAATTTATTAAATAAAATTACAGCTATTAGAAGAGACAGTGATTAAATAATGCAATAATTTTCAAATATTGGAAGTTATGCAAATATTGATATAGAGCTATGTTTGACACTACTGAATATTTATAATCTTTGAAAAATGTATTTCCTGAAAAGAGTCATCAGAGAAGAAAAAGGAAACAATGGAATAGGAAGGAGTAAATGGGACAGGGGACAGAAGGGCAGAGCAGAGGAGGAAGTATGGGGAGGGACAACTAACACTAGAGGCATTTTGAAAAAGTTCATGGAAACTTACTGCTACAGAAGCTTCTTTAAATGTATGCATGCACAACATAAAAATAAATTAAATGGAGTTATCCTATAAGGAGGGAAGCAATGCCCCTACCAGACACCACAGGCTACCAAATAAAATGTCCAGTGCCAATAATGGACTCCCTTTTTTGGAGCTGTTGACTGAGGGGAATTCCAAAGACCCTCAAACAGTGCTTAGTATTGCTGTTGTTCTGAGTACCCACCAGAACATAACAGTAAGACCCTTGCTCAAGACAAAACATAAGTGAGTCATAAAACATAGAGAAATCAAGCTGGTACTGACCTCGAAGTTTCATCACTGCTGGCTAGTTTTCATAGTGATGGAAGTTGCTATGCATGTTACTGGAAGAGACAAGTAACCATTAGCTTTATCCAGCTCCAGACCCTGTGAGCTAAATGACAACAGGCTTGGTAAGATGTCTTCATTGGTGCAGTAGTGACACAACTGTTATGGGAGTAATCAACCACTATTATTAGATCTAAGGCCCACTTCACAAGATAGAGCCCATATCTCATACTGTTATCAAGGCCAAGAATCTGTGGCTACACAGGTCACAGGCCAGAGTGGAGAACCTACTACTATTATCTTGTTAAATGGGCATAGCATTAAACAAACTGTTAATGAGTTATTGTTATACTTATCAACTAGTGCATATCTCAGCTCTCTCCAGAGAAGTTTCTTCTTGTAGTAGATGGAGATTAACACAGAGACCTACATCTGGTCAACATGCAGAGAATAAGAGATTATAGATACAGTGCTCTACCCTAAACGAAATACCTATATTATATCTTTTCAGTCAGGCTCAGGGATCATTGTGGAAGAGCTGTAGGAAAGTTTGTAAGAGCCAGAGATAATGAATGAATACAAGAAAACTACTGTTCTGGGCACAACAGGGCAGTTGCACATATGAAGCAACAGTGCTTATAACAGCATGTACAAGACCTGTGTGAGATCAAGCCAGACAAAATTCCAGCATGGATCACGGATGTGGGCAAAAAGGCCCAACCATAACTGAGAAACTGTTGACAACTGATAGCTGTTGGGAGAGGGAGATTCAGTTCTTTAATGGGATGATATTGGGTAGGTTGACCAGGGGATGAACTCATACTCAAAAGCATTTACAAATCATAAATTAGACTCAATTGGCCTTTAAAAATAATGCTAGAGTACATGAAGTCAGGTGATAGTAAGATGGGGTGAAATGTAAGAGGAGTCTGAATATGATCAAAATACATTGTATGAAATTATCAAAGAACCAACAAAATATTTTTAAAAGCTTCTCCAATAATATGTCGTTATCATAAATTCATCTTTCAAGAGGCAAAACAGTAAGATAATAGCAAAACTTGGAAAAGATAAATTCTTCTCTGAATATGTCAAGTTATTTGATCTTGGTTGACTGTGTTCGTTATGCTTTGTCTGGGCTGATTTAAGCCTTTGATTGAATTCTTCATCAGCATAGGAAATGTATCCAGTATTTAAAGGAAATTCTTCATTATTTATCTATATATATGATATTTCATTAGAAGCAAAAGGTCTCACAATCTTCATAAAGATTATATGATGGTTTTGATAAATATTTTCAAAATTTAAATGTATTATTCTTGCAGAAAAATCTATTACAGTTGAAGAACCAGATGTACATTGAATACACTGACATCACAAAATCATCACTTGATGAATATTATGGCTCTATATAAGTCAATCTTTCATGTGTAAGGCAGAGTCTGGGTGTGGTATTATCATGGTATGGAGAAGTATGAAGAATGGAATTTGGTAAGGAAATTTACTGGGATCTTTGAAAAGACCACATCTAAATAAAAAATGGTAATTCAGCATACTGTCCAAGAATTTAAGCTCCTCTAAAGCAGGAATTTTGGCTGTTGTTCTATTGTGGTTCAATTGTGCTACAACTTCTCTCATTGTGTGAATACCACTGATGTGGCGAAGAACCATATATACTATTACTTGAATTGACTTTCTGCTTAGTACTTTGTAGTGATATATATTAGATGGGTGGTGTTATATTATTAGAAAACATCATTATTTCATCATATGTCTCAACAAAGCATGATTTTTTCAATGAAAAATAAAATGTGGACATTTGTTTTTCCAGCATAGTTAGATGAATACCACACGACTTACAATAGAAGAATAAGTTAAGAAAATTATGAGCATTTAAAAAGTGTTGAGCCAGGCATGGTGGCACATGCCTTTAATCCCAGCACTTGGGAGGCAGAGGCAGCCAGATCTTTGTGAGTTCAAGGCCAACCTGGTCTACATAGTGAGTTCCAGGACAGCTGAGGCTACAGGGAGACCCTGTCTCAAAAAGACAAAAAAAAAAGTGTTACAATATATAAATATGTGAATAACCACAGAGAAAATCCCTATAAAGTTTCACTTTTCTTTCATGATGGAACCTTTCTGACGTTTAAGTCAGATATGTCAACAGGGAAGTTAAACTCTTTTCAGTTTGAGGTGGGAGTAGAGTTGGAATTTAGACAAATACAAAGACTACTTCTTTAGGCAGGAGAACACCGCTAATGAAAGACAAGAAATATGACTGTTGATGGTATATTTTGAGATTAACAGGATGACTGGCATAACCTGAACAGAAAGGTTATACAGAAGAAAAGAGAGCTAACTGTATAGGAGAGAATGTAGAAAGCTAAAAACACCAAATTTAAGGAATTAATATAAAAGTGAAAATTTAAATTATTAGAGAAATTTTACAGAATAATTTATGAGTTACTAGTAAAAGTTGTTCTATAAAAGGAAGTAGTAGAAATCATAAAAATGAGATATTTGAGCTGGGTGTGGTAGCGCACTCCTGTAGTCCCAGCACTTGGGAGGCAGAGGCAGGCGGATCTCTATGAGTTCAAGGCCAGCCTGGTCTACATAGTGAGTTCAGGACAGCTGGGGCTACAGGGAGACCCTGCTTCAAAAGGACAAAAAATTACATATTTGATTAAATCCCAACTTAAAATCTCCATATGATAAAAAGTAAGTCATGAAGTTAAACCACTTTACATAGGAAATAATTTTGAACTCACTCTAACTCCAAGCCCACTTCTTGGTAGTTAAATGAGTTGGAAACTTACAGTCTATACAAAAGTTTACATGTAAATTTCTTAGCATCTTTATTCATAATTGCAAAATCTTGAAAACAACCTTCAATAGGTAAACAGATTATAGAATCTCTGATATAGCTACAAAACGGACTATTATTCAGAAAAGAAATGAGCTGTGAGGCTACAAGAAGATACAGAGTAAACTTTGGTGAGTATTACTAAGTGAAAGAAGCCAATAGGTGAAAGCTGTATGCTTTGTGATTCCAACAGTGACATTTTGCAGAGGAAATATGTGGAGAGAGTAAAATGCAAGTAGTCTATAGGAGCTCAAAGGGAGATAGAAATAGTGACATGGAATTTTGCGGCTTTGAAACTCTACCATATTGTATGTTACTGGTAGATATGATTGTCCTTTTATTCCAAATGCATGGAACATATAGCACAAAGAGTACCCCTGATGTAAACTATGAAGGGACTTTAGTTAGTGATACTGTATCAATGCTTCATCAAACTTAACAAAAACTCTGATTGAATTTGAGGCCTATTCCAAGGGAGGGAATTGTTCTAGCTTACATTGCACTGCTTTGTGCACAGCATGACCAAAAGTAACTTGGGGAGCAAAGAGTTTATTTCAGTTTACAGGTTATATAATCCATTATGGCAGGAAGATTAGGCTGGAAGTCAAAGCAGGAACGGGAAGCAGAAACTGAAGCAGAGTTCGTGGAGGAATGCTGCTTCCTGGCTGGCTTGCTCTAAGTCTAAGGTTCAGCTCCATTTCTTATACATCACAGACTCAGATGCCTAAGGATGACAATGCCCACAGTTGGCTGGACCCTCCTATATCAGTTAGCAATGAAGAAAATATCCCACAGACATACCTACAGGTCAATCCATAGAGGAAATTCCTTAGTTGAAGTTTACTCTTTTCAGGTGTGTCAAGTTGACAACCAAGATTAGCCATCACAAGTCTACCCCTTGTCATCTTTACACACAAACACATCACTGTCAAATCACAACCTTTCCTTGTCCCAAAATCTCATGTTAATATCACAGTACAAAATACTAGCCAACTTTAAAAGCCTCACATTCTTTAAAAAAATTTCAACATTTCTCTTTAAAATTCCAAACTGTATGCTCCCGCAAGATCAAAATAAGTTATACACTTTCTTATTCCAAGAACGAAGAAAAAGAATTACAAACATATTAAAGCAGAACTCAGCAGTGCAAACCCAACAATGTAAATAGCTCAGTGTCTGAAATCTGGGACTCTGGTGATCTTCTGGGCTCCAAAGGGATTTCCAACTCTACAATCTGCAACACACACAGCTTGACTCACAGGCCCAAGTTGGCTCCACTTCACACCTGCTGGTATCCTTGGCAGATGTCCCAGGGTCCTGGCATCTCCAATATCATGGGGTCTCCACTACAGCTGAGGCTGCATCTTTACCAGTAGCTTCTGGCCTCTCATAGTGCCAAGCCTCAACTTCCCTCCATGATCTCTTCAGTCCTAGGGCCTCTACTATAGCAGAGGCTGTGCCTTTACCAATGTCCTCTCCTGGGCTCTCAGCACCAAGCCTCAGCTTCTCTCCACAACTCTTTCAAAATTAGTACCCTGTGGGAGATCTTACACAATATTTGCTAAGTTCTGTTGCCAGCCTGATGTGCAACTTTGCTGTCCACCCCTCCAGACAATAGCTTCTGTGTGCTGACCCTGAGGAAATAAATCTCAGAAGAATTCACCTCAGTGATATTGATTTCTTTTAAAAAAAACAGCTGACTGTTCAGATGCAGCTATCCAGTGTTGGTTGATTGCTCCAGTAAAGGAAAGGTTTCACTTCAGTGGTGCTGGTCTCTCATTAATCACAGCTGATTCTTCAGCCACAGCTGACTAGAAACCACAGATTCTTAATTCAAAATCTCACATAAATGGCCCTGTTAGCGTCTTTGAGGGACTGAACTTCACAAGCCAGACTGCCATTGTCTGCATTTCCTTCAGCATTCTTATCTTTCAGTCTCCCACACCAGCTCATGAAGCTCTGAACACTCCGCGGCTTTTCCAGCCCAACATTCCAAATTCTTCCAAAGCCCTTCCCAAAACAACATGGTCAGGTCTTTACAGCAACATCGTACTTTCCTCTTATCAATTTCTGTTCTAGTTTGGTTTCTGTTGCTATGATAAAACACTGACCCAAACCAATTTTTGGAGGAAAGAGTTTCTTTTAGCTAACAGACTGCAATCAATTATTGAGCGAAGCCAAGACAGGAACTCAAGGCAGGAACATGAAGCAGAAACCACAGAGGAACCGTGCTTACTTGCCTGCTTGCTTCTAGGCTCACATTCTTTCATGAATGGTGAGAGGTACATTGGTCTGCAAAAATGAGGATATGAATTTAGAATACAGTCAGAAATTACATTGGTCTAGGGATGTGGCAAAAATAGGATTTTCTCTAGGATCTATGTGTGTTTGACTATGTTTACAATACCACATATAGGTTCCCTCCCATTGAGTGGGCCTTAATTCCAATTAGACAGATGTTGATTACTCCCAAGAAAAGAAGTGCCACTACTGTATCAGGGAGGCCAGAGAAGCCTCTTTCAACATGGGCAACAGTCAAAGTAGGGACTTATAAACTGGTCAAAGTGCTAAGAGTAAGTTACAGATGAGCCCTGGGCCCCAAACAATACCTCTATGTCACCCCACTCTAAGACCTAGGAAACATAGCAGAAGAGGTAGATGAAAGGATTGTGACAGTCAAACAATGGGGAGGAGGGTATTGAGCACTGTCTTCTAGATACAACATAACTGCAGTTATGAACACAAAGCAGCTTTAAATGCCTGCATAGGACCTGAGAAAAACTAAAGGAAAACAGTGACATGAGAGGAGGAGGGAGCTATTTGGGAGGAAAAAGGGGCTCCTCCAGAGTGGGAAGGAGTCAAGAGAGTACAGTGGGGGAGGGGGCAGAGGGAGGCTGGTGTAATCACAGTTCCTTTTATATAAGTGTGATACTGCTAATTTTCTTAAATTATCCAAAAATAGATACCAATTGTTTCACTAAATTTTTCCCTTTTTAGCTGTGAGACCCTCCCTCCTCACCCCCGCAGGGTCTCCCAGTCCTGAGCAGATTGACAAATCGATATAAGGCATCCTATTTGGATTTTGCATAGTTTATATGATATTTGGAAGGGGATGACTTACAAAAACATGGATTCTAGCCTTTTCCTTTCCCATATTTGAGATTTTGAAATGCAAGTGCCACCTGTCATCTCCCACCCCTGTCTTCTCTCACGCAGAGGGCCACGACCATCACCTTCTCACCAGTCAGAGTGCCTCATCTCACCAGGCCAAGGAGCCCCGGAGACAGGTGGGGCATTCACCCCACCCCGCCTTTTGCAGCGCCCTATTCCAAAAATGAAGACTACCCCATTCATGGCTGTGCTGGAAAATCCACACACAAACCTAAGTCTGATGGCTTCCCAACAGTCACACAAAGTGGGCAAGAGAGTGGCCTCATGGTTTTCCTGGCTTATATCTCAATAGCCCTGCCCCTTAATGGGTTTGACTCCTTCCGCAGAGTGTGGGAAGGTGGTGGGACCATGGCTTATCAGAGGAACTTCTGGGTCACAGCAATAAACATAGATTTAAAATATTGAATTTTAAAAAGAAAATATACTACAGAAACTGAGAGAAAACTATAGCATTGTTTTGACTTTCTTTAAAATATAAAAGATAATTTCAGCAGTTCAGAAAGCCGTAAGAGAAAATATGGCGTGATTTTAGTGAGAAGGTGAGATGGAAAAGAGGACAAAGAAGGTATGAGGGAAGAGCTTAGGGAAGAAAACCAAAATAGAATATCAGAAGTAGGAAGAAATTAAAAAAGGGGGAGGAAAATAAGTCAGTAAATGACTAAAAGCCTTAACAAGTAAAAAATCACATATAAAGGTAGATAACATGTTGTTTTGCTCTCTGTAATGTGTATTGAACTTCATTCCCGTTGGGCTGTGTGTTGTGGGACACCTGCAGCCCAAAAGGATGCTTACCCTTGCAGTACTATCTCATCTCTGGATTGCACTCTTGCTAAGTACAGGTTCTGTGCTGTGTAGCTCTTTCCTCAAAATTGAAACATTCCTTGCTGGAGGAAGTAGGGGACTCTCAAGGCTCAGTAAGCTCAGAAAGTTATGATTCACAAGGCTCCTATCCAAGGTTACACAAGCAGGAGCAATTACTGAAGAAAGGAGATTTTCTAGTGTACCTGGCCCCAGATTGTGCATACAGCTCCTGGGATGCAGCGTTCATGAGCTGTCACTCCTGCTGGGGTAGACTGTTCAGTGATGTAGTCACCTTGTACTCGTCCTTGTTCTTGTAAACAAACCTCACCCATGCTCATGTAAATCACACAAAATAAATTCATTAGTTCACTAAGCTAAATTTTAGTGGGATCATTTCTTTGAATAGTCATTGGTGCTGTATTTAAGTAAGGTCTCTGTTCGTCTCTCTCCCAGAAAAGTCATATAACCAAATAGTTTACCCACGTTGAGCTGGAATCTCTCATTGGTTTTTTATAATAACATAATACAATATTTCTATTTTTATTTATCATTTGTGAAAATAATCTAAACTGTTTTCATGAGGTACTTTGGTAGTAGCAACTTTCCTTACCCAGCTTTGAAATATAGAGTCAATGTAGCAATACTATGCCAACCTCATCATCAACTAACTTGAGGATACTTCATTTTTACATAGTCAAAACTGATGTTGAGTGGCCTGAGTAATTTTGTTTAAGTAAAAGAGACTGATTAGCCATTCGGTAACAAAATATCAGTTATCATCAGGCCTTGAATTTATTATCTTGTATCTGGAGTCTCTAGTATTTACTCTTTTTTAATTCATGTATTTATTTTGTTAATTGACAAGTAAAAATCATATATAAAGGTATGTAACATGTTGTTTTGCTATACTAAATATGTTGTGTAATAGCTGAATTAAGCTTTAATATATATATATATATTACACTTCCCTTTTTGTAGTGAAATCACAATTTCAAATCTATTGTTATTAACTGTATTCACCATG